>NW_024704747.1:198402-585902 GCF_018977255.1 Callorhinchus milii
TGGGGCTCTCCCCCCCCCCACCATGGTATCAGTGATGGGGCTCTCCCCCCCTCTTCCCCCCCCCCCCCATGGTGTCAGTGATGGGGCTCTCCCCCCCCCCCCCCATGGTGTCAGTGATGGGGCTCCCCCCCCCCCCCCCCATGGTGTCAGTGATGGGGCTCTCCCCCCCCCCCCCCCATGGTGTCAGTGATGGGGCTCTCCCCCCCCCCCCCCCCATGGTGTCAGTGATGGGGCTCTCCCCCCCCCCACCATGGTGTCAGTGATGGGGCTCTCCCCCCCTCCCCCCCCCCCCCCCCATGGTGTCAGTGATGGGGCTCTCCCCCCCCCATGGTGTCAGTGATGGGGCTCTCCCCCCCTCTCCCCCCTCTCTCTCTCTCTCTCTCTCTGGAGCCGGAAATGATGTTGTGTTGAAGCCGGAACCAGGAAGTGCAGCCCCGCCCTGAGCCACAGACACACAGAGGGACACAGAGGGACACAGACCCCCACACACAGCCCCACACAGACCCCCACACACAGCCCCACACAGACCCCCACACACAGCCCCCGGAGCCGCCGCCATGATCCTCCTGGAGATAAACAACCGCATCATCGAGGAGACGCTCAGCCTCAAACTGGACAACGCGCTGACGGGGTACAGGGCCTCTCCCCCCCCCCCACCCCCCCACAGGGCCGCTCCCCCCACCACACCCCCCACCCCCCCACAGGGCCGCTCCCCCCCACACACCCCCACACCCCCCACAGGGCCGCTCCCCCCCACACCCCCACACCCCCCCACAGGGCCGCTCCCCCCCCACAGGGCCGCTCCCCCCACCACACCCCCCCACCCCACAGAGCCGCTCCCCCCCCCCCCCCATAGGGCCGCTCCCCCGCAACCCCCCCCCTGGGGACTGAGGGCTGAGGTTGGGGTCTGAGGCCTGAGGGTGGGGCTGAGGCCTGAGGTGGGGCGGGGGGTGGGGGCTGAGGCCTGAGGGTGGGGGCTGAGGCCTGAGGTGGGGGCGGGGGGTGGGGGCTGAGGCCTGAGGTGGGGGCTGAGGGCTGAGGTGGGGGCGGGGGTGGGGCTGAGGGCTGAGGGTGGGGCTGAGGTGGGGGCTGAGGCCTGAGGTGGGGGCTGAGGGCTGAGGCCTGAGGTGGGGGCGGGGGGTGGGGGCTGAGGGCTGAGGCCGGGGCTGGGACCCGGGGCCGGGCTTTTGGAGCTGATGGTTTAGGGGAAGGTCGGGGTGTGGTCCGGGTGGAGGCTGTGCTGCCTGTTCTTCCCATTCCCCCCTTTCCAGCCCCTCGACTCCCCCGCAAGTGTCTGGCAGACGGGGTCCATTGGGATCTGTTTCCCTTTAAGCGCTCGGGGACGCCGTATAAGTGCAAGTTGTTATTGTTGTTTCCCTTTAGACGTTCCAATGGATTCTGCCTCTCCGGCTCCCACCCTCTCGCCAGCCCCAGTGTTCCTGATGTCCCCGCTAACAGTCCCGGCTCCGATTTCTGTACTGACCTGCCCGCTCCCTCCGCTCAGTGGGCCCCAGTCTGACCCACATCCCTCTGGGACTCCATCCCGGAACCCCTCCACCTCGCCCCCTCCCCTCCCTTGCCTTCTTCAAGGCACGCCTCAAGACCTTCCTCTTTGTCTGTGCCTTGGGTCACCCTCCTACCCCTGCTCTCCACCTCTCCTGATCATAACCCCCAGCTCGGGTGCAGATCCTTGGCTGTCCAGCACCTTGGAGACGTCCTCCCAACGTGAAAGGCGCCGTGTAAATGCAATTTGTTGTGAAGGGGTTAATGGCCGAGTGAGTGACATTAGGGAGTCCACATTGTTCCCATTTTCTGTCATCTCAGTGAATCGTTGTCTTAAAAGCCCTGTTTCCTTGTCCCTCCCATTGATCTCAGTCTGGCTCACTCGCTGGTGCCCGCACACACACGTCTGGGTGAAAGGGAGTCGGTTGGAGTCCCGCGTTGGGGATGTGGAGCTCACAGTCCAGGCTTAATAGTAAATACAGGGAAGGCTGACTACCAGGCATGACAGCCTCCCACTCTGCCACTCCCAGCTCCCCTGCACAATACACAGCGATGGCTGGGATCAGCTACTGGGCTTGACGTTAATGTGGTGAGACACACAGTGGGTCTAGGAGCGAGGGAGGAGTGTAAACAGGAAAGTATGAACAGGACTGTAGGCCGCTCAGTGCCTCGAGCCTGTCCGCCACTCTATAAGATCATGGCTGATCTGGACCTTAACTCCAATTTACCTGTGTTATCAGTCAGGGCCCCTCATCAGTCCAGGCATTACCTGAATGGTGTCTGGCCAGAGAGAGTCTATGTAGTCTCTGGGTCAGTGAGTGAGCTGACAAACTGAATAGTTCTTTCTCTTTCTACAGCAACAAGCCTGACACAGTGGAAGTCACGTTTGCAGGTAAGATCGAGGCTCAGGGAACCTCCGAGCTGTGTTGTGCAGACAGGCATCAGCCGGGCTCATTGGGTAGCACTTGCCTCTGAATCAGAAGATTGTGGGTCCATTCCCCGAAGGTAATAATCCCTTCAAAAAAAGAAAAAACGTGAAGAAGAAATAATTTGGTCACTCAATCCACAACTGTTTGTGGGACGCTGCTGTGCCCAATTGCTGCTGCGTTTCGCCCACAAAATATAGTCACTCATTTTAGAGTATGTTCTGTGAAGCGCTTTGAGACTTCTCAAATATGTGATAAGGTGTTGTATCAAATGCAAGGATTATTATTAAGTTGGTCCTGTGAACCCATACAGTGTAGGGCCAGGCTGACACTTCAATGAAGTGCTGGAGGGGTGGGGGCTGCAATGTTGGAGATGCCGTCCTTCAGATGAGATCAAAAACTGAGGTCCCGAGGGCTTCACTATTTGAAAAGAGGAAGGGTTTCTCTTGGTGTCCTAGCCAACAATCCCCTCAAATGGGGGTGGTGGGGGGGTGGGGGTTAACATGGCTTCTCCCCAGGATCAAGTGAAAACTGTTATTTCCGCTGCAGATTTTGATGGCGTCCTTTATCACATCTCCAACCCCAATGGGGACAAGACCAAAGTCATGATCAGCATCTCCCTCAAGTTCTACAAGGAGCTGCAGGACCATGGGGCTGACGAGGTGAGAGACATGCACTGTTTGTTTGTGTGGTGTGTGAGGGTGTGGAGAGGGGGCTGTGAGCGTGTGGGAGGGGGCTGTGAGCGTGTGGGGAGGCAGAGGGTAGCTCTATTATGTCACGTACTGTAAGGCAGGTCTGGTTGAGTCAGTGCTGTCAGCCAGTGGGAATGTCAACACCAACCATCAGCTGCCCAGAGCAGTGATCAACCACATGTCTCCCCCAGTGGGCAGCCTCTGTCCCACCGGAGAGAGCCAGGGGTGACGTGCCAGTGTATAACCTGGTGTGAGCAGAGCTGAGGATTCCCCGTCTCTCAAACTGATGTAGGTGTTTGGATTCCAAAAGGCATCTGGTCACTCAGAGGCTTGTCAGGGTTTGGGATTCATTCCAACCAGCAGCCACTGAGGCCGGATCAAAGTGGAAGGGGCTAAGGAGCCGGGGAGCAGTGAGAAAGGGAGCAAGTGGGTGGGAAACTGAGTGGTGGGGAGTGGGGTGAGTGGGAGTGGGGAGAGAGAGAGTTGGGTTAGTAATAAGGAGATGACACGTTGCTGACGGGAGGAGCATGTGAGTTCCTGTGCCTGGGATTGTGAGACCCTCACAGAGTGAGGAAGTGTGCAGATCAGGGCGTGAGAGACGTGCACAGGCGTGTGGTTAGAGCTGCCGCTGTGACAAGCTTCTCGAGCTGCTGCCTTTTATGGTATGTTTACTGTATTGGAAATAATGTCGAGGTTCCTCTTAAACAGGAAGCTCTGACTCTCCATGAGTTAATCTTACGCTGAGCAGCCAGCAGAGCACACTGCAGACCACAGGCTCCCTCACTAACCCACTCCCAAGTTAATGCCCCTCACAACCCCACCCAAGGCGTTCAGGGCACCGGCCCTGAATCACCACCCACCACCGCCCACCTGGACCTCTCCCCACCGATCTCAGCCCGGGTTAGAGACAGAGCAATGTCCTTACTACACTGTCCGTCCACACGCCCAGTGAACACATTGCCTTCAGCTGGATGTCTGTGTTCTGTTACGGCCACCCTTTGCCCGAGACATTAGACCAAGCTCCTGTCTGCCCTGTGTAGATGAAGGTTGAAGGTCGAATTCAAGATCCTCATCCTCACCTACAAGGCCATTCACGGCCTCGCTCCCTCCTACCTCTCCGACCTACTATCCCCCTACCTACCTGCCCGTACCCTCCGTTCCTCTGGCTCCGGTCTGCTCCACGTCCCCCGCCCCAACCGCCCTACCATCGGTGGCCGGGCCTTCAGCCTCTCAGCCCCGAGGCTCTGGAACTCTATCCCCAGTGCCTTCGCCGCTTCCTCCCTTTCCTCCTTCAAGGCCGGTCTCAAGACCTTTCTCTTTGACCTTCAGCCTTCAGCTCCACTCTCGACTCTCTGCCCCCTCCTCGCTCCCTCCCTTCCCTCCCCTCACCCTGACCATCTCCCCCCCAATGCTCGGGTCCCGACCCAACTGTACAGCGCCTTGGGACATCCTCCCGACGTGAAAGGCGCTCTATAAATGCAATCTTGTTGTTGTTGTCCTGCAGAGCTGTTGGAAAAGAGAAGGGCATTTCTCTCTCCCAGTCCTGGTCAAAACTCCCTCAGAATAGTAACACATTTACCTCATTGTTATCTAATATCTTGCTGTATATAAAATGCCTGCCACATTTGCCTACAAATTACACAGTCATGTCAGGACAGCGACTATAATAGTTTCTTTATAGTGTGAAACATCCCTTTGAGTGGCTGCAGGAAGTAGGTCGCCAAACCACAGTGAGTGCAGACCAGAGGCTTTGATCTCTGTTTGGTGCAAGGAAGGTTTCACTGAACTTTCGTTTGAGTCCCTGGCGGACAGCAAGGCTGGTATTATGGTAAATCCTCAGCTCAGTGTACCAGCGAGCGGAGACCAGAGCTTTCCTTCCACCAGTCTCAGCTCGGATTAGAGACACAGCAATGCCCTTCCTACACTGTGTCCCCACTCCCAGGTCAGAGTTAGAGACACAGTAAAGCTCCCTCTACACTGCGTCTGTCCACACTCCCAGGTCAGGGTTAGAGACACAGTAAAGCTCCCATTACACTGTCTGTCCACACTCCCAGATCAAGCCTGGATGGAACAAATGTTAATGTACCTCTCTCTCTCTCTCTCTCTCTGTGCAGTTACTGAAGCGTGTGTATGGCACTTATCTCACATCTCCTGAAGCAGGTAATATTGGTTACTAAGCTGCTGTGTGTAAGACTCTCAGTGCTCTGGCCCTCACTCCTGTTCCCAGCCCAGTGTCTGTGTCTCCCTCAGGCTATAATGTGTCGTTGCTGATTGACCTGGAGAACATCCCGGCTAACAGGGAGGAGCTGGTGCACCAGGCCGGCATGCTGAAGAGGAACTGCTTCGCCTCGGTCTTTGAGAAGTATTTCAACTTCCAGGCCGACGGCAAGGAGGTGGAGAGCAGAGCCGTCATCCACTACAGGGAGGACGAGACATTGTGAGTGACACGGCTCAATACCCTACACTGTCCATCCCGATCAGCCACACACTCTCTCTCGCTCTCTCTCACTGTGCGTCCACACTCCCAGGTCAGGGTTAGAGACACAGTAAAGCTCCTCTACACTGTGTGTCCACACTCCCAGGTCAGGGTTAGAGACGCAGTAAAGCTCCTCTACACTGCGCGCCCACACTCCCAGGTCATCCACAGCATTGCTTAACAATAATAATCCTTGTATTGCATCTGTCACACACACTCTCTCTCCCTCTCTCTCTCTCTCTCTCACACCCTCTATCCCATTCTCTTACTGTCACTCTCTCACTGTCCCTCTCTCTCTCTCTCGCAGTGAGCAGCCTCAGTAACATCTCCCCTTGTTGTAGGTATGTGGAGGCCAAGAAGGACCGAGTGACTGTGGTTTTCAGCACAGTCTTCAAGGACGATGACGATGTGGTGATTGGGAAAGTCTTCATGCAGGTACAGCCCGCGGGGGTGGGGGGGGCTACAGCCCGCGGTGGGTGGTGGGGGCTACAGCCCACGGTGGGGGGGTCTACAGCCTGCGGGGTGGGTGGGGGGGAGCTATAGCCAGCGGTGGGGGGGGGAGCTATAGCCCGCGGGGGAGGGAGTGGGGGGAGCTACAGCCCGTGGTGGGGCGGGGCTACAGCCTGCGGTGGGGTGGGGTGGTGGGGGAAGCCTGCACATGGGGGTTGAGGAAGTACAACCCGTGGGGAAGGGGGCAGGACTTGTCTGTTCTCAGTGTGTCTCTCCCTTGCTCATGTTCTTCCCTCCCACTCCCCGAGTGTAGGAGTTTAAGGAGGGCCGCCGAGCCAGCCACACGGCCCCCCAGGTTCTGTTTAACCACCGGGAGCCCCCACTGGAGCTGAAGGACACAGACGCTGCTGTGGGCGACAACATCGGATACATCACCTTCGGTGGGTGAGGGGGAGGGGCAACCCAAGACTGTGTGTGTGTGTGTGTGTGTGTGTGTGTGTGAGACTGCGTGTGGGAGAGAGACTATGTGTGTGTGAGACAGAGAGTGCGCACGCGGGAGACTGTGTGTGTGTGCGTTTGATCCCAGGTCGGTGTGTGACCTGTGCTGTGTTTGACAGTGTTGTTCCCGCGACACACCAGCCCCAACACCCGAGACAACACCATCAACCTGATCCACACCTTCAGGGACTATCTGCACTACCATATCAAGTGCTCCAAGGTACCGGGGGGGGCGGGGTGGGTGCTGCTCACTTGCTCTCTATCTCTCTTCCTTTCTCTCTCTCACACACTCTCTGCCTCTCACACACTCTCTGCCTCTCACACTCTCTCTGTCTCTCACCCTCTCTCTGTCTCACACACTCTGCCTCTCACCCTCTCTCTGTCTCTCACCCTCTCTCTGTCTCTCACCCTCTCTCTGTCTCTCACCCTCTCTCTGTCTCTCACCCTTTTTCTGCCTCTCACACTTTGTCTGCCTCTCACCCTCTCTCTGTCTCTCACCCTCTCTCTGCCTCTCACCCTCTCTCTGTCTCTCACCCTCTCTCTGTCTCTCACCCTCTCTCTGTCTCTCACCCTCTCTCTGCCTCTCACCCTCTCTCTGCCTCTCACCCTCTCTCTGCCTCTCACCCTCTCTCTGCCTCTCACCCTCTCTCTGCCCCTCACACACTCTCTGCCTCTCACACACTCTCTGCCTCTCACACACTCTCTGTCTCCCACACTTTGTCTGTCTCTCTCAGATAATCTCTCACACACTCACATTCTCTCTCACACTCTCTCTCTCTCAGGCGTACATCCACACGAGGATGAGGGCTAAAACCTCAGATTTCCTGAAGGTGCTGAACCGAGCTCGCCCAGACGCCGAGAAAAAAGAAATGAAAACCATGTCGTAAGTATCAGCCCTCACACCGCCCGTGGGTAAACTGTGGGTAAACCTCAGGCAGTGAGGGAAGCTGTTGGCACCTGTTAATTGTGAATGAAACCTGGATTGAGGATCTTCCCCAGATCTCAGCAGTTGGATCTCACTGGGTCTGGTTGTGATTCCACTAACCCCACCCGGGGCTTGTCTCAGGGTCAGGGACAGGAGCTGCTCCAGCTATTACTCAGAGCTCAGGCCTGGAGCCTGGAGGCCTCACACACCAGCTGTTCTTGGGGCTCACATTCCTCTGTGTCAGTGGTTCAGCCTCACTGGGAATCGCAGCTCAACCAAAAGCTTTGTTGCTTCATGTCTGGGCACCCGGTCTGGCAGGGGGGTCACTAACATGGTCTGTACGGGGGTCACTGTCACAGATTTCTGTTTCTGTTTGTCTGTCTCTGAGTATCTCTGTCTGTCTCTGTGATTCTGCCTGCCTGTGCCTGTCTCTGCCTGTAGCTGCCTCTCTCTGCCTGTACCTGCCTGTCTCTGTCTGCCTTTGCCTGTCACATTTCCTTGCCTGCGCCCTGCCTGTTTGTTGGCTGCCATGTTGCTGTTTGTTCCCTGCAGGTTGCTGCGCTCCAGGCTGTTCCCTAACTATGTCCAGCAGAGTGCGTTTGGAGATAGTCCAATCGTTTCACTGCCAACACACTGGACAGACAGTGCAGTACAGCCGAGGGCGAGGGCCACTGATAGACACTCGCGTGAGTGACAGCCAGAGAGAGAGAGAGAGAGAGGCTAGTGCTGGTGCAGTAACAACAACAACTTGTATTGATATAGTGGCCCTCACACAGGGCAGCGTATCAGAGCTTGAAATCAGCAAAGATACAAAGCAGGTATCTAGGAGCCAGCGAGCTCCTGAGCAGGTCTGCGGGGGCTTCAGGTACCAGGGGCCCCTACACAGCGGCCATCTTCAAGTGTGCGGGGCTGTGGGGGGTGGGGGAGGGAGGGTGTGAGACGAGGGATGATGACACAAAGGCCGAATTGCAGAGCCGGGGCCCCAGGTGGTTCTCAGGTCTGGGCTCAGTGACAAAACTCCTGAAGCGACTCATTAGTCTGACCTCATCTGTCTCCACCTGTCGTCCAGCTGGTAACCACACACGCACACACACTGCCCCCCCCCTCCCAACCACACACACATGCTGCCCCACCCCCACCATGCGCACACACTGCCCCCCACCCCACACATGCACGCGCACACACTGCCCCCCACACACACACTGTATCCCCCACACACACAAACACATGTACTGTTCCCGTGTCACTGTTGTACAGTAAATGCTGTTAGCTTGTGGTTGGCAGAGCCTCACTGACAGTGGCTTTAAATGTGGTGTCACAGTCGCTCTCACTGGTGACTGTGGCTACTCTCTGCCGCTCGTGTCTGAATCTCACTCCATCCTCTCCCTCCACAGGGGCAAGACTTTTTCAGTCCGATAATCGGATGTCAGGCCGTTACTAGCAGGAGCTGTGACCGCACTCGCTGGGCTCGGAGCCTGTGTGGGGGGCAGTTCCCTGGCCCCCCACCGCACCCCAGAGAATCTCCGAGGCCTTGTGAGAATTTGAGCTGTGGCTCCAGCCAGACCCCAACGTGATTAAAAGCTTTGTCTCCTGATCAAACCCCTCTCTTCCCCCATCTCCCTGCTCCTCTGCTGTCGCTGGCTTCACCCAGAGCCGTGAGCCTGAGTGCAACAAATCTGCCAATAAATCGTTCTCAGACAATATAACCATGTGTTCTCCAGGCCTGCTCCATTCTCCAGCGTTAAACAATGAGGACCGGTCTCATACACATGGTCTGTATTCCCCTGAGTTTAGAAGGTTGAGGGGTTTAAAATCTAATTGAGGTGTTTAAAATGATAAAGGGGTTGGACAGTGTAGCCTACAAACTATTTCCTCTGGTGATGCGGGGGGGGGGGGGTGTTGGGAGTCTAGAACAAGGGGGGCATCATCTGAAAATCAGAGCCAGGACATTTAGGAGTGAAATCGGGGGCAGTTTTTCACACACACAAAGAGGATGGGAATCTGTAACTCTCCCTCCCCCAAAGGGCTGTAGATTATGGCTGGATCCACTCACATTGTCCAGACTGAGGTGATAGATCAGTGGATCAAGAGATAAATCCAGGGTTACGGGGCAAAGGCGGGTAAATGAAGTTGAGGCTGAATGGCCTGTTACTGTGTTCCAGACTTGCTGCTTGTCAGAAGCTCTGAGTAGGGAGAACTCTTGACAAGTATAAGCTGGCGACTGGGAGGATCTGAAAGAGAATTTAGGAGGAACAACTTCCCGCAGAGGGTAGTGAGAGTGTGGAACTCGCTGCCTGAAGCAACGGTTGAAAGATAATGTAGATATATTCAAGAGGAGACTGGACCTTCACATGAAGGAGAGGGGAATAGAGGGTGTGGGAGGGGGAGTATAAACACGGCACAGACTGGCTGGGCTGAGTGGTTTGTTTCCGTGCTGTATAGTCTGTGTAGATCTATGTAACCCAGGAAGGCTCTTTCTCAAGCCTGTCACCAAACCACCTGATGATGGGAATGGGCTTCTGCCTCACAGTCAGGTCAGCCTTCAGGCTGTCAGTATGTGGGTGACTTTGTGCACAATTCAATCAGACTGGGGTATGGCCAGTCACTGGCTGAGGAGGAGAGTGACTGAGCCGAGACTGACAAACAGGCAATTTTACCAGGAACTTTTATTCAAAAGTTTTTACACTGTTAGTGAGCAGTGAGTGTGAGGTGGTTACAGTGTTAGTGAGCAATGAGTGAGCGGTTACAGTGTTAGTGAGCAGCAAATGTGAGCAGTTACTCTTAGTGAGTGGTTAGTGTTAGTGAGTGGTTAGTGTTAGTGAATGTGAGCGGTTAGTGTTAGTGAGTGTGAGCAGTTAGTATTCGCACAAGTGTCACACACTTAACAGCTCACACTCACTCTGCTCCTCCTGTAGTGCACAGGCTAATCACAAGAATTGCACACTCACTGCTCACACTCACTCCGCCTATGTTACACACTCACTCTGTTTGACACGCAGGCAGGATATTTGAGGGCAGCTGTCCGCTCATGCTGACTTCATTGGACATTGTGAATGCTCTCGGAGATGAGACCCTCCTATGGCCAGGTAATCAAAGCTGCCCCCCCCACCCTCCCAGAGCCTCCTCCCCACCCTTCCTGATCCGTAGCCCCGCTGCCTCGCCCCCCTCCCTTGCCTCCTTCAAGACCTATCTCAAGACCTTCTTTTTCGACCGTGCCTTCGGTCACCCTCCCACCCCCCCTTGCCTTCCACCCCTGATATCTGTGAGTTGGTTTTGGATGGGGAGATGGTGTTGATGACTATTTGTGTGCTTGTCTCCAGGTCACGAGTACGCACAGGACAATCTGCTATTTGCTGCTTCAGTTGAGCCAAAGAACGTAGCTGTGTTTAACAAGTTGGATTGGGTAATAGCTCGCAGGCAAGAGAAGCTTGGCACAGTGAGTAGTTGCCAGGTCCTCGGCCTCCTCTGCCACCTCCTCCCCATCATGGAGTCCTGTAGCGTAGTCATTAGAGTGCTCACCTCACAAGCCAGAGGACCCGGGTTCGATTCCCGGGCAGGTCAGGGCGAAATCTTAGGCAAGTTTCCTTACTCCACACTGTTTACCAGCAGTAAGTAGGAACCTGGTTGTTAGTCGATTGGCGGATCGCTTTACAGTGTTAATATCTTAAAAATAACTCAATCCACGACTGTTTGTGGGAAGCTGCTGTGTGCAATTGGCTGCCGAGTTTCGCCCACAAAACACTCAGTCAATTAATGTTACAGTATATTTGGTGAAGGGCTTTGAGATGTCTCAATGTGATAAGGCGCTATATCATATGCAAGGATTATTATTATATTATAAGATGCCCCCCCGTGTCCTCACCTCCCCAGCATCATCTCACACACAGCCATGTGGTGAACGACCACTTCACATGGAGGATTGTCGGCCAAGATGCCGAGAGAGAAATTCCTTTCTCTTTCCCATGGTGTCCTGGGATCTTTAACGTCTGCCTGAACAGATAGACGGGGACTTCGTTACCATTTCATCCCAAGGACGGTACTTTCCACAGTGCGGTGCAGTGCAGGAGCGTCAGCCCTGACAATGAACTCAGAGACCACCTACTCGGGTCCTCAAACCCACCATCTTCTCACCTAGGTTTTAAGAATTGTTTTGTCCCAGTAGGCACAGTCGAAGAGGAAGATCTTCAGGCATGACCTGAAGATGGGGAAGGAAATGGTAAGGCGGTGGGATAGAGGGAGAGTGTTCCAGAATTTCAGGGCGTAGTGGCTGAAAGTATGGCCACCATTGTTAATGTAATGTATCTTCATGGTGGAACGTCACAATGAATGGTGTGCCCGGTGAGCAGGCTGGTGTGGAGGGTTCTAACTCTGTGCTGTGCCTTTGCTTTCCCCCAGTGCCCGTCCACCATCCGGGAGGAGAAGGAGTACAACCCTTTCCTGCGGACACACTGCCCCGACCTGCAGCAGGCGCTGGGGGTGCAGCGGGGGACCGGTGAGGACCCCCACGCTTTCAGGGCCCGCGTGCTGGAGGAGGTGCGCAAGCGTAAGGACTATTTCAACTGCAGATAGCAGTCTAAGCAAGCCCCCATCCCACCTCTCTGCCCAACCCTCCTCTCTGCCCCTCTCTCTGTGCCTCACTCTCTCTATCCCTCTCTCTCTGCTCCCCTCTCCCTGCCTCTCGCTTTTTCTCTCTCTCCTCCCCTTCTCTCTCAGCCCCCTCTCTCTGCCTCTGCCCCTCCCAGCCATCTCCGTGTACAGGAGAAAGTGAGCAACGGTGACACGGAGAGTTATAGGAACTGTGAACGAGACTGTGAACTCGCCATCGCCGGAGAATAGTGAGCGATACTGCCGTGAGATGTGCTTCTGCTCTGCCTCGCCACTGTCACTGTGAACATCCAGCTTGATGTGAAGACAGGAAATACCAGGTGCCAGTGTGTGAGCGGCATCTCTCAGACCTGGTTACCTGTGACGTACAACAGAGAAAGCTAAAAGCCGCATTGGTGTATCTGCCTCACTTTATTCATGGGCAAGCCAAGCCTCCAGGGCGGTGTGCTTGTGAATGTGTGGGCAGCTCTGGCAAAGATCAGTACTGGCAGTGCCCGCCTCAGTGTGCTGGGGGGGCAGTGAGGGGTTTAACTTACTGTATAATAGTAAAAATAATCCTGGTATTTAATACAGCTCCTGTAATGTCAAAATTAATCCCTCCGTCTCGCCCCATCCTCCTCATCTTCCCATCGCACCTGAAGACTTTCAATTTCACCTGTGTCTATGGTCCTCCTCAATGCCTGGCAAGCTGTTTGCTGTTACAGAGGGAGTGGAGAGAGAGTGTGCCACAGTCTGATCTGGTTACATTTACCCACTTGTCTTCAAACGACGACAGACACTAACATCTATTTGTACTGTGACACCAAGTCCAGCAATGAGGCACTCTGGAGCGAGATGCCTAATGTTCACTTCCCCCTGATGGCATTTTCTGGGCAATCCCATTCCCTCACCTGTTTCCTCACCAGCTGTTCATGTCAACAGCTGTGCAATAGCATTTAAATAGGTCCCTTAAAATATTACCCATGCAAGCACGGAGTGTGTTTATACACTGTACAGTGTGATCTCTGACTGTGAAAGGTATAAACACACACAGTGACAATCATATTGACGCAGGTACTGTGTAGTGTGATGTGAGAGTATAATGTATTATTACTGAGCTAGGAAATCAAGTTCCAGTGCGATTAATCTGCTGCTTATAAGGACATAAGAAATTCTAGACGAGAAAAAAAACAAGGTCCGTCTAATTAGTTTCCCACCTTCCTGGCGGTCGCAGAATGAGTGATTTCCTGTGTGTGGTCGCCTCTGTGGCTTTGACACCATGTTTACTATCTGCCGAGGGTGACATAAGCCTGACAATATGGTGGTGATTTCTGGGAGAGCTGTTAAGAGGAAGGACAGTTTTCCACGCAGTTTTTGAGCGGTTTATATTGGACGGTTAGTAGCAATGACCATGCACTTTTGGGATTCCTGTGTAATCTCATAACATTAAACCACTGTCATATCCTCCCCTGATGTATTTTCTTGCTGTGACGTGCTGGTGTATTGAGACATACGCCACAAGACAGAACCGCTTGCCTATTGTCACTGTTGTTTGCTTCTCACGGTCCTACAGTCCAATTCCACAACAGCAGGCCATTCACCCCAGAGAGACATTTGCACCAGTTTGTTGAATAGCAGCCCTCTGACTCCATTTTCCTGCCTTATCCCATACCCTTCAGCACCGTCCCCCCAGTGTCTCAGCTCTTTAATCAATATAATACAGCGTTACATTTGTACAGCGTTTTTCACGTCGGGAGGATGTGCCAAGGTGCAGGGATGTCCTCAAGAGTAAACAACCCAGAGTTTAGGTTGAATCAATAACAATAATATTAATCCTTGCATTTGATACAGTACCTTATCATGTCTCAAAGCTCTTCACAGAAAATACTGTAAAGTGAATTGACTGTATATTTGTGGGCGAACGCGGCAGCCAATTGCGCACAGCAATGTCCCACAAACAGTCGTGGAATGAGTGACCAAATTTTTAAAAAGGGGATTATTACCCTCAGAAAAGCGATCCACCAATCGACTAACAACCGGGTTCTTGTTTACTGCTGGGTAACCAGCGTGGAGAGAAAGGAAACTTAGCCAACGCTTGCAACGTGAGTGCTCTAACCACTGAGTTACGGTGACTGCACATTTAGACACAGAGTTAGGGTTTTTCCACTCACAATTCGGTTCAGGGACTTTGGAAGATAAGTTAATGGGCTTTTGGCGCCAAGAGAACAAAAGCTTCCCGAGGAGAGAATCGGTTTTGCTGAAAGCAGAGAAAGCATCTAAATTAGGGACGGTTTTAATCGAGTTAAAGAAGATTTTCGATTGATGGATAAGTCAGTACCAAGTGAACCTCTGTTATAAGTGCTTTCAGGACGAGGTGTCAGAAAGCTACAGCGCCTCGAGACGTCCTTCCGACGTGAAAGGCGCTATATCAAATGCAAGGATTATTATTATTATTATTACAGCGCCTCGGGACGTCCTCCCGACGTGAAAGGCGCCTCACAAATGTAATCTTGTTGTTTTATAACCGCGCGGTTCGGTTACACGGCACCGCCCTGGACGTGGGAAGGATGTCCCCGGGCGCCGGACAGTCGGGGGCTCGGGGGGGGGGGGGGGGGTCACACTGACACGTCGCCGCGTGGAATGTTTCCCTGCGATTTGCAGGTCAAGCCTTCGCCGAGTGAATCGTTGAGAGGTAAAAATAGTATAGGGGTGTGTGAAAAAAATTAGGGGAATGAACGGGATCAGAGTAAAGAGCCCCGGGGTGGGGGTGGGGGGGGGTCTGGTGTTGTGCTTGTTGCTATGGTAACGCAGGCGGTGTGAGGTCGCCAATGGAGCTGTTTGGCGTTGCCATGGCGCCCGGGGGGGGGGGGGTCCTGTGGCTCGAGCGGCGGCGGTTGGAGCGGCGGGAGCGCGAGGCGGCGGCGGACGGGCGGGCGGTGAGCAGCCAACCCGTCACACACACACCCACACACAGACACACACACACACCCACACACACCCCCACACACAGACACACACACGGCCTCCTCCTCACCTTCCCCTGAGGGCGCCGCGGGGAACCGCCTTCCCCTCGCCAGGGCCCGGCCGCCATGCTGCCCCGCGGGGTAGCCATGGTGACGGCCATGGCGGCCCATCGCCAGCCAGGCCCCGCCCCCCGCTCTCCGCCCATTGGTCGAGCGGATTGCCAATCGCCCGTCGTGCCCGCCCTCGCTCTCGCTGATTGGTTTAAACGTTGTCAATCTTAGATCCATACAATGTTCCGGCACAGGAGGCCATTCGGCCCATCGAGTCTGTGCGGCTCTTTGACAGAGCGTCACTCTCACTGACCCCAATCACCAGCTTTCCCCCCATAACCCCACAAACCGTCTTCCCCGATACCTGTCCAGTTCTCTCTTAAAAGCTGTTATGGAATCGGACTTCACTGCCCTTTCGGGCGGATCATTCCAAATTCCAACAACTCGCTGAGTGAAAACATTTCTTCTAACCTCCCCTCTGCTTCTTTTGGTGATATCTTCAGACTGTGACCACGAGTCACAGACACACCTACCAGCGGAAACAGCTTTTCCCTATCGCCTGTCGAAACCTTTCATGATCTTGAAGACCTCTATCAGGTCCCCACGTAACCTTCTCTGCTCTAATGGGAAAAGTCCTAACTTCTCCACTGTCCTCATAGCTAAGGTTCCCCATTCCTGGTATCATTCTCGTGAATCTCCTCTGTACCCTTTCCAGTGCCTTAATGTCCTTCCTGAGGTAAGGTGCCCAGAACTGGACGCAGTACTCCAGCTGAGGCCTAACCAGTGTTTGTACAGATTAACCATAACCCCTACTCTTATACTCTATACCCTACTAATAAAGCTCAGTACACCAAATGCCCTTTTTACTGCCCTTTGTACCTGCCCCACTACCTTTAATGATTCACTTACTTGAACGCCCAGATCTCTCTGTACGTTCACCCCCCCCTTAAGATTGAGCTCCAAGTCTATATTGCCTCCTATCATTTTTCCTCCCTAAGTGTATCACCTCACACTTATCCACATTGAAATCCATCTGCCACATGTCAGCCCATTCCACCATTCTGTGTATGTCTGCCTGCAGTCCGTCACAATTTTCTTCACTATTTACTACCCGACCTAACTTTGTATCACCTGCAAACTTGGAAATAGTGCTCCCTGTGCCCAAGTCCAGATCATTAATATATATTAGAAAGAGCAGTGGTCCCAATACCGATCCCTGGGGGACACCGCTGTACACCTCCTTCCATTGCGAGAAACACCCATTAACCACCACCCTCTGCTTTCTGTCACTCAGCCAGTTCCTAATCCAAACTGACATTGTCCCCTTAATACCGGGGACCTCTAATTTTTTTATTAATCTCTTATGCAGTACTGTGTCAAAATCTTATTCCGTGTGTAAAAAAAAGCAGCTTTATCCCAATTTATAACAACAACAACTTACCTTTATATCGCGCCCTTGACGCCGAGCCGGGGGGGGGGGGGGGAAGGGATGGGGAAGGTGACCATCAGTAACAATCATAATGATAATCTCTACGTTTGATACGGCGCCTTATCATCAGGTCCTTCCGAGACGTCTCGAAGCGCTTCACAGAACACACGCTGTGAAGTGCAGTGACTGTATTTCATCAGCAAAACGTCCGCAATGTCATGACGCAGCGAGATATCCATGCGTAGGCGGCACCCGCGCAAAATGTACAGCCAATTCACTTTACAGTATCATCTGTCAAGCGCTTTGAGACGTCTGGAAAGCGTGGTAAGATGCCGTATCAAATGCAAGGGATTGTTATTATGTGGAACTCACAGCCTGGTCTAGATACTCTTCAGCATAGACCTTCCTCTTTGACCGTGCCTACGGTCACCTTCCCCCAGCCCCGCCACGATCAAGCACTCTGGGATGCTACCCTGCGTGAGGGGCGCTATGTATAAATTGTTGTAATATTGCGTTCGATGCTCCACATGGCACCATGATCAAGATACTCGTTACTGGCATTGTGAAGCACTCTTGAGATGTTTTCTCAGGTGAAGGACATTGTATAAATGCAATTTCTTGTTGTTGATCAGACACAATTCTTTGGTCCTGTGTTGTAGGAAAGATAGCAGCTTGCAATGGCATCGACAGAGAATGATCAAGAAATGGATGAACAGGCAGAGCAGCCAGAACAGGAAGTACAGGCAGAGGAGGAACAAGCGGAGGTGATACAACCGGAGGAACAGACGGAGCAGTCAGAACCAGAGGAACAGATGGAACAATCAGACCAGGAGGAGGAGCCAGAAGTATCAGACAAGTTGGAGATAGCAAAGCTCCTGGCGATGGTGGAAAACGCAGCAGTGGCCGAGCAGTCAGACTTGGTGAAGGTCTCAGAGGAGGAAAAGTTCTCAGAGCAGGAGAAGTTCTCAGAGCAGGAGAAGTTCTCAGAGCAGGAGAAGTTCTCAGAGCAGGAGAAGTTCATAGAGACCTGGGTCCCTCCAGAAGAGCCAGCCAAGCCTTTGCCAAAGGCCAGTCCAGGAGCCATCAACTTCCTGGCCTCCATCAGTGAGTGGCTTCAACCCACAACCATCTGACTGAGTGAGGCCTGTACACAGTGATCAGACCCCAAGAGGGGAGGGGGCTGTTATTCTATAAATACTCCCCTGAAACATGGATTAGATTCCAGCCTGTAACTCCCTCCTACCCCAGGATTCTATATGTACCCCCCACCCCATGGAAAGGGTAAATTATCCCCTACACTTAGCTTGGTTCTGTGCAGCGAGGTAGAGCTGTCAGGACAGTGCTCTGCCTGGCCTGCCCTACTGTACTGTTGCTGTGTGTTGATAGTGCCGGAGACGGAGAGGCCCTTTATGATGTGTTAACCTGTTTTGGTTGCAGAGATCGATAATTTCAACTTACTGCTGTTCCCGGATTCCCTGGTGACTGTCACGGACGCGGGGAAGGAGGTGGGTGAGTTTAAAGTCACCCTGAAGCAAGCCCTGTTCAGAGGAGAACGTGGTTTCTACATCCAGGCTAGCAGCCATGGAACCATTGATGGGGTTCCTTGTGGCACCTCCATCACAGGTGAGACTGCGGTATAACAATAATAATAATCCTTGCATTTGATATGGCATATTAATACACCTTTGGGAAGTCTCAAAGCGCTTCACAGAATATACTGTAAAGTGAATTGATTGTATATTTTGTGGGCGAAACGCAGCAGCCAATTGTGCACAGCAGTGTCCCACAAACAGTCGTGGATTGAGTGACCAAATTTTTTTTAAAAAAGGGATTACTACTCCCGGATAACAACCAGGTTCCTACTTACTGCTGGTAAACAGAGGCGTGTGTGTGGAGTAAGGAAACTTGCCTAAAGTTTCATCCTGCCCTAGAATTGAACCCAGGTCCTCTCGTTTGCGAGCAAGTGCGCTAACCACTATGCTACAGGCACGCACCTAGCGCACTCTGTGCCGTCCTGTGGTGCAGTGGTTAGTGGTGTGGCAGGCAGGCTGGGGGACATGGAACAGGCCACATTTAAAGCCCTTCACAATCTTTCTCGTCCCTTCCTCTGTGACCTTCTAAAACTTTACCAAAACACAAAATACTGCAGACACTGGAAATCTAAAAATAAAAACAGAAGTCACTGGGAACACTCAGCAGGTCAGGCAGCATCTATGGAGAAAGAAAAGTGAGTCAATGTTTCGGGTCTACGACCCTTCATCAGAACGACCCTTTTCATGCCCCTGTTCTGACTAAGGGTCGTGGACCTGAAACGTTGACTCACTTTCCTCTCTCCGTAGATGCTGCCTGACCTGCTGAGTGTTCCCAGCGACTTCTGTTTTTGTTTTTAACCAACCTGCCTGCTCCCTGCCTGCTCGCTCTCTGTGGTTGCCCATCACCGGCCCCCTCACTATACAGCACCGAGTGACAAGTCACACACTTTGTTTTACAGGTTATGTCACCAGGCAACTTGAAACCCTGAGGCAGCAGAACCACGAGTATATTAAGGTAGTTACACCTTACCGGACACCTTTATTGTACACTAATATTGTCTGACTTGCCAACCTCTGCCGGCAGCTTTTCTCTGCTCCCTGGACAACTCACATTTACCCAGCGCCTTCACACAGGATCGCAGGGCGTTGACACGTGGAGGACATCTGCCCTTGCCCTGTGCCGTCTCCTCATCCATACACAGGCCAACATTCCCCAGTCTCCTCTCACACACTGCACCTTACACTTAGGGTTGGGGGGCTCTGGGAGTGGCCTTGGCTGGGACCTCTGGCTAATGATCAGGAGCAGAAACCCAGGCTTGTGTCTCCCCTCCCTTCTCCAGGTAAAGGATTTCCCTCTGGATAAGAAGATCATCTTCGAAAAGCAAGGCAGCATGTTTGTGGTGCAGAGAACTGTAACTGAAGGGGAGGTAAGCACTGAGGATATACACAGCACTTCGGTCATATACTACTACTACTAATCCTTGTATTTGATGCAGCGCCTTATCACCTCATCGAGATGTCTCAAGCGCTTCACAGATTATACTGTAAAGTGAGTTGACTGTATTTTGTGGGCGCCTCGCTATCAGCAGTGAATCAAAGCCAGCGATGTTATATTGTGTTATGCTGTGTGCTGACAGGAGGTGAAGAACACACAGCGGGTGTATAAGTGGGAGGACATGGAGGGGCTAATCTCGGAGGCTGCTAACCTGCTGCTGCTCCGGCTGCTAAACAAGTACGGCATCATCCCCGACAACATGCGCTTCCTGGCCCTCGACACTGAGCTCCAGCTCAGTACCTGCACCTATGTGAGTGCCACTGGACTGCACCACACAGGCGGGAGATGGTGGGATTCTGTCTCACTCGCTGACCTCTCTGTTCTCACTGACCTCTCTCGTCTCACTAACCTCACTCGCTGACCTCACTCGCTGACCTCTCTGTTCTCACTGACCTCTCTCGCTTACCTCTCTCGCTGACCTCTCCCGTCTCCCTGACCTCTCTCCCTGACCTCTCTCGCTGACAGACTAACCTAGGCACCAAAATGATGAGGATTGGGAGTGACAGGGTGGAGGTCTTTGGGATTCAGCGGACAATTCACTCGGAAGATGATCTTCCCTTGTGCTGGCAATCCTACTTCCTGGTAGACGGGTGAGTGAGTGCTGGTTCATAGGATTGCTTCAGCGCTATCCTCGGGGTGGGAGGAGGGGTAAGTGGGGTCATGTTTGGTAATGGAATGTCGGAATCAAGCCCCCCCTCTGTGACGGTCTCTCTCTCACCCCCCACTCTGTGACGGTCTCTAGTCCAGTTCCTGAGCCAGGAGGGGCCGCAGTATCCCAGGTCACTCACTGCTGATGACAGCACAGCCTGGCCCGGCTCATCAGCAGGACCAGGAAGGGCCAACCAGTCACCAGGAATCCTCCTCCTCAGCTCCTGTTAACCCTGCAAACCTTATTGGGTTAACAGGGTGGGAAAGCTTGCCAGACACTGCAAGTTTTTCAAAGGAAGTGGGGGGTGCGGGGAGGGGCTGATGCCAGGACACTAAACGCATTTAAGAACCAGGCCATGTAGATAGTCCGGCAGAGAGGACTTATGGAGGGATGAGATGGGGATAGGCTGAAGGGTTGTATTGGGGACCGAGTGTCAATGGGAATGTGATGTGTGGCTCAGTGTAAGGTCTCAGGCTACCTGCTGACAGACTTGCCCTGTGTGTTACAGGCACCTGGCGAGCCGTATTCAGGTGGGCTCCCCTGTGGTCATGCTGCTGCTGCAGAACATCACTACAGTCAGGAAAGGTACAGCTTTTGCTGTCTGTGTCCCTCTGTGACCCAGCCCCCACGCACTCCCGCATCTCTGTCACTCTCTCTCTCTCTCTCGCGCATGCTCTCATCATCACTCTCGCTTACTCTCACACTCTTATCTCTCTCAGTCTCACTGCCTGACCCTCGTCACTTCCACCTCACCACGTTACAGCCATCATTCTCTGATCCCTCCCAAATACCCCTCCCTGCCGTTCAGTGGCTCTGGATTGCACCTGGGTTGGTGATCATACCGTCCCCATGAGGGGGCTGAGAGTATCACTGAGCACATGTGTATGCTCACTGGGCGTGCGTGTGTATGTTTGTGCCCTGAGCAGACGTGTTCGAGCTGAGTAGGTGTGAATGTGTATGAACACAGAGTGAGTGTATGGTATTAGTGAGCAGTGGCTGCTGATGGTGTTTCCCTCACTGTACAGAGGAGCAGGAGCTGAAACCCACCTTTAAAAAGAAGCCACTCAATCTGGAGGAGGACATGCAGCTGTATTCCCGGTTCCTCGACAAAACGGTAACCAGGGGGCAGCGGGGCTAGGAGTGAGGGTGAGGGATGGGGAGTGGGGGGCCTTGGGGAGTGAGGGCAGGGGTGAGTGGGAGCTGGGGGTGGTGAGTGGGGAGGCTGGGGGAGTGAGGGCTGAGGGGTTGTCAAGTCCTGGGCTGGGGATGTACTGGGAAGCCTTCTGTGTGCTGTACATTACAGGAGGAGTTGAAGGCTGACCACAGCTCCTATATCAGGCACCACCCAGAGCTGAGGGCCCTGATTGCTGACTTCCTGCAGTTCCTGCTCCTCAGGAAGCCCGAGGACGTGGTGACCTTTGCGGCCGAGTACTTCACGTCTTTCTCCTCCAAGGGCGTCGAGGAGAACGTCTACCTCAGCTCCCAGAAGTCCAGTCCCTTCAGGAAAAAGATATCCTTTTAAAGTTAGTTCGGGTAAATAATAAAACATTCAATCCTGAGAACCTTTCTGGCTCAATGATGGTCAGCTCCCTGCACAAAGACAAACAACAACAAACTGCATGTATGCAGCGCTGTTAATGTCTGGAGGACAGTCCCCACCTCCCATCACACCAACACCTTGCCCATGCCCCCCCCCCCAGCACTGCCCTGCCCAGTTCCCCTCCACCCAGCAGTGCCCCGCCCTGCCCAGGTCCCCCAGCACTCCCCCGTCCTGCCCAGGGACGACAGGGCCTGGCTGGCACAGGCTGAGGCCTGGGGGAGATCAGGGGGATCAGGAGAGCAGTTTTCACACTAACTGCAGTGTCTAATTGCAGACACAGAGCACTCACTGAATAGCTCCACAACATCTTCCCCTATCGCCACCCCAGCTCTGCCTCTCACCCCTTCCTCTGAACCTAGAAATGGATGACACACACGGTCAGAGGCATTCGGCAGATTTTTTTCCATGTGAGTGTTTCCTCCAACAAAACACAATCTAGGCTGAACTCCACTACTCTCTAACCTCACTGCCTCTCCATGTGCGTATCCAATTCTCTCTGAAATACATCAGTAATCTCTCCCAGGCACTCTCACCCCCTGACCAGGTCACCATATTAGTTTGATGAAGAATGCCCTTCAACCCATTTGACGTAATCCGACCACAATATCCAGGTTGGTGAGAGCCAAAGCTTGGGGATCCCAGAGGGTATGTTGGGGTAACTGCTTAAGTCTAACCAACTAAAGCCACATAGCTTGCCATTGAGAACATTCTCTGGCAAGCTTTCCTGCTGCTTGTCCAGCTAGAACCAGGTCAAGATCCTCATCCTCACCTACAAGGCCATTCACGGCCTTGCTCCCTCCTACCTCACCGACCTACTATCTCCCAACTTACCTGCCCGTACCCTCTGTTCCTCTGGCACCGGTCTGCTCCCCTTCCCCCGCCCCAACCGCCCTACCATCGGTGGCCTTCAGCCTCAGCCCCGAGGCTCTGGAACTCCATCCCCAGTGCCTTCGCCGCTTCCTCCCTTTCCTCCTTCGAGGCCAGTCTCAAGACCTTTCTCTTTGACCGTGCCTTCAGCTCCCCTCTCGACTCTCTACCCCCTCGCTCTCTCCCTTCCCTCCCCTCCCCCTGACCATTTCCCCCCTCCTCGCTCCCTCCCTTCCCTCCTCTCACCCTGACCATTTCCCCCCAATGCTCGGGTCCTGACCCAACTGTCCAGCGCCTTGGGACGTCCTCCCGATGTGAAATGCGCTCAATAAATGCAACCTTGTTGTTGTAGAACCACCCTATCTGTTAGAGCTTTGGCTGCAAGGCTAACAGGAGCTGAGTAGGAGGATTGCCTGCCCCCAGTGACTGGTCAGCCCGTCCAAATCCTGCTGATGAGTCAGGCTGGGCTGTGCTGTCATCAGCAGTGAGTGCCCTGGAATACTTTGGCTCAGGAACCGGACTAGAGACCGTCAGAGACTTGGTTTGATTCCAACATTCTGTTGCTAAGCTCATCTTGTAGCCAGTTTAGCCCTGAGGAGACACTACTTACCCACCCACCTCGAGAAGGACCAATCCTCTCGAGTTAGTCTTGATCTCAAGCTTCTCCCCCCCCACCCTTCGAATTGCCGACCAGTGGATGGAGTTTCTCACCATTATTCCCTCTCAATATGGATAGCACCTCACTCATATCACCATCAATCTTCTCTTCTCCAACATGTGGAGCCCTCTTAACTACTGCTCGTAGCTTTGTCCTCTCATCTCCTGCCTCAGCCTGTGACACTCCGCTGCCCCCCACTCCTCCTTGTCTGAGAGCCTGTCTCTGTCTCTCTGACCAGCCACCACTAGGAATCCCGACCCTCACATGCACACAATAATTTAGGGAAGCCCGCTGTATCATGCAAGTTGCTTTTGTTTCTACCTTGTGTTGCTGATAATATTACCATCAGTTACTTCCTCAGCGATGGGCTGGAGCAGGTCCTGGCTTAGCCAGTTTGGGTGGAGATGTCACTGTGTGTAAGGTCAGCCCAGTGACAATCCAGAGCTTCCCGTCTGTCAGACGATGGGAGGTCACATACATCATGATCTCCACAGCCTTTATATAAGATATGGCAATTGGTGTCACTCAATCCCAAAAAACTAGTGTCACTTGGTCCACTCCAAACAATGAGCTCAAGATTTAGCTGGGAATGTAAGATAGAGAATGTGGGAAGAGTCCGACCAGAGGGTGTGGGATGATACTAGACCAGGAGATGGTTAATTCAGGTAATGAAGAAATTAGAAAGAGCCACCTCACACTTCAGGAAGAGGTTAATGGTGGAGGGCAGAATCAGATCCCAAAGGAGAGGCCATCAGAGCACAAATAACCTGCACCTTGTGTTGGTGTCAGCCTGGCTCAGTCATTCACTCACTCTCACTTCCGAGTCAGGAGGTTGTGGGTTCAAGCCCTACTTCTCCAAGGGCCTTTGAGCTCTGTGTCAGCTGACACGAATGCAGTTCTGAGAGAATGCTGCAGTTAAAGATGCCATCCTTCAGATGGACATGAAACTGAGATCCTGTCTGTACCTAAAAGATCCCATTGATTTTCAAGAGAAGGGAGATTCTCCCTGTGTCCTAGTCACCCACCCCACAGATAAACTGGGGGCTTGCTGGCTCTGTAGGGCGTTGCTATGTACAGATTGGCAGCTATGAGGCTCTTTGAGACATTGAACAATGATATGAGACATTACAAATTGTATGATTATTAATTAACTAACAATAAATAGTGATCTCGAATGAACTCTTGCTGCCCCAGTCCTGAGGTTCAGCACACGACATCAGGTACAGAGATCTCAAGAAATGGCTGAAGATGGTCCAAAGGTATTGACTGCCGCTCCCTCTCCATTAACATCCAGACACCAATAACTCTGTCTTACTGGCTCTGAGTCCCCAAGATCAATGAATCTCCTTTGCTTTTCCACCTGAAGCCCCTTGTCCCTTACTAATCTCCTTCTTCCCATCACTCTGCTCCCAGCACCTTACTAATCTCTTACCCCACCCAGTTACTCACTCCTTGTCTCTGCTCGGGAGCCTGTGTTCAAATGTTAAATGTACAAAATTTACAATAGCCCAAAGGGGTTTTCATTTACTATCATTAAAGTTGAAATAAAATGAACGTGATCATTTTACTCAGTGCAGTACACCCCACACAGTGTGACAAACAGAGTAAAGCTCCCTCTACACTGTGTGTCCACACTCCCAGGTCAGGGTTAGAGACACAGTAACACCCTCTACACTGTGCGCCCACACTCCCAGGTCAGGGTTAGAGACACAGTAAAGCTCCCTCTACACTGTGTGTCCACACTCCCAGGTCAGGGTTAGAGACACAGTAACGCTCCTCTACACTGTGTGTCCACACTCCCAGGTCAGGGTTAGAGACACAGTAAAGCTCCTCTACACTGTGCGTCCACACTCCCAGGTCAGGGTTAGAGACACAGTAACGCTCCCTCTACACTGTGTGTCCACACTCCCAGGTCAGGGTTAGAGACACAGTAACGCTCCTCTACACTGTGTGTCCACACTCCCAGGTCAGGGTTAGAGACACAGTAAAGCTCCTCTACACTGTGTGTCCACACTCCCAGGTCAGGGTTAGAGACACAGTAAAGCTCCTCTACACTGTGTGTCCACACTCCCAGGTCAGGGTTAGAGACACAGTAAAGCTCCTCTACACTGTGTGTCCACACTCCCAGGTCAGGGTTAGAGACACAGTAACGCTCCTCTACACTGTGTGTCCACACTCCCAGGTCAGGGTTAGAGACACAGTAAAGCTCCTCTACACTGTGCGTCCACACTCCCAGGTCAGGGTTAGAGACACAGTAAAGCTCCTCTACACTGTGTGTCCACACTCCCAGGTCAGGGTTAGAGACACAGTAAAGCTCCTCTACACTGTGTGTCCACACTCCCAGGTCAGGGTTAGAGACACAGTAAAGCTCCTCTACACTGTGTGTCCACACTCCCAGGTCAGGGTTAGAGACACAGTAAAGCTCCTCTACACTGTGTGTCCACACTCCCAGGTCAGGGTTAGAGACACAGTAAAGCTCCTCTACACTGTGTGTCCACACTCCCAGGTCAGGGTTAGAGACACAGTAAAGCTCCTCTACACTGTGTGTCCACACTCCCAGGTCAGGGTTAGAGACACAGTAACGCTCCTCTACACTGTGTGTCCACACTCCCAGGTCAGGGTTAGAGACACAGTAAAGCTCCTCTACACTGTGTGTCCACACTCCCAGGTCAGGGTTAGAGACACAGTAAAGCTCCTCTACACTGTGTGTCCACACTCCCAGGTCAGGGTTAGAGACACAGTAAAGCTCCTCTACACTGTGTGTCCACACTCCCAGGTCAGGGTTAGAGACACAGTAAAGCTCCTCTACACTGTGTGTCCACACTCCCAGGTCAGGGTTAGAGACACAGTAACGCTCCTCTACACTGTGTGTCCACACTCCCAGGTCAGGGTTAGAGACACAGTAAAGCTCCTCTACACTGTGTGTCCACACTCCCAGGTCAGGGTTAGAGACACAGTAACGCCCTCTACACTGTGTGTCCACACTCCCAGGTCAGGGTTAGAGACACAGTAAAGCTCCTCTACACTGTGTGTCCACACTCCCAGGTCAGGGTTAGAGACACAGTAACGCCCTCTACACTGTGTGTCCACACTCCCAGGTCAGGGTTAGAGACACAGTAAAGCTCCTCTACACTGTGTGTCCACACTCCCAGGTCAGGGTTAGAGACACAGTAAAGCTCCTCTACACTGTGTGTCCACACTCCCAGGTCAGGGTTAGAGACACAGTAACGCCCTCTACACTGTGTGTCCACACTCCCAGGTCAGGGTTAGAGACACAGTAAAGCTCCTCTACACTGTGTGTCCACACTCCCAGGTCAGGGTTAGAGACACAGTAAAGCTCCTCTACACTGTGTGTCCACACTCCCAGGTCAGGGTTAGAGACACAGTAAAGCTCCTCTACACTGTGTGTCCACACTCCCAGGTCAGCGACAGACCAGGTTTGCTTTCCTCTGCTTTTCCTTCCATATTCCTCTGACCTTGGGAGAGAGGGGTAGCCATTGTGCATGTATTTCCCCCATTCCTTGCTCCACCCCACTTCCCTCATCAATGAGACACGGAGACATGATGGTAACACAGATTTATTACTCAGCTCCTGGCGCTGGTGACCTCGGTGTTTGGCAAAGGAACATGTCTTGTCGGTAAAAGCCAGAAAATGGCACTTGTGGCACTGAGGCGTGTAAGTGCCGACACTCGCTTCCAAACGGACGGAAAGAACCATAAAATTTGCACGAGAAAAGCCTCACAATTATTTACAGCAAATCAGACCATCTCCACCAACCATCTCACTCTTAATTACATTAACAGAACCATTTCACCAAGTCGGAGATATTCACAAAACTAATAGCCATCCTCTGATTAATCATAAATATAAAACTCTTCCTATCTTACACTCACACACACACACACAGCGACAGCGACAGCTGCCTCTGAGCAAAGTACAAACAGCCAACCATTGGCTTCAAGTGGAGTTTTTCGGAACTTTCTGTCCCACGTCAAAACATTAAATAACGAGGTTTCTCCATAAATTCTTTGTTTTTATAAAATGTTTCGATGATGTCAAGAAAATCTCACCAGAGAAACAGCAACGAGCAAAACTGGTGCTGCCCCCCCCCCAGCACATTGTAACACTGCCCCTTGTGAAGGCGATACCTATATAAAATTGTTAAGTTGTTGTGCAGGGAACAGCTGGCAGGGAATTTAAGGCAATTGTTCAAATCCTGGGGGTTGTGGGGAAGTGGGCAATGGTCAGGTGATTCAACTGTGAGGTGATTGAAGTTTATTTGGGGTTGGGGGGACAGGGGCAGGGAGTCAGGTCCATGACCAGCTTGTGTTCCATATCCCAGCCTTTGACATACTCAGGTCAATGGTTACTCCCTCTCCCATTGAGGGAAACCTAGAGATTAAATAAGCACCTCTCTGTCCTCAACCTGGCAGGGGCCGAGACTTCCCCCCCCCCCACCTCCACCGCACACACACAGCACCATCATCACACAACAATATACATTGCAGTCGGCAACACGACAATACAGATGGCAGCCGCACACTATCACCTGTGTCAGGGCCATTGAGACCCTGTGAGAGGAAACCTCACCCCACACTGGCAGGTACCAATCCAGGTAGGAATCCGCTTGTTAGGCAATTAGCAGATCATTTTCCGGGGATAATAATCCCTCCCAAATAAAGAATAATTGGGTCACTCAATCTACGACTGTTTGTGACACCGCTGTGCGTAATTGGCTGTCGTGTTTCGCCCACAAAATTCAGTCAATTCACTTTACGGTATATTATGTGAAGTGCTTTGAGACGTCTCAACGACGTGATAAGGCGCTGTATCAAATGTACGTATTATTATAATCCAAGCCAACATGTGGCCTTTGTAAACATGGAACAGACTGGACGTCAGATAAACTCTCCCACCCCCATCAAATCCCTGCACAGACCAAACCAATCCCAATCACCTGACAGATTGTACCAGCAAATTATTTTCTGACATTTTCTGAACCCAGACGCTAAATCCCTTGTTTCCCCCCCAACCCCCGCGCACTTCCCCATTCACCCTTTAGAATCGATTTCCTCCCACCCACCATTCGTTTCTCCTCAATACTCTCACCTTCTCCAAGTTCAACATTTAATGAGTCTCTGTTCCTCTCACAAGCTTCTGTTATGCTCTTCACATGGCCCCGCACTCTCTGTTAGGAGCTCGTTCATTTACAGGGTGAAAAGCTGGGGTCCACTCCCTGGGGGACGTCACTTGTCGTTCTGCCAATCAGGGACGTTCCTTTTGTAGATCAAACTTTGCCTCCCTCCTGCCAGCCAACACCATCCTGTGTGTGTGTGTGTGTCACTGGATTGAGTCTGTGTGCCAGTGAGCTCCCTTATGGTACTTTATCGCTGGGTGTGACTTCTGTAATTCACATCCATCCTCCATCAGATCAATGGCTTGGGGTGGCTCCAACGTGATATTCACTACACTCGGTGTCCAGATGGGTGGGAGGAAGGGGGGGAGGGAGGGAGGAGTGAGGGAGTGAAGTTTATTGATCCCCAACCCCAGTGAAGGCAAACACTCAGACACTGCCAGCATGAAGATGCTCCATAAATACAAGTTGTTGTTGTCGGAGCCTACCCCAGTCACACCCTGGTTTAGCCCCAAGGCCAGAGTGAACACTAACATCCTCACTGACAGACTGACACAGCCCCACCTATCCTGCAACACTGAAACACCAGCATCGTCAGCTCCTCAGTCAGCCCCCCACAATCTCACTGACCCCTCCCCAGCGAGTGGCAGTGACTCTGATTCTGTGTGTGGGGGATCTCACTCCTCTCTCCCCCTCCCCCCCGCTGTGAGGCAGTCTCACTCCCCAGAGCTGTCTTGTTGAGGGCAGGTCAGTCGCAAACGTGTGCGGTGGGGGGGATCTCAGTTACAGGCTAACATGCAGCGGAGAGAGGGAGAGGAGATGTGTGGGGGAGGAGATGTGCGGGGGAGGGGGTTTAGCCACGCAATCAGACAGTTCACAGTTGTGGGGTAGACATAGCCAGATGTGGGGGTTCTCTGTCACAGATGTGGGGGGGAGGGTCTCAGTGTGGGTGGGATGGGGGGAAGGGATTGCTCCTGCGACCCCTGCCCTGGGTTAGACTGGCATGTGCATCTCATTGTACTCATCATGTCCATCTTCATCAAAGTTGGGCCCCAAATCGTCCGAGTCCAGCTGAGGAGAGGAAGAGGGGAACTTTAACCGGATGGAACGGAACCACATATCTGTGCACAGCTTAAAATGTTCCCCCTCCCCCACCCACACTCTGGGAATGTTGGGATGGGGGGGGGAGGGTAAATGCTGGAATCTAACCAGCTAAAACCACACAGCTTTCCATTGATATCGCTGTCTGGCAAGCTTTCCCACTGCTTGTCCAGCGAGGACCACCCTCCCCATTAGGGCTTTGGCTGTAGGGTTACCAGGGGCTGAGGGGGAGGATTCCCGGCCCCCAGTGACCAGTCAGCCCTTCCAGGTCCTGCTGATGAGCCGGGCCGGGCTGTGCTGCCATCAGCAGTGAGTGCCCTGAGATACTGCAGCCCCTCCTGGCTCAGGAACCGGGACTAGAGAACGTCACAGAAGGTGGGGGCTCGATTCCCACGTTCCGTTGCCAAACATGTCACAGACCTCATGTCCACCCCCACCCCCAACTCACCGCCTTCAGCTCCCGGTCCTGGAATATGCGTGTCAGCAGGAAGTGGCGGAGCGGAACAGTGAGGATGAGGATGAAGGGGAAGGCGAGTGAGGCCACAGTGGACTTCACTACCCACAGCACCACGATACACGCCAACTGGATCCCAGTGAACAGATTCATCCTCCAGGTCTTCACCTGAGCCAGAAACAGGACAGGTTGAGAGGGGGGAGGGGCAACGAGGGCCAGGCAAGGGGGGGCAGCAAGGGGACAGAGCGGAGAGCCGAGGTGGCAGAGCGCCTGGGGGGAGGGGCATCGAGGAGAAAGGGGTGATAAGGGGGCCGAGGGGGAGAGGTGACAAGCGAGCGAAGTCACCCAGGAGGGGGGCACCGAGGGGAAGGTACCTGTGTTATCGTGGCCACTGGCACTGACCTTGGTGACGAAGGTGTGGTCAGGGTGGTGTTTGGTCGGGGTGAACATCAGTAACGTGCGCTCGTACAGCTGGATGCCGGTTAGAGATGTGACACCCATATACAGGAATATACCAAACAGCACGGACAGGGGGATCAGCCGCAGTATCTCCCCCATCACAATGGACAGACCTGTAAACACAGCCCAGTGTCAGGTACACAGCAACACTCCCTGTATACTGTCCTCCACATTCCCGGCTCCCTCTACACTGTCCTCCACACTCCCGGCTCCCTCTACACTGTCCTCCACACTCCCGGCTCCCTCTACACTGTCCTCCACACTCCCGGCTCCCTCTACACTGTCCTCCACACTCCCGGCTCCCTCTACACTGTCCTCCACACTCCCGGCTCCCTCTACACTGTCCTCCACACTCCCGGCTCCCTCTACACTGTCCTCCACACTCCCGGCTCCCTCTACACTGTCCTCCACACTCCCGGCTCCCTCTACACTGTCCTCCACACTCCCGGCTCCCTCTACACTGTCCTCCACATGCCCAGGTCAGGGTTAGAAACACAGTAAATTTGAGGGAATGGAGTGAGAGAGGGGGAGGTTGATGGGGGTAGGGAAGGGGTGATGGTGGCAGTGGGGTAGAGATAATGGGGGTGATGAGGAAGAGGGGGGAGTGAGAGCGAGGGAGAGTAAGGGGGTGACGGAGTTGGAGTGAGAGGGATGGGGAGGTGGGTGGAAGGAGGGGTTGATAGAGGGGGATGAGGAGTGACAGGGGAAGGGAAGAGAGGGAGGAGGGAATTCCGGGGGGGGGGGGGCAGTGGTTACGGTGGGGGAATGACCCACCCACGAGGCCAGCGACCAGGATGCCAGTGATGCGCTGCTCCTTGACGTCCTCGATCCTGGGTTTCTCCCCCGGAGCCACGGCTTTGCTCATTACGGTCAGTGCGTTGACATGTGTGACTGAGCGCACGGTGGCTGCTGTCAGCCAGGGCAGCCCGAACAGGGCACACAGACCCCCCATCACCCCGATCAGCAACAGGTCCAGGTGGAACCCAGACCCTCTCTCCAGCTTCCTCTCCTTCTTACTGACGATCAGCCTGAAGACAGAGAGTGAGCGAATGACCACAGTCAGTGTGGGGTGTGAGACTGCCCCCATCAACATTGCCCTTTCAATCATCTTCCCCCACCCTCAGCTCTTCCCCCCCACTCACCCCCCCCCCCCCCACCCTAGTGGGCAGCCCTTGACCCTGGCGGTGCTGTGGGCAAGGGGGGATCAGGGGGTAAGGCCAGGCTGTGGTGACTCACGTGGTGATGTTGGTCTCCATGAAGATGAGGATGAAGACGAGGAGGGCAGGAATGGCGGAGGCAAACATCATCCACATGGGGAAGCTGTGGTCTGTCCCCAGGGGGTGGATAAACCAATCCCGCTTGTCAGGAGATGTGACCGAGAAACCGTTAGGAACATTTAGTTTCTGAGGGGTGAAAAGGCAGAGGTTAAAAGTTACCGAACGAGTAGGGTGGTCCTAGCTAGACAAGCAGCAGGAAAGTTTGCCACACATAGCTCTCAATGGCAAGCTATGTAGTTTTAGCTGATTAGACTCCAGCAGTTACCCCAACTCATACTCGAGGGTTCTCAAATGATTTCGCCCACAAAATATACAGTCAATTCACTTTACAGTATATTCTGTGAAGGATTATCCTGTGAAGCGCTTTGAGATGTGTCGACGACGTGATAAGGCTCTGCATCAAATGCAAGGATTATTATTATATTATTGCCAGCCTGTATCTGATACTCCCCAGAATCAGATAAGTAGGAAGCAGCCCTCTGGGGAGAGTATATTGTATTCCAGACACAGGGGACTTGTGTCAGTGGGACACAAGGAACTCTCAAGTCTGTTTCAGATTGTGTTAAGCATGGTGATGGGTTACCGCGCTCAATAATTAAGCGTGTAGGAAGATGGAGGTGAGTGAGTGAGAGACGGACAGAGGGAGGAAGGATTTCTGCAGAGCGTAAGGGTTGAGAGCTTGGGAAGAGGAGTAACTACAGAGGAACATTGTGACTGACAGTGGGAGGGTGTGTTGGTGGGAGGCAGTACCTGTGTGTAGGTGTCGGTGATGGCGTAGTCCAACAGCACCATGACGAGGATGGCGATGGGAATTCCAAAGTCTCCGATTATCCTCCGGGCCTGGAGAGACACAGCAATCTCAGTCACTACACCCTCCCTGACCGCAGTGGGGAGTGGGAACTCTGTGTGTGCGTTATTGGGGGGGGGGGAGAGGGGAGAGAGGAGCCATGTGCGGGGGAATGAGCAGCGCTCCCTCCATTCCCCAGTATTGATCGTTTCTGATCATTAATGGTTATTGACAGCTCAGTTCCGGCCTCCTGGGGGGGTGTCCATCACATTACATCACTATCAGCCACACCCTGCTAGGCCCCGCCTCCCACCAACTGACTACACCCCCTAGTGCCGCCCTGTCAGGCCGCGCCTCCTTGACCCACCCTGCTAATTGTCCCCGCCCACCCTGCCAACTGGTGTTGACTCCCCACCTTGACCCCACCTCCCCAATCCTGGCCCCACCTTTGCCCCTGGCGCCCTCCCACAACTTCTTCTACCTTGAAACCTGTCTCAGTGAGGAGAGTTTGGGGGGGGGGGGCGGTGTGAGGCTGAAGACACGGGCTTGTGGACACTCACCTTGCCCCCCAGGAAGCGACTGTTACGCAGTTTCCTCATGAAAAAAGCCACAAAGAAAGTCCCGCACATCATGAGGAGGGAGAGCAGGGCCGTGTTGGGCTGCATGCCCACCCCGGGGGTCTCCGGGCTGCTCACCGGCTCAGAGTGGTTCATGCTGTGACCCGGGGTGACGGCGGGATAGGTCTTCAGCAGAGGGTGTTCAGCAAACACCTGGGGGGGAGAGAGAGAGAGAGCAGCCAAGTCAGCCCCCACTCACCGTCTTAGGAGAGCCCTCCCCAACCCAGGTCAACGCCCAGTGCCCCGAACCCCAGTCAGTCCACCCCACCTCCGCCGCTGCAAGAGGTTAGGGAGGGGGAGGGGAGATGGAGGGAGGGGGAGGGGAGATGGAGGGGCGAGGAGGTGGAGGGAGGGGAGGGGGAGGGGAGATGGAGGGAGGGGAGGAGAAAGGGAGGGAGAGAGGGAGGCTCTCACCTTGTAGAGCTTATAGAAGGTCTCGTAGATGAAGATGATGGAGATGAGGAAGGCGAAGATCTCCTGGGTGAAGGGGGTGATGTAACGCACAAGGAAACTGCCCTCAAAGGCCACGGTGATTACCACAATCACCATCAGCCACAGCCCGATCCACACCCGGCCTGTCAGGTACTCCATCCGCTGCGCCTGGCAGAACTGTGGGCAAGAGGGACTAAGCTGTACTCACACCATCGAGACTCTGTCCTACTGTCCCCGACTCCCCAACATCACCTGCGCCCCCCACTCCCCACCCCCAACCTCACCCCATCCCCGCCTGGCCCCCGTATCTGGCCCCTGCCCAGCCCCATCTTCACCCCAATCTTAGTTACTGTCCTAATCACACCAGGAGCTCGCTCACTGTGTCTCTCTCACTGTGTGGCAGGACTTGTACCTTGTAAAACGCCTCCTCGAACACGAGCAGGGGACCTGAGAAACCGATCACCAGGAGCGGCTGAGCTCCCAACAGGCAGAAGATGATCCCAAGCACCGAGGTAGAGATGATTAACTCGGACACGCCAATCAGCCCCTCCGTCTTCTCCCCTGTAAACAAAGCATGGACATGGGTCAGCAGGGAGATCAGAGGTCAGTCAGTAACCCACCCTCACAACAACACTACACTTACACAGCGCCTTGTACATCAGGAGGACATCCCAAGCCGCTGGATAATCAAGGATTTGGACCTGAGCTGAGGGTTGGGATCAGGAGGGATGGAGGGCAGGGAGGGTGGGGGTAGGAAGGTGACCGAAGGTGCGGTCAAAGAGGAGAATCTTGAGACAGACCTTGAAGGAGGCAAAGGTTTGAGTCAGCAGAGAGGCTCTGGGTTGGAGTTCCAGAAGGTGGGGGCAGAGAGGCTGAAGACCCGACTGCTGTCAGTGGAGCAGGCCAGTGCCCGCTGAGCGGAGGGATTGGACAGGTAGGTGTGGTGTTAGCAGGTCACAGAGGTGCGAGGGCTTTAAAAGTGAGGACAACGATTTTAAACCCGATTCTCTGGGGGATGGGGAGCCAGTGGAGCCGGGCGAGAATGGGGTTGATTGGCTCACGGAGCCTGGTGCAAGAGAAGACATTAGCTGCAGAGTTCTGAAGTTGTGAAGGGAAGAGATGGGAAGTCTATAGACAGTCCGGGATCACTCTGCTCCCGGTCTCTGCTCTTTCCTTTGTGTTTATTATTTCTGCTCAGTGAATGATGGAGCCCTGAGAGAGACTAACCTGCTCTCCTCCATCATCCACAGGTCACAATGACACAGACAGAAGGTTCAGTACAACAGGAGCCGTACCTAACAACCCTCCGAAGGTGATGGCAGGCGACAGAGCAGCAAAGTAGATAAAAATGACAGCAGCCAGACACTGGGTGTGGAGAGCATCTCGAATGTCATTCAGGTACTTGGGATATCGTCGCTTGATATCCCTGTAAACTCCCCCAAACGGCATTCCTGTCCTCTCCAGGGGATCATCCTCCATCTCCTCCTTCTCCTCACCGGGATCTGGGGAAGAGGTGAGAAATGGAATGTCTAAGGTTTTCCACAGAGTAGTGATTAGAGCAGTCGTCTTGCAAGCAAGAGGACCCGGGTTTGATTCCCGGGCAGGTCGAAACCTTAGGCAAGTTTCCTTACTCTGTTTATCTAGCAGTAAACCCTGGTCAAAGTGACAAATGGCATTTTGTCCATCTGTGACCAGAGCTCCCTCAGCCTCTTCGTCCTCTTTGATCTCTCTGCTGCCTTCGACACTGTTGATCATTATCCCCCGCCTCTCCTCTCCTCTCACCTCAACATTCACGGCTCTGCCCTTGACGGTTCAGATCATACCTCTCACACTGCCTCCACTTCATCTCCACAAACGGTTTCTCCTCCAGCCCCCGCACTGTCTCGTGCGGTGTTCCTCAGGGCTCTGTCCTTGGTCCCATCCTCTTCAATAATACCTGCTTGTTAGTCGATTGGTGGATCACTTTTCAGGTGTAATAATCCCTCAAAAAAAATCTGGTCATTCAATTCACGACTGTTCGTGGGACACTGCTGTGTGCAATTGGCTACTGCGATTCGCCCACAAAATATACAGTCACTACACTTTGGGCTCAACAAATTGTAGTTACCTAATGCCTTTCACGTCAGAAGGGTGTCCTGAGGTGCTACACAGTTGAGGGTTTGCACCTGAGCAGAAGGTTGGATTTGAGAGGTGTGGGGGCGAAAAGGGTGGGAATACTGAGGTGGAGTGTCATCCTGACTGTGAGCTCTTGTGCCCAACATGGGCTCGGTCACACATCCTATTAACACAAAGCTCAGGGCAAACCTCTGTGTCAAGTTGTAAAGGGGGAATATAGTGTGTAACATGGAAAAATAATGCCCAGTGTTGAGATGTCTGAGCATCATTCAGTACCTTTGAGCAGGGACAAGCTGCCCTCCTTCACTGACTTCCTCTGGTCCCGCTCCTTCCTCTTCCTCAGCATCTCCTTCTGGAACGAGGCCACGGACTTGAGCAGGTCCTTGCCTTCCACTTCGGATGGTGGGATCACAATGCTGCAGTCCAGGAACTCATTGATGGCATTGAGGAGATCCTGACGGGCATCAGCCATGTAGGCAGCTTCATGGAAATGCTGTAACCCAGGAAGCCATGTTATTAGTGCCTCACCGTAGCCTGCTCGACCCTCACCATAGCCTGCTCGACCCTCACCGTAGCCTGCTCGACCCTCACCGTAGCCCTGATGTAACTCTGAGCTCAAGTACTCCCAGCCTAAACGGGTCTCTGTGTGAATCACTATGAGTCAACAAGACCCAGCTCAAGTCAACACAAATCTTTGTGGGTCAATGTGAGTTAATCAAGTGAACGGGCGTCAAAGGACCCTCACAAGGGTTAATAATTGTCACCGCAGGTCAACAGAGGTCAACAAAGGTCAATGAGCGAAAGTCAATACTGCATTGCAATAAGGTGTGACGCAGATAGGGGTGACGGGAGGGCATCTCCAGGCAGGGACAGACTTACTTTATCTGACATCAGGGTTGAGATAGAGCGCCCGATCTCGTGGTAGTCCAGGTTGGATTGGATGGGTCCCAGCAAAACAAAGATGAACCGGACTGGCACAGGAACCTCCAGCACAGACTCCAGGAAGACGCCCTCACTGAGTCGAACGAAGGCCATGGCAGGCTGCTCCAGGAACTCCACACTGCCTGGAAGGGAGAAAGTCAGTGAAGAGACACATGGAGCAGGACTGGGCTAAGGCCACAGAGGGTGAAAGCCTCAGTGGGTGGGATCACAAGCGGCCGGTTGTCACTCACACTCAATATCAGTTCCACCAAAACGTACCCACTAAAACCACGGTGGCCTCTGCGTTTTCCGGAATCTTCTCCAGTAGCTTGAGGTCTGCCCGGTGGCTCTTTTTATGCCCCTCAGCCGTGTGGCTAGTTATACTTTTCTGAAATAAAGTTTGTGAATCAGTGATGCTGGGGGAGTCCACCCCCCACCCCAATTCATACCCACACAGCTCCTCCCACACACACTCAGCCCCCACTCCACCCACACACCACACTGGGGTAATACTCACCCCCATTAGATCGAGATGTCCCACTTTGGGAACGAGGATTGTCTCCTCAGACAAGCTCCTCTCCTGAAACTCTCTGGACCCCAAATTGTCAAAGGTAATGTGAACCTGAATGCTGTATTCACGAACCCCCCCCCCCTTCCCCGAGCAGGTGCAGGTGACGGGAGGGCCTCTCTGGCAGGGCAAGCCCGGTCTGAGACTATTGACCAGAGGCTCAAGTGATTCCAGTGTCTCCCCTTCCTCTGTGTGAGGGCAGATCTCAGTGTGTGTTTGAGGGCAGATCTCACTCCTTAGGTGGGAAGTGTTGCAATCCCAACCTCAACCAGCAGAGGGCAGACAGCACAGCTGAAGCCAAGAGCTCAACACGCCCCATGGGTAAGATTTGGGTTATGGTAACAACACAAGTCAAACTCAACAGGAGATAAACTCCAGCTTTGCTTTAGCTCCAGGAGTAACTGATGTGAACAGAAACTACACTTGATCTTAGCCAGAAGGCCGAGTGTGACTGCTCGCTGAGAGCGACTGCTCGCTGAGAGCCTGTCTGGAGCTATCCCTGAGGAAGGTTCTTCTCCTACAGCCTGACTCACCTCTTTGTCTAACTCAGATGCCTTGTCCTGTAGCTCGATGGGCTCCTCCCCCATGAGCGGCACGGTGACACAGGCCTCGTGCCGGTGCCGCTGTGGGTGGTGGTGATTGGCTGACAGGGAGGTCATGCTGGAGGTGGAGTGGTTCCGCGGAAAGAAGGTTCCCTCCTTCTCATCATTGGGGTGACTGCAGGGCGGACACAAACCTCAGCTCACACACCGCAGCTCTTCCCACTGTCCCCACAGCTCCTCCCCGCCAGGCATCTCCTCCCGCTCCCCCTTCCTGCAAGCCCCCATTCACAGCCAGCTCCTCCCCCTGCCCGGGTACCAGTGTTTGAGCTCCTCCCCCTGCCCGGGTACCAGTGTTTGAGCTCCTCCCCCTGCCCGGGTACCAGTGTTTGAGCTCCTCCCCCTGCCTGGGTACCTCTGTTTGACCCCTCCCCCTGCCTGGGTACCTGTGTTTGAGCCCCTCCCACTGCCCGGGTACCTGTGTTTGAGCCCCTCCCCCTGCCTGGGTACCTGTGTTTGAGCCCCTCCCCCTGCCTGGGTACCTGTGTTTAAGCAGTAAGGCTCTCAGCACATTGGCTCTGTCTTCGGCTTTGATCTGATCCGAGGTGATCATGGTCTCCACCACGAGGTGAGCGATACCCGGCAACGTCTTCTGCTCCAGGTCCAGCAACACAGCACCTGCCACGGCGGGAGAGGGTGACAGTGAGAGAGGCTCCACCATAGTATAGCACCAACAAGGAGATTGGTACAGACACAGACAGAGCTCCACCAGCCCCAGGCCCAGCTCACCATGAGCAATGGTCTTCCTGAGCTCCAGAAGGCTGCGGAATGAGAGCGAGGCCACGTGTGGTTTTCCCCATTTGTCCGTTTCCGTCTCCACATCCTCCTCGAATTTGATCCAGCGAGCAGTCTCCCGCCATTGCATTTCCTTCTTCCCATCGGAGGTCAGTTCGTTCAACTCCACAAACACCTGGGGACCAAAGCTGAGCTTAGCAACACAGAGACAGATACCACAGGGAGTTCTACACCCTGATCACCCGGTCAGTGTCCTCTCCATAGCCCAGGGACACGGAGGCCATCTGCTGCCCCGACTGAGATCAGCCACTCGGCACAGAGCGAAGTCGGTGTGAGGTCACAGCACTGGGAGAAGTGGGTGAGTTTAATTAATTGGAGTTTGAGGTACAGACCAGCCATGATCTAATAGAATGGTGGAACAGGCTCGAGGGGCTGCATGGCAAACTCCTATTCCTATCAACAACAACAATTTGCATTTATATAGTGCCCCTCACACGGTGTAGCGTCCCAGAGCCCTTTCTATGTCATGTTCCTCTATCAGGAGCTGCGAGCTTGGTACCTCGTGTGGTTTACGATCCAGTTTCTTCTTGACGTTGGGGGGGGCGGGGGCCTTGGTGCTGGTCCTGGCTGCCTGGCACCTTGATGTCTTCTTCACCAGGTGTCTCCGCACCCCAGGGTTGTCCTCAAATCGGTGACCTGCAGGGCAAGAGAGCCAATCACACAGCTCCCTGAGAGAGAGCCAATCCCACAGCTGCCCGACAGCCCTAGGACTGAGACCTGTCCCGGCTCAGGTTAGTGGTTCTCAGCCTCTGGAGTCAATCCAGACCAACCATACAAGGTGTCCAGTGGCTGAACCCCAGCCTTGCCCACGTCCACCTCATCCAGTAACTGGGAAACATTCCCGCTGCCTCTTTTCCACTACCTGCATCACTTCCCACTCACTCTCCTTGCCCTGAGCGCCAACCCACCACAGCTCAACACAACATCAGCAACAAGGAGCTCACACCCAGACTCGGCCTCCAGTACACACTGTGGGGGGAGGGGGGAACACTGCATTGCTGGCGGGGCTGTCTGAACATTGCTCCCTCCCCTGCCACCACTGCCCCCCCCCATTGGCACCGCCACCGACCCCCAAAGCTGTGGCCTCTCTGGCACCTGTTCTAGGGAGGGCAGGGGTTGGGGAGGGAAGCTGGGCTGGGCAGGGGGAGGGCTGGAGAGGGTTGGGCTGGGCAGGGCTGGGGAGGGCTTGGCTGGGGGAGGGCTGGGTTGAGTTGGGGGAAGACTGGGTTGGGGCGTGGTGGGCTGGGTTGGAAGGGGGCTGGGTTGGAAGGGGGCTGGGTTGGAAGGGGCTGGGTTGGAAGGGGGCTGGGTTGGAAGGGGGCTGGGTTGGAAGGGGGCTGGGTTGGAAGGGGGCTGGGTTGGAAGGGGGCTGGGTTGGGTTGGGAAAGGGCAGAGCTGGATTGAGAGAGGGCAGGGTTGGGGAGATCAGGGCAGGACGAGGAGAGGCCTGGGGAGGACAAGGCTGGGGAGGGGAGCGGGGAGCGAGCTGCTGGGCTGGTTGAGGTTTCAGTGAATTTGGGTTACGATCGATCACTTGTGTCACCAAAAGAACAATTACTGTTCCCGTAGCAACGCGAACAAATCAATGTCAGCTGCTCTCAGCATCCACAGCAACCGAGCCCGGTCAGTCACTGACCAGCAGCGAGGGCAGCCTCCCCCGCACAGCCCCACCCCAGGCCATATGTCCATGTACACACTGTAATCACAACAGGGCAATGTGAGAGACACACAGAGGGAGGGGGGCCTCAGTGATCAGGGGGCTGGTTATCGGAGTTCAGAGGTCAGTACTGAATGGGGTAAACTGAGTGAAGATAATCATATAATAATAATCCTTGCATTTGATACAGCGCCTTATCACGTCTTCAAGACGTCTCAAAGTGCTTTAGAGAATATACTGTAAAGTGAATTGACAGTATATTTTGTGGGCGAAACGCAGCAGCCAATTGCACACAGCAGTGCCCCACAAACAGCCGTGGATTGAGGGACCAAATTTTTTTTTGGGAAGGGATTATTACCCCCGAAAAAGCGATCCACCAATCGACTGATAACAGGGTTCTTATTTATTGCTATGTAAACAGAACATGTGGAATATGGAAACTTGCCCAACATTTCGCTCTGCCAGGATCAAGCCCAGGACCTCTCGCTTGTGAAGCACATGCTCTAACCACTGAGCTACAGGACTCCACGAGTGTGTAGAGGGAGCTAGGAGTGTGGAGTAGAGTGTGGCGGATAGTGTGGAGGGAGATGAGAGTGTTGAGGACAGTGTTACTCACGGCCGGGCTCCCCGTTGTGCAGTAAGTGGCTGTTGATGGATTCCCACAGATCGTATTCTTCAAAATCCAAGACAAACTCCTCAAAGTCCTCGCAATCAAGAGAGGGGCAGCCCACGCCCCCCTCCCCCAGGTTCTCATCACTCTCCTTGATCACCATCATGGTGTGGCTGGCCCGGCTCCCCCCACCACCCGCCTGACTCCCGTTCACACCAGCCCTGACTACCTGCTCACACCAGCCCTGACTACCTGCTCACACCACCCCTGACTACCTGCTCACACCCATTCTCAAGCCAGACCCGGCTCACACCCAGCCTGCGAGATGGCAGTCCAGAGGTGGCAAGGGAACGAGTGAGAACCACAGCCTGATCAGGGCGGGTGGGGGCGGTGGGTGGTGGGGGGAGGGGGGGCGCTGTGACAGGGCGCACACGGCCCTGGGCTCCCCCCAGCACTTTCCATGACGCGGGCGGCTCCAATCCATATCCTGCCTCCATCCAGTCAGGGGCTGTGACAGCCGAAGCTGGGACACTTAACCCTTTCATCGCCCCCCCCCTCCCACCGCACCCCCACCTCGTATGGTTTCTGGCCTCTATGCCCCCCCCTCCCACACCCACTGAAATCCCCACATCCCCCACACACAACACACACTTTGACATTCCTCCCCAGCCCCCCCCCCTCCCCACACACACACACACACTGACATCCCCACGCACCCACAAACTCAGCTGACGTCCTTCAGGACAACATTTTGCCCACAAAGCACACAGTTACTACACTTTACAGTGTATTCTGCGAAACGCTTTGAAACGTCTCGATGACGTGATCAGGCGCTGTATAAAACGCCAGGTTTATTATTATAACAACCTCTGATTGCATGGGGGCCTCTGACAACCAATCGTATGTGTGTGACACACCAAGCTTTGAGCATGCAACACAATCAGTTAGTGTGAGCGTGAGAGTGTGACACACCTGGTGAGTGTGTGACACACTTACTTTTCATGTAGTCCAAGTCGGCTCCGGCCAGCAGCTGTGCCTCGGCCTCGTCGGTGGGGACGTGCTGATAGGCCGTGGCCTCCAGGGCTGTCATGCTGCCGATACACGTGCGATCCCGCAGGTTATAGCTGGTCCCTCGGCCCCCCGGCCCCCTGGCACCCGGCCCCCGGCACTGAGCTCCCCGCACACCCCAGCCCAGCATACACTGGCTCTCCACATCCTCTAAACACACAGCACTGCCCCTGTGGCCAGAGAGAGAGAGAGAGAGAGTGAGAGATACCGACACCTCCTCCCCGTCACCCCCTCCCATGTACTCCCCTTTCCCCATCACCCAAGCACCCAACTGGCTCTCCACCTCCTCCACACACACAGTCCTGTAACTGCAGCCACAGAGAGTCACCAACAGCCGCTCACGCACCCCAATCTCTCCCCCACCACGATCAACATTCCTCCCGGATCCCCACCTCGTCACTTCCCAACTCTCCGCGCCTCCAACCGCGTGCCCACCCCACCCCAGCCCAGTGGCAGACACGCACTGACTGGCTGATATATCGGGGCCCTCCCTCTCCAAGGAACGTGATGTTGGCAGCAGAGTGAAGCTCCCGTCCAGCCCGCACTCCGGAAACAGCTCTCCATAGCCAGCCAGGAACTGGGAACACACAGAAACCAGGGATCAGTTCATCATCGTATTTGTGCTGGGGCTCGCTCCCCCACTGGAGCTCTCTACTCTAACCCCATTCCCTCCTCTCTCTCTCTCTCTCCCCACCGTGTCTGTGCTGGGGCTCGCTCCCCCACTGGAGCTCTCTACTCTAACCCCATTCCCTCCTCTCGCTCTCTCTCTCTCTCTCTCCCCATCGTGTCTGTGCTGGGGCTCGTTTCCCCATTGGAGCTCTCTACTCTAACCCTATTCCCTGCTCTCTCTCTCTCTCTCCCCCCATCGTGTCTGTGCTGGGGCTCACTCACCCACTGGAGCTCTCTACTCTAACCCCATCCCCTGCTCTCTTCTCTCTCTCATGTATCTCAGCCTCATGACCTTCTGCTGCCCACCCACCATCCCCCCACTTACTCTGCCATGCTGCAACTTCTCACCTGGGGGGGGCTGGTGAATTCTTGGTCAGTTGATGTCTCCTTGTTTTGGGTCTCGATCTCTGAGCCTTCCTCTTCCTCCCCTTCATCCTCCTCATCCTCCTCCTGAATGGTGGGGGTCACCTCGGAGGGAGGCACCGAGGTCTTCTTTTTCTTCCTCTTCCTTCTCTTGTTCTTCTCGGGCCGCGGGAGCTTCCTCTTAACGCGGACGGAGGGGGGGAGGCGTGTGGAGAGCGGGTGGTGGATGTGGTGGGAGGAGTGACGGTGAACTGCAAACACAACAGCCAAACAGTGAGTGAGACAGCATCATAACCCTACAAGCTCCTGGTAACCCTGCCACCCAAAGTCCTAACGGGGAGGGTGGTCCTAGCTGGACAAGTAAAAGGATGTGGACCTCCAGGGAGAGAGAGTGCGCAAATTACATTCCAACACTCGATCTCTGGGTTTTCCAGGTGCAGGTGGGATGCATGGAATTCTCCCCTTGATTTGGATACTCTTAATCATGGTGTTGGGTTTTAATGTGTGTTAGACATCTGGCTGATCACGGTATGTGTTGGTGATGGGTCTCTGTGTGTCAGATTGCGGTGATGGCATTGCTGGGACACTTACACTCAAAGTCCTTCTCGTTGTAGGTCCTGTGAGGTTCTCTCGCTGGCTGCTCAGTGACCAGGTCTCCAAGCCGCTCAATCGCCAGCGCTTTGTCCAGCTCCTCCCCCTCCGTGCCCTCCGCCCCCTGCCAACAGCCAACATGTTAATGGGCAACAGTGTGTGTGTGTGAACAGCCAGCGAGCATGGGTGTGAGCAAGCGTGTGTGTGAGCAAGCGTGTGTGCGAGCGGGGCGGGGGTGCGAGCGGGTGGGAGGGCGTGTAAATGCGGGGGGGGGATGGTGAGCGGGGTGGGCTGGCCAGGGTGAGCAGAGTAAGAAAGGTGACAATATGATGGCTGTGGGTGAGTGTGACAGAGAGCTCTGGTGAGGGTAAAGAAAATTAACCTGAGCCGAACAACACAGCCTGTGGTTCCTGAGTCACACACATACACACACAGCAGATTAATGTCAGCTCCAACCTTGCTGTGTGCTGAGTCACTGATCTCAGCCACCGTCCCCGCTCTGTGCGGAGGAGTGTGGGGTGGGCGGGGGGGGGTCGGGGGCGCAATGGGTACTCACCAGATGTAAACACACAGAAACATCTTGAGGTTCCGTGTTTGCACAGGTCGCCATCATTCCCTCTGCCAGGACCCAACGCTGAGCACGTTCAGCCCTTCTCCCTCACCGTGGTGTTCACACAGAACCTTAGTCGTGACATCACCTTCAGAGAGAGAGTGTCAGAGAAAGAAAGAGAGAGAGACAGTGAGAGAGAGAGGGGGAGCTTTATTTATATCTCCATCCCTGGGAGTGTGGACGCACAGGTATAGAGGAGCTTTGCTGTGTCTCTAACCCTGACCTGGGAGTGTGGACGGACGCACAGTGTAGAGGATGGAGGCTGATCCCAGTGTTAGAGACAGAGGAGACAGTGAGGCTGATCCCAGTGTTAGAGACAGAGGGGACAGTGAGGCTGATCCCAGTGTTACTATGATGAGCAACAAACTCATCATCACAGTATGTGACAGACATAGCCTGAGGGACTAATTGGGGGAGGAGTGTGGGGGAGGGGGGGGTTCTCTCTCTTTGAGGTGGGGGATTACGGGATGTGGGGCGAGTGATGTGGATGGCGGGGGGGGGGGGGGGGAGTGGGGTGGCACTGGGGGTCATTTTGATCGCTGACATCAAATTGGCAGAGATGTGGACCTCGAGGAAAACAACCCCAGCGAGAACCTCACACCCCAACCTCCCCCTCCCCCCCAACCTCCCCCCTCCCCCCCCAAACACCCCCCTCACCCCCCAACCTCCCCCCCCAACCACCCCCCTCATCCCCCAACCTCCCCCCCCGCCCCACCTCATCCCCCAACCTCCCCACCTCACACCCCAACCTCCCCCCTCCCCCCCAACCTCCCCCCCCCTCACCCCCAACCTCCCCACCTCACACCCCAACCTCCCCCCAACCTCCCCCCCTCATCCCCCAACCTCCCCCCCTCATCCCCCAACTTCCCCCCCTCATCCCCCAACCTCCCCCCCTCATTCCCCAACCTCCCCCGTCCCCCTTTCATCCCCCCTCACCCCCAACCTCCCCCCTCCCCACCCCACCTCACCCCCCAACTTCCCCCTTCCCCACCTCACCCCCCAACCTCCGCCCAGAAACTCCCCCCCCCCAACCTCCGCCCAGAAACTCCCCCCCCCCCCTCCCATATCCTCCGGAACAACCCCAACATCACCCCCCGCGAGCACAGCGGCTCAGGTGATGTGGTGGCGGTCGCTTCTCTGTGTTGGGTTTGGGCCGTGTTTCTGGGAGGATCGCCTCCCCCTCTGTGTCCCCCTCCATCCCCCCCCCCTCCCTCTCTGTCTCCCCCTCCATCCTCCCCCTCTCTGTCTCCCCCTCCACCTCCCCCTCTGTGTCCCCCTCCACCCCCCCTCTCTGTCTCCCCCCCCACCTCCCCTCTCTGTCTCCCCCTCCATCCCTCCCCTCTGTTGTCTCCCCCTCCATCCCCCCCTCTCTGTCTGTCTCCCCCTCCATCCCCCCCCTCTCTGTCTCCCCCTCCATCCCCCCCACCCCTCCCCCCCCCCCCCCCTCCCCGCCCAGGATGGGCCGCCGCCAGCGCCTTACCTGTGCTGAGCCGCGGGGCCGGCGCTGGGGTCTGGGGTCGATGCTCGGGGGCGGGCGGGATGCGGGCGCGGGGCTGGGAGTCAGGAGCGGGTATTCAGCGCCATGATGCGGGAATGCCACATCCCATCACGTGGCTGACAGTCGGCGCTCGGGAATTCATTCCGAGGAAACCGGCGCAGAGGCGCTGGAAAGCGGTCCCCGCACTCCCCGTCACTCAGACAGTCAGTCACACCGGGGCTGAGAGCTCAGAGCATCACACAGTCCGGGGACTACCCCCACAGCCTGGGAGCCCCCACACAGGGGGTGGGGGGGGGGGGAGGTTAGACCACGCTGGCAGGGCTGGGGGTGGGGGTCTGCACTGTGTATGTGTCACTGCTCTGATTGTGAAGCCATCATCTGCTGTCAAACTGACCCATATACACAGCCCAATCGCGATGCGCTCCACAACACCTCTGTCATCTAAGCCCAGGGCTCAGAACCCTCCCCCCCCCCACCCCCCAGACACTGTCCAGACACCCTCACTGAAAAGTCAGGGGAAGCAGCCAAAGATTCGATCATAGGGGGCAGACAAACTCCTGGCCCCACCCCCCCCCCCCCCCCCAGTGAGGAGCTCTGGGCACTGTGAGGAGTGGGGAACAATGACTGACCTCCCCCTTCTCTCAGGGGGCTCTGTCAGGTTACACACGCATGACGGCCACACGCGGAGTGAGGCACCAGTCCCCGACACACAACCCCCAGTGATGGTGCCGGTCTGCGGCTCACCGGCTCACACTCTCATCTCAGGATCAGAACCTTGTGGGTTCCAACCCCAGCACCGGTGGTCAGACCCGACACTCCGTCGCGGGGCCGGGGAGAGCTGCACTTTGGGGTCGGAGGTGCAGTCCTTTGGTTGAGATGTTAAACTGAGTCTGTGTCTGTGTGTTGGGGTGGACGGTCCCCGCGGATAACATCGGTCCATGGCTTCACCGCTGGTTGTGGCTCTTTGCTGTGTGCAAACTGGACGCCACAATCGCCACTTTACCAGTGTATCCGGTGAAGCGCTGTGAGATATGGGGTAAAAGGCGGGAAATTGGGGTTCAGGTCCCGATCATCCGCGATCTTATAGAACGGCGGAACAGGCTCGAGGGGCTGCGTAACCTCCTCCTGTTCCTTTTCTCCTACGCTGTACTCTGTCCAGCGCCTTGGGACGCCCCTCCCGACGGGCAAGGGCTGTGATGTGGTGGTTGTTGTTGATGTTATGGTAACTCAGTGAGAGTCAGTGCATGAATTAGGTAAGTCAGTGAGTTAGTCTGGTGACTGTCGGTCAATCTGGTAACTCGGTTAGAGATGGGTTAGTACCAGTGGTCCAGGCAGTGTGGTCCAGGCTGGGGTGACAGTCTTGGCCGCTGGAGGCGCTGTGACTGGAGGCCGCTGGAGGCGCTGTGACTGGAGGCCGCTGGAGGCGCTGTGACTGGAGGCCGCTGTGTGCGGCTCCGGGTGGATCATGTGAGGTATATACCTTTGGAGCCGGGAAGAGGCCGTGACTCGGGGACAGCGATCCCAACCCTGAGTGGGTGAGTGGGAGTGAGGGGGGGGAGAGGGAGTGAGGGAGTGAGCGAAGGGGGAGGGAGTGAGGGAGGGGAGGAGTGAGGGGGGGCTGTGGAGTTGGGGCTCCGGTGCCGCTGGGGGCGCTTTCCCGTGCGGTGCAGTGTGGGGGAGCGGCGGCGCCATTGTTGTGTGGGGGCAACAACGACCAGAGCCCCCCCCCCCCCCCCCCCGACCCTCCCCTCCCCCCCCTCCCCTCCCCTGACAGCCCCCCCCCCCCCCGCCCTGCTCCTGCTCCAGCTCTGCCCTCGGGGCAGGATTTGTGGGTTCAAGCCCCCCTCCCCCCCCCACACACCCTCACCGTGGGGTCTCTGAGCTGACAGTCCAGCGCAGCGCTCGGGGGGAGAGAGCGCTGAGAGGAGGGAGAGAGAGAGCGCTGTGGGGGGAGAGAGCGCACTGGGAGAGAGAGAGCGCTGGGGGGAGAGAGGGAGCGCTGGGGGAGAGAGGGAGCGCTGGGGGAGAGAGGGAGCGCTGGGGGAGAGAGAGGGAGCGCTGGGGGAGAGAGAGGGAGCGCTGGAGGAGAGAGAGGGAGCGCTGGGGGAGAGAGAGAGGGAGAGGGAGCGCTGGGGAAGAGAGAGAGCGCTGGGGGAGAGGGAGAGAGCGCTGGGGGAGAGAGGGAGAGAGAGCACTGGGGAGAGAGAGAGAGCGCTGGGGGAGAGAGCGCTGGGGAAGAGAGAGAGCGCTGGGGAGAGAGAGAGCGCTGGGGAGAGAGAGAGCGCTGGGGGAGAGAGAGGGAGCGCACTGGGGAGAGAGAGAGAGAGCGCTGGGGGAGAGAGAGAGCGCTGGGGGAGAGAGAGAGCGCTGGGGGAGAGAGAGAGAGAGCGCTGGGGGAGAGAGAGAGAGAGCGCTGGGGGAGAGAGAGAGAGAGCGCTGGGGGAGAGAGAGAGCGCTGGGGGAGAGAGAGCGCTGGGGGGAGAGGGAGAGAGCGCTGGGGGAGAGAGGGAGAGAGCGCTGGGGGAGAGAGGGAGAGAGCGCTGGGGGAGAGAGAGAGCGCTGGGGGAGAGAGGGAGAGAGCGCTGGGGGAGAGAGGGAGAGAGCGCTGGGGGAGAGAGGGAGAGAGCGCTGGGGGAGAGAGGGAGAGAGCGCTGGGGGAGAGAGGGAGAGAGCGCTGGGGGAGAGAGGGAGAGAGCGCTGGGGAGAGAGGGAGAGAGCGCTGGGGGAGAGAGGGAGAGAGCGCTGGGGGGAGAGGGAGAGAGCGCTGGGGGGAGAGGGAGAGAGCGCTGGGGGGAGAGGGAGAGAGCGCTGGGGGAGAGAGGGAGAGAGCGCTGGGGGAGAGAGGGAGAGAGCGCTGGGGGAGAGGAGAGAGCGCTGGGGGAGAGAGGGAGCGCTGGGGGAGAGAGAGAGCGCTGGGGGAGAGAGGGAGAGAGCGCTGGTTTGACACAAGGTGTGTAAAAGTGGAAGTTTCTGCCTGAAGGAAGGCACTGAAGCCCTGAGGAGTGGAGGCCAATTACAGGCGTATTTTCTGCCCTGACTGAGAGCGGTTTAACTCAACATAGACCTGTGATTGAGCCCCGAGTCTCGGTGTTGCACCGAGAGCCACGGTTCAGGTGTGTGGTCCGGCTGAGAGGTTCGCCTGTTCCCCACCGGACTCCCTGTGCAGCGGCTTATTACAGTGTCACTAACGGCTCATACTGCAGGTTTGCTGGTTCTTGTGTGCAACCTGACCTCGCGGGCACCGGAGGTTTGCTCTGTGTGCTGGGGCGCTCGGTACAGTTCAGAAACATTAGGTAAGATGGGGGGGGGGGTGGGGGGGGGGGGGAGATACAGCTGTTGTCTCTGTCTGTCTGCCTCCCTGTCACTCTCACAAAGCAAACCACTGTATCTGACAAATGTCCCACTCCCAGAGAGCAGCTCAGAACTGAACGCTCTTTTGCTGTTTTATACAGTCTCCTGTTTCTGCGACGTCGCAGCTTGTGTTGGGGGTTAATGGGGGGGGGGGGAAGGTGGAAGAATAGGCTGACATGAGAGGAAGCTGAGTGTTTCTCTCTCATTTCCAACCTGCGCCATTGCTGCCGGGGAAAGGGGAAGTGCGAGACCTTTACACAAGCAGCATGTGGGGGGGGGGGGCTCTGATTCTTTAGTGGAAGGCGGTCCAGTGCTGAGGCAGGTCTGCACAGTAATGGCTGTGTCTCTGACCCTCGGTGATTGGATGTGTACCTGTAGTGTACATTGTATTCTTCTGGGGAGGGGTGGGGGAAAGGTAAGCACGGTCTCCTTGGGGCAGAACTGGCTCCGAGGTGATGTGCTTGGCAGCGGAAGGTCAGAATCGAGCCTTCTGTGATGGCCTCGGTAATCCAGGACCTGACTGGATTCAAGGATTATTGTTATGGTCAGGGCTGTGGCTGGGGTGTGAGTGGGTGATGGTCAGGGCTGTGGCTGGGGTGTGAGTGGGTGATGGTCAGGGCTGTGGCTGGGGTGTGAGTGGGTGATGGTCAGGGCTGTGGCTGGGGTGTGAGTGGGTGATGGTCAGGGCTGTGGCTGGGGTGTGAGTGGGTGATGGTCAGGGCTGTGGCTGGGGTGTGAGTGGGTGATGGTCAGGGCTGTGGAGGACATTAGGTGTGTGTTTCTCCCCCCTCCCCCCGCTCAATGAGAAGGGGTGAAGGTCGTGCCTGTGTGTCACTATTATAGATAGAGCTGATTATATTACAATCATACGATGCCCACCACACACAATGCTGCTGTTAACAGCTGATAAGGTGTGACTGAGAACAGGAGCTGCGCTCTGAGTGTCAGCGCAGCACCTGGTCCCCACACAGCACAGAGACACCAGAGCAGAGCACAGATGCACCACGCGCTTCCTCTGGGCTGATGGAACGCCTGAGGAAGTACTGCGGACTGTTATGTGAGCAGCCCCTGACCGTGGCGTGGTTGGAGGAGACCCGGAGTGGGGAAAGGTACCCCTCCCAGGGCCTGCTCCTCGGGGCAGTGCCCGCCGGCAGCCGGCAGCTTGGGGCAGTAAGTGTGGCTCTGCGAAGGGGGGTGGTGTGAGGTTGTGCTGAGTGGGTGGGGGGCAATGTGTGGCTGTGCTGATGGAGGGGGCAGTGTGTGGCTGCTGAGGGGGTGGGAGAGCAGTGTGTGGCTGTGGTGAGGGTGGGGTCGGTCGGTGGCTGTTTGTCAGACTGTTGTTGCTGAATCGATTGCGGCCATATAATAATAATCTTTGCCTTTGATAACCCCCTTGTCACGTCTTCCAGATGCCTCAAAGCACTTCACAGGATTCACTGTAAAGTGTTGTGACTGTGTACTTTGTGGCCGTTTAAAGGGAACAAGAGGAGCGTTGTGTGTAGGAAACGGTGAGAGGGGACGGGGCAAGAGCAGGCGATGGGGATCGACGACTTCATTATAGGAGCAAAGAGCAACACTGGTCGCGGTGGCCTCCTGCACTGAAGGACTGCTGTTCTCCTGCAGGCTGGGCTGGCATCTCGGCTGCTCCCCACCATGCCGAAACTGGCAGTGCAGCGATGGGGTTGACTATGTGGGTGGTGGGAGCTATGGCTGGCAGTGCGGGGGTGGTATGGCTGGCAGTGCAGTGATGGGGGGTGACTGACCGTCAGGGGAGGACTGTGAGGGGGTATGGCTGGCAGTGCGGGGTCATGGTGGGTGACTGTTGATGGGGGGGAGGGGTTACGTGTTGGTGACGTTGTCTGTCTCTTGTATTACAGAAGATGGCGTCCCGCGGTGGGGAGGAAGCATTTGTGAGGAGTTTGGCCAGATTACTGCGGGATCAAGGTGAGAGACTGAGTGCTCGCCATGTCACCAGCAGTGGACATTAATCCCCACCACCTCCCCCAAGTGGTCTCTGGGGCCTCTGCGCTCACACACAGTCCAGGTGTCAGCCCTCTTCATTATAGTAACGCTGTGCGTTACAGACATACACATTTCTCCTTCCCTCTCAACCACAATCACCCAGATGAAGTTCACCACCTGCTTCCTCAACCCCCTCCCCACCCAGCTGCTGGTCACTTAACTCCCCCTCCTCTCCTCCCTGCTGGCCGACTCGGTCTCTCAGGCTCTGTTCCACTCCCCCTGAAAACCATTGGTATCATCCCACTCCTCAAAGACCCCGCCCTCGACCCCTCTAATCTCTCACACTACCGTCCCATCTCCAACCTGCCCTTACTGGTCAAAGTCCTGGAACGCATTATTGAGGGTCCACTTCAATTACACCTCTGCCTCCGTGTGTGTGTACAGGTGACGGGGGGCTGTGTGTGTGTGTACAGGTGACGGGGGGCTGTGTGTGTAACACTGTGTGTACAGGTGCTGGGGGTGTGTGTAACGCTGTGTGTGTACAGGTGATGGGGGGGTGTGTAACGCTGTGTGTGTGTGTACAGGTGACGGGGTGCTGGGGGGGCTGTGTGACGCTGTGTGTCGGGGTGCTGGGGGGCTGTGTAACGCTGTGTGTGTACAGGTGACGGGGGGCTGTGTAACGCTGTGTGTGTACAGGTGACGGGGTGCTGGGGGGTGTGTAACGCTGTGTGTTTGTGTACAGGTGATGGGGTGCTGGGGGGGCTGTGTAACGCTGTGTGTGTACAGGTGACGGGGTGCTGTGTAATGCTGTGTGTGTACAGGTGACGGGGGGGTGTGTAACGCTGTGTGTGCAGGTGACGGGGTGCTGGGGGGGCTGTGTAACGCTGTGTGTCGGGGTGCTGGGGGGTGTGTAACGCTGTGTGTGTACAGGTGACGGGGGGGTGTGTAACGCTGTGTGTGTACAGGTGACGGGGTGCTGGGGGGGGTGTAACGCTGTGTGTGTGCAGGTGACGGGGGGTGTGTAACGCTGTGTGTGTGCAGGTGACGGGGTGCTGGGGGGTGTGTAACGCTGTGTGTGTGCAGGTGACGGGGTGCTGGGGGGTGTGTAACGCTGTGTGTGTGTGTACAGGTGACGGGGGGGGGGGGTGTAACGCTGTGTGTGTACAGGTGACGGGGGCTGTGTAACGCTGTGTGTGTACAGGTGACGGGGTGCTGGGGGGTGTGTAACGCTGTGTGTGTGTGTACAGGTGACGGGGTGCTGGGGGGTGTGTAACGCTGTGTGTGTGCAGGTGACGGGGTGCTGGGGGGGCTGTGTAACGCTGTGTGTGTGCAGGTGACGGGGTGCTGGGGGGTGTGTGTAACGCTGTGTGTCGGGGTGCTGGGGGGGCTGTGTAACGCTGTGTGGGTACAGGTGACGGGGGGGTGTGTAACGCTGTGTGTGTGCAGGTGACGGGGTGCTGGGGGGTGTGTAACGCTGTGTGTGTGTACAGGTGACGGGGGGCTGTGTAACGCTGTGTGTGTGCAGGTGACGGGGGGCTGTGTAACGCTGTGTGTGTGCAGGTGACGGGGTGCTGGGGGTGTGTAACGCTGTGTGTGTGTGCAGGTGACGGGGGGCTGTGTAACGCTGTGTGTGTACAGGTGACGGGGGGTGTGTAACGCTGTGTGTGTGCAGGTGACGGGGGGCTGTGTAACGCTGTGTGTGTGCAGGTGACGGGGTGCTGGGGGGTGTGTAACGCTGTGTGTGTACAGGTGACGGGGGGGTGTGTAACGCTGTGTGTGTGTGTGCAGGTGACGGGGGGCTGTGTAACGCTGTGTGTGTACAGGTGACGGGGGGTGTGTAACGCTGTGTGTGTACAGGTGCTGGGGGGTGTGTAACGCTGTGTGTGTGCAGGTGACGGGGGGCTGTGTAACGCTGTGTGTGTACAGGTGACGGGGGGTGTGTAACGCTGTGTGTGTGCAGGTGACGGGGTGACGGGGGCTGTGTAACGCTGTGTGTGTGTGTGCAGGTGACGGGGTGCTGGGGGGGTGTGTAACGCTGTGTGTGTACAGGTGACGGGGTGCTGGGGGCTGTGTAACGCTGTGTGTGTACAGGTGACGGGGTGCTGGGGGGTGTGTAACGCTGTGTGTGTGTGTGCAGGTGACGGGGTGCTGGGGGGGCTGTGTAACGCTGTGTGTGTACAGGTGACGGGGTGCTGGGGGCTGTGTAACGCTGTGTGTGTACAGGTGACGGGGTGCTGGGGGGTGTGTAACGCTGTGTGTGTACAGGTGACGGGGTGCTGGGGGGGTGTGTAACGCTGTGTGTGTGTGTACAGGTGACGGGGGGCTGTGTAACGCTGTGTGTGTGTGTACAGGTGACGGGGTCCTGGGGGGTGTCAGCACACTCTCGCTGCTGACGCTGGGGCTGCAGTTGCTCCAGCAGTTGTTTGAGCGCCACCTGTTGGCCCGTCAGGACCAGCGCGGCTTCGTGGCTCTGGCTTCACACCCCGCGGACACCGCCGCTGTGCTCCAGCTCCAGTTCCTGTTCGACATCCTCCAGAAAACCGTCTCCCTCAAGGTCTGTCTCTGCTCTTCCCTCCCCCCCACCCCGACAACGTCTCGCTGGCCGGGGAAGGGGGGCCGGGCAGTAAAAGGAGGGGCTGGGGTGGGGAGGGGGGCTGTGGGGGAAGGGGCGCATGTCGCGGGGTGGAGGAACGTGGTCAGTGAGGGCCGGGGAGGCGGTGTGTGCAGAATACTGTGTGTTATTCTCACCGGGGAGTGTAACACACAGTGTACAGTGAGTGGAGGAAGCAAGTGAGGCTGGGGTCTCACCCCCTTGTGTCCTGTCTCTCTCAGTTGGTCCATCCACCCGGCCCCACACTGCAGACACCTGTCCACATCTTCGCCTTCAAATCCCTAAAGTACTTACAGGTCAGTGTGTGTGTGTGTGTGTGCAGGGGTGGGTGGGTGGGAGGGCATGAGGGTGTTGCTAGGAGGAGGGTGGATGCAGGAGGGTGTGAGTGCTACAGTATAAGGTGGTACCTTACCCTCCACACCCCCTCTATCTTTGTGTCTAGCTGAAGAGGATCCCCCCGCACTGTCTGGAGGGGCTGCGAGGGGTTTACACACAGCTCGAGATCCTCGTCTGCACCAACTGCATCAACACCATCGAGGTGAGCCCGGCGTGTGTGTGCGTGCATGTGTCTGTGTGTGTGTGTGCCTCCCTGAATGTTTGCGTCTGTGTGCGTGTTTGTGTGTGCGTGTGTGTTTCGCTGTGTGTGGGTGTTTACATCTGTGTGTATGTGTTTCCCTGTGTATGTGTGCCTCTGCTAGTGTCTGTGTGTATGTCTCTGTGTGTGTGCACAAGTAAACTGGTGCATGGGCTCACACTGGGGGTGGGAGGTTGTGTGTGTACAGTCACACTGTGCTTGTGTATGTGTGGGAGTGCAGTCTCTGCCAGTTGGTGGGGGGGGAGGGTGTTACTCTGCTCCGAGCTGAGGCTGTGGCCTCTCCCTGAAGCAGGAGATTATCTCAGTGTGCGGGGGGGACCTGAGCTCCGCGCTGCCCTGGCTCGACCTCCACACCCTCAACTTCAGCCACAACCACATCGCTGGCCTCGACAGCTCTCTGGTGAGTGGGGAAACAGGGTTGCCTGAGGGGTGGTGGGTGGGGGGCTAGGGGTACAAGAGGTATCCTGCTTGTCATCTCAGTTTGATTATCTCGGTACGGGTTTGGGAGCCGGGGGTGGGTTTCTGTGCGGGGGCTGGTGAGGGGAGGCAGGGGCCGTTGTGGCTGGTGCTCACTGTGCTGTCACTCTGCCCCTCTCTGATCTCCAGGCATTGCTCAGTGTATTGAGGACCCTGGACCTAAGCCACAATCACTTGCAGGACTGTGAGGAGCATCTGAAGGTGAGGCTGGAGTTTGAGGGGGAGCCGGGAAGGTGGGGAGTGAGGAGGTCTGTCACACGTGTCATGTCCCGGGGGGGGGGCCAACACTCTTGTGCCCTGTGAATCTTGGGGGGGGTCATTGAGACGTGAAGACCACGAAAAGAGACTTGAGATTGTGGGACTGAGAGCTCATCCTCACTGACTGCTTTGTCTCTCTCTCTCCCTCCCCAGCCACTGTCTGAGCTAGAGTACGTGAATCTGAGCTATAATTTGCTTCAGAAAGTTCCGGGCTTCAGTTCCTCGGCCCGGGTTCAGCTCGTCACCCTGCTGCTGCGCAACAACCAGTTGGACAACATCAACGGTGAGTGACCTGCTTGCCTGGGCACGGCCGGCCAAGCTTCCTCTGCTCCACAGTTAGCTATTCCCTTCCCCTGAGCTGCAGTACTTCAGCCCTAAACTGCATCTACCACCTATCTGCCCACCCTCTGGCCAGTCTGTGGCCTTATAGTCTTTCACAATCCTCACCAAACTGCCCTTATGGTGCCCAGCTTGACACTATGTGTGTCATCTAGTGGAGTCCTGTAGGGTAGTGGTTAGAGCACTCGCCTTGTAAGCGAGAGAACTCAGGTTCGATTCCCAGGTGGGATGAAACCTTAGGCAAGTTTTCTTACTCCACACACCTCAGTTTACCAAGCAGTAAGTAGGAACTAGGTTGTTAGTTGATTGGTTGATCACTTTCCAGGGGGTAATTATCCTTTCAAAAATAAACTTCGCCACTCAGCCCACGGCTGTGTGTGGGACGCTGCTGTGCGCAATTGGCTGCTGCCTTTCGCCCACAAAATATACAGTCACCACACTTTACAGTATATTCTGAGAAGCGCTTTGAGATGTCTTGACGATGTGGTAAGGCGCTATATCAACTAAGGATTCTTACATTCTAGGTGTGGAGCACTTGGGTCACCTGCAGCACCTGGACCTGGCCTATAACCTGATCTCAGAGCACGCTCAGCTGGCCCCACTCTCCCAGCTACACAGGCTGAAGGAGGTGAGTGTGCCAGGTCACGGTTAGTGTGTGTGCGGGCTNGGGGGAGGTGACTGTGGTGGGCTGTGAGCTGCGGTACTCGCTGCTGGCAGCCTCAGCAGCCTCCAGTGGGCAGGCCTGGCACTCAGTGTCTCACTGCAGAGTGTTAGCGAGGAAACTTCCAGCAAATCTGACACCGAGGGCAGCGACCAGGCATTCACATGCACAGAGCTCTCCTCCCCCTCGCGCTCCCCCCCACCCCGCTCCTCCCAGCCTCGCTCCTCGCCCTGTCACTGCAGTGTCCAGGCTGACAATACTATACACACCTTCTGCCTCTGTCGCTCATTGCTGACCTCTGATCTCTTGCAGCTGTATCTTGCTGGGAACCCGGTGTTTTACCAGCGAGACCACAGGCCCAGCACCGTCCACCACCTCTCCCCCAAAGCTGCCTTCATGCGGGTGAGTATCCAGGGCGGGGGCAGGGGGCGGGGAGGGAACATGGTGTGAGACTTTCATCTTTAAATTTAAGATTTTGCATAATTGAGGAAAATAATCTTTACGCTTAATACAGAGCCTTTTACTCAAGCGCTTCGCAGGATTTACTGTGACTGTTTTGTGGGTGATCGCAGCAGCCAACTTGAGCACAAACAGCTGTCAAATGAGCAACTGATTTTATCTGGGGGATTGGCGGCCAGGATATCAGAAAGAGAAACGCCCTTCTCTTTTCGAATAACACCACAAGATCTTTAATGTCCACCTAAACAGGCAGACTGGACCTTTGGCCTTATGTCTGAACTGCAGGTCAGCACCTCCAACAGTGTTGCACTGTGTGTGGGTGTCTTACTGTCTCTCCCTGTGTGTGGGTGTCTCTCACTGTGTGTGGGTGTCTCTCCCTTTGTGTGGGTGCTTCACTGTCTCCCTGTCTCTTGACAGCTGGTGTTGGACACTGAGCCCCTGACCCTAGTGGAGCTAACGGTGAGTGGGGGTGTGTGGGGGAGGGAGGGTTGAGGGGGGGAGGGGGTGTGTGTGGGCGTGGGGGGGAGGGGGTGTGGGGCGTAGGGGGGGAGGGGGCGTAGGGGGGGGAGGGGGCGTTGGGAGGGGGAGGGGGCGTGGGGAGGGGGAGGGGGCGTGGGGGGAGGGAGTGGGGGGGAGCGTGCGTGGGTGGGGGGAGGCTGTGTGTGGGGGTGACGGGCCGCCTGCTGACCTGTGTTTGATTGGCGTATGTCAGTATCTGCCCAGGTCGGGCCAGCTGATTGGACAGACCCTCCATCACTCCTCCTGTGGCTCCTCACTCAAGAATGTTCTGGAAGCTCCACCTTCGGATGGACGTTGGTCTCCGGACATCAGCAGCGGGAAGCTCAGCCGCAAAAAGGTACCTGATTGTGTCGGGGGTTGGGGGCCGGGGCTGGTGGGGCTCGGGTGAGGGGGGCCGGGGGCTGGGGTGGATGGTAGGATGGACCCTCTGGTACTGGCCTCGATGCTCGTCTCTGTTCCTCTCTGTGCTGATGCTCTGTGTTCTAGTCCATGTCTGTACAGTGTGAAGCTTCAGCTGTGAGGAGACATTGGGATCCATTGTTTGTCTCCCGTCCAGCTGAATTGTCTTTGTTTCTCTCTGCTCACACTTCCTCGCACTCTCACACTTACACACACTTCCTCGCACGCTCACACGTACACACACTTCCTTGCACTCTCACACTTACACACACTTCCTCGCATGCTCACGCATACGCACCTTTGTACACATGAACACCCTTATTTGCATGCTTGCACATATACACACATGGACACACTTGCACATATCACAATTACTTACATACGTGGACTCACACGCGCGCACACACACACACACACACACACACACGCACACAGAGTAAGATCAAAGTGCGGAGTGCAAGCATCTCTGACCCGAGTGACAGTGAGGTGGAACTGAGACATCAGCCTATCTCCTCAAGTGAGTGTTTACTGCGTCCATGTGAGTGCATGTGCGCGCGTGTGAGTGCTTGTGTGTGTATGTCAGTGTGTGTATGTGAGCATGTGCGCTAGCCGTGTGTTTGCGTACGTGAGCATGAGTGTGCGTGTGTGTAAGTGTGTGAATGTGTGTGTGTGAGTGCGCGTGTGAGTGCGCGTGGGTGTGTGTGAATGCAGGTGCGTTTGAGCGCACGCGTGTGTTGAATGTGCACGTGCGTGTGTGTATGAACGTATGCGCGTATGTGAGTGCGGGTGAGCGTGCGTGAGTGGGCGTGTGAGTGCGTTTTTGTGTGTGTGGGTGAGCGTGTGAGTGCGAGTGTGTGCGCATGTGTGTGTGTTGGGTATTGCAGCAAGGGTTGTCTGGGGGGGTGTTGGGGTACGAGGGGTACTGACTGTGCTGTGGGGGGGTGTTGGGGTACGAGACGTACTGACTGTGCTGTCCACAGGCCTCGTGCTCCCACACCAGGAGGAGATTGAGCGTCTGGATGCGCTGCGTGGGCAGGTGGGGGACGACTGGCTGAGGTACCAGCACCACCTGAAGGCCCCCGAGGAGGGATCAGAGTTGACAGGCGGGTCCGCCCGCGAGGAAGGGGGTGAGAGCTCCACCAGCATCTTTCTGGGCAGCGCCAGCTTGGAAGTGGGCTGCGAGAGCGAAGGGGGGCTTGGGGAGGACACACTCACCTCCCCCACAGACACAGTGATGGAGCCAAGGGAGGAGGCAGACACCAGCACCAGTTACCTGCCCACCTCAGCCTCGCCCTCGACCAGCCACGACCACTTGCCCAGCGACAACCAGCAGGCACAGGAGGAGGAGACCATCAGAGGTACCAGCCACAGAGTGAGGGGCAAGGGGTGAGGCTGGTGTGTATGTGGGGGGTACCAGAGGGCTGTGTGTGTGTGTGGCAGGGATGGTGCTGAATGAGGCTGGCAAGCAAGGAAGGGTATTGCGGACGAGAGTGGTGTGGGAGGGGGGAGAGTGGGGGTGTGTGGAGTGAGGCTAGTGGTGGGCGTGGGGTTGCTCAGTGAAGCTGACCTCTGCTCTCTCTCACGACATGTGCCAGCCCTTTATTGGAGGAGGGTATGTGTATCGGGGGAGAGCTTGGCTGGTGAGGGGGTGTGTGGAGTGATGCTAACCCTTGCACTCTCTCTCTCTCTCTCTCTCTCTCGCAGATGTGTGCCAGCCCTTTATCGTGAGCCGGGCGCTGGAGGAGGGGGAGAGTGAGGGGCCGTGGCTGTTTCTCAGGGTGACTGAAGAGGAGCTGCTGGAGGTGGAGCTGATGACAGCGGACGTGCTGGAGAGGCTGGAGCTCAGCAGCCTGACCGCGGTCAGAGCTTCACACCAGCTCTGCCAGGTATCCCAGCCCCGCCCCAGCCCTGCCAGGTATCCCAGCCCCGCCCCAGCCCTGCCAGGTATCCCAGCCCCGCCCCAGCCCTGCCAGGTATCCCAGCCCCGCCCCAGCCCTGCCAGGTATCCCAGCCCCGCCCCAGCCCTGCCAGGTACCTGGCAACATGCACTAACCAGAGACAATGGCAAGTTCAGCAGTTGGACCTTCAGCCTCTCTAACCCTATCCCACAGTCTCTTTGCCTCGCCCCTCCCTCGGCTCCTTCGAGTCCCGTCTCAAGACCCTCCCCCTTGACCGTACCTTTAGTCAACCTCCTACCTCTACCCTCCTTGCCCTCCACCCCTCCTGATCCCAATCCCCATCCCAGGTCCAAATCCCTGACTGATTTACATTAATAGTAACACATTACATTTACACAGCGTCTTGGGACATCCTCCCGACGTGAAAGGCACTGTGTAAATGTAATGTGTTGGTGGTAGTGGTTAGACTCCAGCGGTTACCCCAATTCACACTCTGGGCTCACCCCAAGCCTTGGCTCTTGCCAACCTGCACCTAATACTCTCCAGAATTAGGTAAGCAGGCTGTATCCCTCCAGCAGGGGAGAGAGAGCGCTTTCCATTTCCAATAATCTACCTCTGGGATTTCCATGGGTGGAATGCATAGAGTTCTCAGTTGGATTTGAAGACTCTTAAGCAGGTAATAGGTTTCTGTGTGTGTCAGACACAGAGAGGTGGGATGGGGTCTGGTGGTGGTGCTGGGCTGCTTAGTGTCCTGTGGGTTGTGTAACCTTGACTCTCCCTCTCTCTCTCTGTGTCTCAGAGTGGTGATGGGCAGCTCCCCGCTGTGGATTGTCACTTCAGCTACATCCGCAAAGACAAACGCAGGAGGAAATATGTCATCATGGACAAGAGTCCCGAGGAGGCTGCACAGGTATCCCTCTCCCCCCGGCGTGACTCCCCCTGGCGTGGCACCCCCCCACCATCCCTCCGTTGACATGTCTCTCGCGCTGTCTCTTACAGCAGTTGCTGGAGCTGCTGAGCGCGGCACTGGCCAGGAATCTGCGTGTGGAGCAGGTGGAGCCGCCCCAGCAGCAATGCCTCAAGTGTCGGCACGAGTTCCAGCCCCTGGCAGAGCCCCAGCCCTCCACCCAGCCCGGCAGTGGCGACCACATTAGCTTCCTGGCCGGTAAGTTACTGTGTTTTAATAATAATAATCATAAGCCTTGCATTTCATCCAGCACCGTATCATGTTGTTGAGTCATCTCAAAAGTGCTTCACAGAATATACTCCACAGAATGTAGAGTCCTGTAGCTCAGTGGTTAGAGCACTCGCCTCGCGAGCGAGACACCTGGGTTACATACATTCCCGGGCAGGGCGAAATGTTGGGCAAGTTTCCTTAATCCATACGCCTCTGTTTACCAGCAGTAAGTAGGAACCCGGCTGTTAGTTGATTGGTGGATCACTTTTCTGGGGATAATAATTTTTTTAAAAAAAAAGCAAATTAGTCACTCAATCCCCGACTGTTTGTGAGGACACTGCTGTGCGCAGTTGGTTGCCGCATTTCGCCCCAAACGTATACAGTTAATTCATTTGTATATTCTGTGATGGGCTTTCATCTCGACAATGTGATAAGGTGCTATAATAATAATAATAATAATAATAATAATCCTTGCATTTGATATAGCGCTTTTCACGTCGGGAGGACGTCCCAAAGCGCTTCACAGAACACACTGTAAAGTGAATTGACTGTATATTTGTGGGCGAACGCGGCAGCCAATTGCGCACAGCAATGTCCCACAAACAGTCGTAGATTGAAAATGACCACTTTTATTATTGTTTTTGGTTTTGGAGGGAATATTATTAGGCTCTGTGTGGAGTAAGGAAACTTGCCCAAGGTTTCGCCCTCTGCCTGGAAATGAACTCAGGTCTCTCACTTGCAAAGCGAGTGCTCTAACCACTGAGCCACAGGACTCCACGAAATACATCAAATGCTATATCAAATGCAAGGATCATTATCATTATACTGTAAAGTGTAGTGACTGTATTTTGTGGGAGAAACACAGCAGCCAATTGCACGCAGCAAGTCCCACAAATAATCAAAAAAACATGGGGGTGGGAGGGGGGGTGGGTGTCGCCTAATGTTTTTTTTTGACAGGAGAGACAGGGAATGGAGGGGGATTCTGAATTGAGTTAAATTTCTTCCAATCCTAAATCCATGAGGTTTGAGGACAGAGAGTTTGCGTCTGTCCCGGGTGGGGTTTGGGCTGAGTGCCTGCAGCCCCCCCACGTCGCCACTAGAGGGTGATGTTTCATTCTCAAGCCGAGACCTTCAGCTTTCTGCCAATTTTCCGGTGACGTTATCTTCGCGTGAACACAGCTCCCGTCTCATCAGGAGGGGCTCAAAGCGCTTCACCTGATTCACTGGGGGCTAATGTAGTGACTATTTGTAGGGAAGCACAGCAGGAATGCCCCACAAGCAGCCATGAGGTGAAGAGCTCTTTTTGAAGTGCATTTCGAGACCCCTAATGCCCTCCTCGCCAGGCATTCGGGACCTCGGCTCCACAAGGATGGCACCTCCGACAACGCCGGGCACCCCCAGCACTACGCTGGAGCATCAGCTTAGACTGAGTTCCAATGTCCAGATGTGGCGCTCGGAGGTGAGAGTGTTGCCACCTGAGCCAGGCTGGCACATTTCTCCCCAACCCGCCCCTCCCAACTTGTGGTTATTGTTGGTCATGATTGCCATCCTTAAACCCAAGCCCTGTCGGCTTTGTGGTGGGCAACAATCCCCCACATACATTTGCTTATTCCCCGTGTGGCTGTTTGGGGATCGCCGTGTGGCCTCTGGTGCAGTCGCTAAACGTTGCCAGGATTGAATGGGTTTGTTTGTCACTCTGACTGTTGCCAAGTGGCGGTTCCCGGTGACTTGACTCTATGAAGATCTCTCTCACAGCGGTGCCGCAGGGCGGGGCCGCCTGCCCCAGGTGTGGGAGTGACCACGTGGTTGTGCTGCCGGCCCGGAGCCCAGTGGGGGAGAGACGCACCAGCACCCCCCTACCCCCCGACCAGCAACCCCCCTTCCTGGACAGTGACACCCCCAGGAGCAGCAAGGTGAGAGCGGGGGTGGGGTCGCGTGAATGGGGCCCTGTGGGGAGAGGGTGGGTCCAGTGGAGAAAGGGCAGGGTCCTGGCAGGGATATGCTGGGGTCCTGGGGGGAGAGGGCGGGCGGGTCATTGTTGTGAGCTGGGACTGTCTGGGGAGAGTGGGTTGTTGTGGGCACGGCCTGTTTGGGGTGGGCGGTGTGTTGTGGGCGGGGCTGTGGGGAAGGTGTGTTGTGGGCGGGGCCGTGGGGAAGGTGTGTTGTGGGCGGGCCGTGGGGAAGGTGTGCTGTGGGCGGGGCCATGGGGAAGGTGTGTTGTGGGCGGGGCTGTGGGGGAGGTGTGTTGTGGGCGGGGCTGTGGGGGAGGCGTGTTGTGGGCGGGGCTGTGGGGGAGGTGTGTTGTGGGCGGGGCTGTGGGGGAGGTGTGTTGTGGGCGGGGCTGTGGGGGAGGTGTGTTGTGGGCGGGGCTGTGGGGGAGGTGTGTTGTGGGCGGGGCTGTGGGGAGGTGTGTTGTGGGCGGGGCTGTGGGGGAGGTGTGTTGTGGGCGGGGCTGTGGGGGAGGTGTGTTGTGGGCGGGGCTGTGGTGCCTGTGGGTGTAACGTGTGGTGTTTACAGAGTGACGTGGACCCGGGGGCCTCGGTGGCCGGAGTGGCAGCAGCAACACTGGAGGAGGGGGGGTCGCATTCCCTGACCCCCGACCCCGACAACTCCTCGTCCTTTGTGACGGCCAAAAGTGGCAGCTTCTATCTGGAGGGGGAGCCGAGCGGGGGCGAGGGCAGCGACCGGGAGATGGACATGTCCTCAGCGGAGGGGGAGACACCGGAGCGCTCTCCCTCCGTCTCCCACTCTTGCCCCGGCCTCTCTCACAAGGGCAGCCTCAACTCCACCAGCGGCAGCCTGACCTGGAGCTATCGCTACAGCAACTCCCTCACCCCCACCCCCGGCTCCCCCCTGTCCGAGTACGGGGAGAACCCAACTGGCCACGCCCGAGGTAAGCTCGCCTCATGCACCCCTCTTGCCTTCCCCACCTCCTCTCGCCTGGACCCCTGACCCCCCCCCCCCAACCATTGCCTTCCTCCCCTTGTGGTAACCTTGCACCCCCCCCACACCAGCTCGGATTGCAGTGTGAAGCACTTTGAGATGTGCCAGGTGTTTGTTTATATCTGTTCTGTCCTCTCTCACACCCCCCACCCCCCTCAACCCCAACCTTCCCACCCCCCAAACCCTCCCACCCCCCCCCATCCCCCCCACCAGGAGGTGAATTCAATCTGAATGTTGAGGATTTTCAGACCATTGACCACAGACTGAAGCTGTTCTTCGATGTGGAGGTTTTCAATGAAGATAAAGAAGACTATCAGTGCTTCATTAAGGTGAGAACCATTACAGGTCAGCGCTGTGTGTGTAACGGGGGGGGGGGTGTGTGTGTAAAGCACTGTCTGTAGCTCAGTGGTTAGAGCACTCGCTTTGCAAGTGAGATACCTGAGATCAATCCCCGGCAGGTCAGGGCCAAACCTTGGGCAAGTTTCCTTACTCCACACAGAGCCTAATAATAATCCCTCCAAAACCAAAAACAATAATAAATTGGTCATTTTCAATCTACGACTGTTTGTGGGACATTGCTGTGCGCAATTGGCTGCCGCGTTCGCCCACAAATATACAGTCAATTCACTTTACAGTGTGTTCTGTGAAGCGCTTTGGGACGTCCTCCCGACGTGAAAAGCGCTATATTAAATGCAAGGATTATTATTATTATAGTGTGTGTGTGTGTAACAGTGTGTGTAAAACTGTATATGTAACGGTGTGTGTGTGTAAAACTGTGTGTGATGGTGTAACAGTGTGTGTGTGATGGTGATGGTGGTTATTACAGGCCGGGGCTGTGAAGGCAGGCTGCCCGGGGGAGTTCTCCTCCCTCCTCGTCGTCTCCAACATCAACATCTACATCCTGGAGGTCACTGGGCCCATCAGGTCTGTGCATGTGTGCGAGAGTGACTCCCCCACCCCCCCCTGTGAGTGTGAGAGATTCTCTCTTTCCCCTCTGTGTGTGACTGTGTGTATGTGTGTGACTATGTGTGTGTGCGTGACTATGTGTGTGTGACTCTCCATGTGATCACGGGGCAGCCGAGTGCCTGAGGAGACTTTGGGTTGCTGGTGTGTACGTATGTGTATGTATGACTCTCTCTGTACGTGTGTGTGAGTGACTCTGTATGTGTGTGTGTGTGTGACTCTCTCTCTGTGTGATCAGGGGGCAGCCGAATGCCTGGCTGCGGAGACGGGAATCCCATGCGTTGCTGGAGCTGGTGTGTGTGCAGGTTGGGTTACGCACACAGAGTATTGGGCTGCAGTTTGAGGGTGTTGGGGGGGTGGCGGCCGCCTACACGCTCCTGATCCGCAACCCGGCCAAGTGTCGGAGCTTCATCCAGTTCTTCACAGGTCAGCGGCCAGGGGGGCATGGACGGGAGGGAGAGGGAGGGGAGCGGTTGTTGTGGGGGAAGCGGTCGGTTGGTCTGGGGGTGCATTCTGTCCAGGGGGAGGAGGAGCGTGGTCAGTTGTTCTGGGGGAGTGGGGGGGTGGGGGTGGTTGGTCTGGGAGTACAGTCGGAGGTGGGTGGGGGGGGAGTTTAATGGCCTCTGCGTAATGTCACCGGGTCAGGTTATTGAGGGTTCGAGCCCTACGTTGGGGTACTTTGAGCTCACAGTCCAGACTCTGTGTTGTCACTAATCTCAGGCTCCAGCGCATCGCTGGGGTGTGGGGGTGGGGTGGGGGGGGTCTGTATTGTTGGTGACTCTATCCTTCAGGTGAGATGTTAGTTTGTGCTCCTGCAGATGTGGTGAGGGAACTGACTCCGGGGACCGTCAGCAAACTCAGGTCCATCTCTTTCACACGCATGGACCCTCGACACCAGCTCTGGTAAGGCCCACAAGCCAAAAATTCCCCTCCCAGAGGAGCTGAGGCTTGAGATCGGTGACTCCCACCCCCCACTACCCACCTCCCCCCGGCAACACCTGCCCCCTTTCATCTATTTTGACATTGCATGTGAAGCCTTTCCGGTTGTAATGTAGCTGTGGTCACCTCCCCTCTCCCCAGCTCAGGGTTAAACTGCCATCATTATTAAGCCCTGATACTCTGCCCATTGTGAAGGGCGCTGCATACAAGCAAGTTATTGTTGTTCCCCGCTCTGTGCTGTCACTGATCTCAGCCTCCGTCCCCGCTCTGTGTTGAGTGGCTGATCACTGACATATACCCACTCGCTCCAGCTGATCGTATTGCTGAGCTGAGCGAACACTGACTGGCTCTGCTTTCTCTCTCTCTCTCTCTGTCCCAGGCCGCTGGTGTGCGAACGCTCCACCACAGAGGCGTTGGAGGGGAAGCGACCAAACTACCTGTACGTGCTGGCCTTCCTGCAGCAAGGTAACAGCCCGCAGCCCCGTCATTGCCCCCCAGCACCCTCTCGGTGATCGGTGCTCCCCCCCCCCCCACCCAGTGGTCGCTCTCCCCTCCCCCACCTCTGAGCCTCCCCTCCGCCAGGCTGTGCTGTGTTTGATGACTCTACGCTGTGTGAATTGCTGGTAGCTTCCTACTCTATTATACCAAATACCACCAAGTGACTCACTATCCCCTCCCCCATCTTCCTGACCCTCCCCCATCCCCCATCCCCCAACCTCCTGACCCTCCCCCCTCCCGCTCCCCCATCCTCCTGACCGCTGCCTCCAACCTGGTGTTGTCCCCCTCCCCGCCCCCCCGCCCCCCGCCCCCCCGCCCCCCGCCCCCCCCCAGTGCACTGTCTGTTGTCTCTTCCTGTACTTTGATCTGACCATCTGGCTATAAGTGGCCTTTTGTCCCTCAGCTTCCAGCCTGGTGGGAGCTCTCTTACAGTCAGCCCCTGGGGCGGAACACCCCTCCATCTCACACATGCATACACTCACATACACATTTGCACACGCTCACACACACACACGCTCACTCACTCTCATACACACATAGGAACATAGGACCCACCAACAACCTCACTCTCAAAGGTGTGGATGGATCCAGCATCCACTGCCTTTTGGAGAGAAAATTTCCAGATTTCTACCCCCCTTTGAGTGAAAAATTGCTTCCTGATTTCATTCTTAAATGGCCTGATTCGATTTTCAGACTGTGCCCCCTTGTTTTGGATTCCCCACCAGAGGAAATAGCTTCTCTGTATCCACTCTATCGAATCCCTTTATCATCTTAAGTACATCAATCAAATCCCCCCTCAACCGTCTAAACTCAAGGGAACACAATCCAAATTTACGCAGCCTTTCCTCGTAACTTAACCCTTTTTGGCCTGGTAACATTCTGGTGAACCTGCGCTGCACCCCCTCCAGGGCCAATATATCTTTCCTGAGGTTTGGTGCCCAAAACTGAACACAGTCTCCAGATGGGGTCTGACTAACCTCTATGCAGCTGAAGCAGCATTTCTTCCACTTTGTATTCCAGGCCCTTTGAGATAAAAGCCAATATTCCATTCACCTTTTTGATTACTGTTTGCATCTGAGCTGTCTCTCTGTCCCCTCCCCCCCGCCCTCACCCCCACCGGACACAACAGTGTCTCTGGTCCTCACAGTCCCTGCTCTCAGCCTCACTCACTCACTCAACAACAACCACAACTTGCACTTATATAGCACCCTCCACGCAGGGTAGTGTCTCAGTGGCGGAGCCTGACTCCAAGCCGGGGAGGCGGGAGGTGGCCATAAGCACGGTCGAAGATGAAGGCTTTTTCACTTGAGGGAGAGCATTCCAGAGTTTGGGGGCGTAGTGGCTGAAAGTGAGTCTCCAATGGTGGAGCGGAGGGTGTGAGGGACGGGCAGGGTTCTGTGCCAGTTGAATGGAGGCACTGGGTAGTGGATCGGGGAGTGAGGAGATCGGAGAGGGAGGGAGATACCAGGGAGTGAATAGATTTGAATATGGAAGTGAGAGGATCTTGAAGTCGATGCGTTAGGTGATGGGGAGCCAGTGGAGCCTGGGCCAGAACTAGTGAAATCTCAATGAGTTGGATTTTTTGAATGGTGGAGCTGGGGAGACCGGCGAGGAGTGTGTTTGACTATTCCAGGCGGGAGGTGACAAACGCATGCACGAGGGTTTCGGCTGCAATTGGGGTAAGGTACGGTCGGAGGCGGGCAATGTGGCGGAGGTGGAGGAAGGCTGTTCTGAATAGGGACCAGATGTGGGGGAAGAATGACAACTGGGGGTCGAACTGAACACTAACAATGCGCACTGGTTCGGTGAGTCTGAGGGAGAACCCAGGGAGATTCAGGAGTTCAGATCCGCAGGAGTGAAGACATTGACGGGAGCCAAGGAGTACGGCTTCCATCTTCTCCACATTCAGCTGCAGGAAGTTTACACTCATCCAGACCCTGATGTCTGCCAGACAAACTGATAGAACATTGGGGACCTGGAGTTGGTGCTGATGGAGGCAAAGTAGATTTGTGTGTCATCCACAATCACACTCGCCCTGTTACTCACTCTGCCCCCCCCAACCCTCTCCCTGATCCCTCTCTCTGACCCTCCCTATCTGTATTACAGATGGCCAGTCAGTCCCGGTCAGTGTTGTGGCCACACCGACCACGCTGCACCTGCTGGAGGAGAACCACGAGTGGCGGCCGTCAGAGACGGGGGAGGGGGGCAGTCCGGGATCCCCACAGCTCCCCCTGATAGACACCCAGCCCATCTGTAACATCAGCTCCATCTGCCTGTACCAGTCATCACCCCAACACCTACTGCTCCGGGTCTATCACGAGGTTTGTACCCACAGGCAGGGTGAGAACGGAGTAGTGGGGGTGGGGGGTATGTATGAACTGGGAGGTGAATGGTCGCCCACTGGGATTCTTCGCAGCTCAGCTATGTTTATCTGCTCAACCTTCTCGTTCTCAACCCTCCCCCACCCCAACCCCTGCCCTCCCATGTGCAGGTGACCCGGACGGAGAGTGTGTGGGGGTTACACACGGAGTGTGTGGAGCTGGTGAGGGAGCTGGTGGAGTGGCTTCGCGCTCCCTGGGAGGAGATGTTTGGAGTGCCACTGAGAGTCACTGTGCAGTCCGATCTGGACTGGCCGGAGGCCTGAGCGAGTGACGGCCACCACAGAGCAACATAAGGCAGTTTGTCCCGGGAACAGCCCACGGCCGATGGTGTGAGCCGCTGACCGCCAGGACGTGACCGTCTCGGCCCTGTCCTGCCCGGCAAGGCTCGGGGGGGAGGAGCGGCTACTGATGGTGAATGTTTTTGGCCGTTTACTGTAACAGAACAATTGTGGGTTTCCTGTTCAGAGGGTGGGAAGTGTGCTTGGCATGTGCTGGGGCGTGTGCTTGGCATGTGCTGGGGTGTGTGCTTGGCATGTGCTGGGGTGTGTGCTTGGCATGTGCTGGGGTGCGTACTTGTTGAATGTCATGTGTCATGGCACAGGGCGTGTGCTTTGCGTGTGCCGGGACATGGGGCGAGTTATAAAGTTCATGTCTTTAAAGTTTGAGCATTGAAGAGAGCGCTGTGACCCCCGGATTCCCCTCCCCCTGGGCTCAGTCAGGCCTAGGGAGGGGCTCAGACTGCACTGGTATCACCGACACTGAATGTGGAGGGGGGGGATGGTGGGCAGCCTCGTAAAGTCTGTCCAACTGTACATAGATTTAACCAATTTCTATTATTGTCCCACATCCCCCACCCACTCACACTCACTCACACCCTCACATTCCCCCCCCCCCCCTCACTCACACCCTCACTCACTCCTTCACACATTACCCTTCCCATACGGCACACGTTTCTATGTCCAGTCCATGTCGCTGATGTCCATTTGTGTTTGTCCAGAGTGTGTGAGGCTCTGATACTCGGCCACGTGCTTGACAGAGAGTGATTGTCACTAGTCAGTCAGCCCAGCGCAAGTCAGCCGGCCAATTGTGTCGGGCTCAGTCAGTGGTCAGTGCGGTGACTGTGTCGGGGCTGAATGGTCTGTATTTATTTTAATGTCTCGATTTGTGGAGTGAATATTCTGTATTTTTGATAAATGGCAAAATAAATCTTTGTTTAAAATGCTGAGAGCATCGAGTGCAATATTACAGCCCCGGTCGGTATCCTACCCTCACACTGTGTAGTTCCCACAGATGCTGCCCTGCATGGAGGGTGCTGTGTTGTTGCCCCTCACACAGGGTTGGCATAGTGAGGGGCTGGTGTCAGTACAGTGAAAGAAGCTGGGTGTTGTGGTGGATGTGGTTCTGCCTGGCTGGCACCGAGGCCAGGGCGTCCCCAGCTGGCTCTCAGGAACACAGTCTGGCTGCCAGGCGGGAGCGGGCAGTGCCCTCAGTGGGCAGGTTCCCATAGGCCGGCGAGACGGGAGCTGTAGCTTGTCGTGACACGTGCGGCAGGAGGATCCGCCCTGACTAACAGCTGCAGATTCAGCACCCATCACGCTCGGCTCGGCACGGCAACACCCATCTCATCCACTCGGCACTGCAACACCCAGCACAGGCGGGGTGTGGGGGGAGGGGAGGCATGACACTACCTGGTTAGCAGTGTCACTAGGCTCACACTACTCGCACAGCCGGGTGTCCAACACACATAGTAACCCATCACCATGATCAGCCGGGTGCCTGAAACACACGGAAACCCAACACCAGGAGGCTAAACCAGACTGAAGTTCCATTTCTGCTACCTATACAATAATAATAATAATAATCCTTGCATTTGATATAGCACTTTTCATGTCTACGAGACACCTATAAACTGAATTGACTGTATATTTGTGGGTGAAACACGGCAGCCAATTGCGCACAGTCGTGGATTGTGTGACCAAACTTATTTAGTTTTTGAGAGATTCTTATCCCCGGAAAAGCAATCCACCAATCGACTAACAACCGGGTTCCTAGTTAGTGCTAGGTAAACAGAGGCGTATGCAGTAAGGAAACGTGCCCAACATTTCTCCCTGCCGGGAATAGAACCCACGTCTGTCGCTTGCGAGGTGAGTGCTCTTACCACTGAGCTGCAAGACTCCACTACATACAGGTTGGCAAGAGCCAAGGCAGGACTTGGAAGGGCAGACCAGTCACTGGGGGCAGGGAATCCTCCCACTCAGCTCCTGTTAACCCTGCAGCCAAATCCCTAACAGGTAGGGTGGTCCTAACTGTACAAGCAGTGGGTAAGCTTGCCAGACAGTTCCCTCAATGGTAAGCTATGCGACCACTCCATCCTCATACACCACCTCTCCTCTTAATCTTTGCGGAACTGCCCTTGCCTATCTCTCTCACCGTCTCTACTTTGTTGTCTCCAATGGTTTCTCCTCCAGCCCCCGCACTGTCATGTCTGGCGCCCCCCAGGACTCTGTCCTTGGCCCTCTCTTCAATATCTACATTCTCATTGGAGACATCATCCGCAGACGTGGGGTCAACTTCCACATGTATGTGGATGATACCCAACTCTATCTGCCTCCACCCTCAACTCCAGGACCACTGCTGTCCTGACAGACTGTCTGTCGGACATCAAGTCCTGGATGAGGGCAAACTTCTGACAGTTGAATGTGAACAAGACTGAGGCCCTCCTGATTGGCTCGCGCCAGCGCCTCTGCACCTCAGGCTCTGGGAGCATCAACCTCCATGGTTGCTCACTACAGCTCCCCAAGCCAGTCAGGAACCTGGGTGTCTTGTTCAACCCTCAACTGTCTTCTCCCCCACATTCAAGCCATGACCCGCTCTGCTTTCCCTCACCTCCGTAACATCGCCCGACTCCGCCACTGCCTCACCCCTCAGGCCGCTGAAACTCTTGTTCATGCCTTCATCCCCTTCAGGCTCGACTGTGCAAACTCCCTGCTTGTCGGCCTTCACAAATCCTCCCTCCACAGCTGAAGATAATCCAGAACTAACTCTGCAGCCCGTGTTCTCTCCCGCACCAAACTCTGTGACCCCATCTCCCCCATTCTCGCCCGACTCCATTGGCTCCCTATCCTTCTGAGGATCCAGTTCAAGATACTGGTCCTTACCTACAAAGCCCTCCATGGCCTCGCCCCACCCTATCTCTGTGATCTCGTAACCCACTACTAACCCGCCTGTTCCATCCACTCAGCCGGCTCCGGCCTGCTCCACGTCCCCCACCCCACTCGGCCCACCATTGGTGGGTTGTTGCTGCTGTTTTAGCAGGTTAGACTCCAGCATTTACCCCAATGCACACTGGTGTCCCCAAGCCTTGACTCTTGCCTGTGTCTAATACTCCCCAGAATTAGTTCCTCCAGGGAGAGAGAGTGCACATTCCATTCCAACAAATATCTCTGGAATTTCCATGTGTAGGTGGGATGCATAGAAATCTCAGTTTGGTTGGATGGTGATGGGTTTCCGGTCGGGGCAGACACCCAGCAAAAAAAAGTGTTGCAAGATGGTGGCATGGCTAGAGAGCAGAGATTGGCACCTGTTTCCAATGGGCAGTATATCCACTGTCCGGCGTGGAGGGCGCTATATAAATCCAAGTTGTTGTTGTAGCAAATGCCTGTTGTTATCTGGAAGTTTGTGTTTTATTACCCGGAATGATTGCTCTTCACTGATCACATCAACATCACAGATTGTATCAGAGTTCATAGAAAGAGAGAGATAGTTGTTCTCACACTCTCAGCCTGGCTTAATGGTAACACTCGCCTCCGAGTCAGAAGGCTGTGAGTTCAAGCCCCCACTTCGGGACTTGGAATAACTAAGCTGATGGTCCAATGCAGTCCTGGGGGGTGGGGGAGGAGGAGCGTTGCATTATTGGAGGTACCGTTCTTCAGATGAGACATCAAAACCAAGATCTCATTTGCCTGTTCAGGTGTTAGGTTAAAGATCCCGGGGAGCTATTCGAAAAGAGAAGGGAGTTTTTCACTCTCCTGGTGTCCTGGCCAACTATCCCCTTAATAAAATTGGTCACTCACTCCATGGCTGTTTGTGGGTTGCTGCTGTGAGCAAATTGGCTGAGGTGAGGGGTTGGGGCTGGAGCCAAGGAGCTGTGGCCGGAGCCAGGAGGTTTGGGGCCAGGGTTGGGGGCAGAGTTTCTCAGGAACAGAACCAGGGATTGAGGTGTGTATTGTGTGATCTGTGAACTAGAGCCTTGGGCTGTGTGGTGGGAGGTGTGAATGGGACCATTACCTGTTGTGAGCTGTTTATAATGATTGTCTGTGTGACTGGGACCATTGACTGTTATCTGATTTATGCTTCATTCCAACCTCACATCTCTTTCTCTCCTTGATTGATTGCAGGGAGGTAAACAGCTATTGTACATTTCAATGGAATGGCTGTGAGGGGAAGACATCAGAGATCTCTCACACATTTCACATTACAAGATCAGTTCTGATGAATAATAATAATAATCCTTCCATTTGATATAACGAGTGCCCTAACCACTGAGCTACAGGATTCCAAAGAAGGCTCTTCAACCCATCTCATCCCTCCTGAATCCGTCCCACTCCAATCACAGGATCGAACTGTTGTTCAAATAAGTGGAGTCGTGGAGCATAAGAGTCCTGGGTTTGATTTCTAGAATAGTGAAACCTTAGGCAATTTTCCTTACTCCACACACAGTTTACCAGCAGTTAGGAATCCGGTTGTTAGTTGATTGGTGGATCGCTTTTTCAGGGTTGATAAACCATTTGAAAAAAAATTAAAAATAATCTGTGGTCATTCAATCCACGACTGTTTGTGGGACGCTGGGCTGGGAGGGTGCATGAGGGAGGGGGCTGGGAGGGTGTATGAGGGAGGGGGCTGGGCTGGGAGGGTGTATGAGGGAGGGGGCTGGGAGGGTGTATGAGGGAGGGGGCTGGGCTGGGAGGGTGTATGAGGGAGGGGCTGGGCTGGGAGGGTGTATGAGGGAGGGGGCTGGGCTGGGAGGGTGTATGAGGGAGGGGCTGGGCTGGGAGGGTGTATGAGGGAGGGGGCTGGGCTGGGAGGGTGTATGAGGGAGGGGGCTGGGCTGGGAGGGTGTATGAGGGAGGGGGCTGGGCTGGGAGGGTGTATGAGGGAGGGGCTGGGCTGGGAGGGTGTATGAGGGAGGGGGCTGGGCTGGGAGGGTGTATGAGGGAGGGGGCTGGGCTGGGAGGGTGTATGAGGGAGGGGGCTGGGCTGGGAGGGTGTATGAGGGAGGGGGCTGGGCTGGGAGGGTGTATGAGGGAGGGGGCTGGGCTGGGAGGGTGTATGAGGGAGGGGGCTGGGCTGGGAGGGTGTATGAGGGAGGGGGCTGGGCTGGGAGGGTGTATGAGGGAGGGGGCTGGGCTGGGGGAGAGGTTTGGGAGGATTCCTACATCACGTGGCTCTTCAGGTTTGGAGATTTTCTTTGTTTGCGAAAAGCGGAGCGAACAGTACCGGAGTGTGTCCTCAGGTACCACACAACGTGTGTGTGAGAGAGAGAGTGTGAGAGAATGTGTGTGTGAGAGTGTGTGTGTGAGAGAGAATGTGTGTGTGTGAGTGAGAATGTGTGAGTGTGTGAGAGAGAATGTGTGTGAGAATGTGTGTGTGAGTGAGAATGTGTGTGTGTGTGAGAATGTGTGAGTGTGTGTGTGAGAGAGAATGTGTGTGAGTGTGAGAGAGAGTGTGTGTATGAGAGTGTGTACTGGTCCGTTACAGTGTGTGTGAGTGGGTCAGCTTCAACCTGTGTGTGTGAGTGAGGGGGCAGTTACTGTTCGTGTGTGTGTGTGTGTGTGTGAGTGAGGGGGCAGTTACAGTGTGTAAGTAAGTGTGTGCTGGTCAGTTACTGTGTGTGTGGGGGAGAGTGTGCGTGTGGGGGAGAGCGGGTGTGGGGGGGGGGAGGAGTGCGCGTGTGTGTGTGTGGGGAGGAGTGTGTGTGGGGGAGAGCGGGTGTGGAGGGGGGGAGGAGTGCGCGTGTGTGTGTGTGTGTGTGTGTGTGTGGAGGAGTAGTGTGTGGGGGGGGGGGGGGTGAGTGCGCCTGTGTGTATGGGGGGGGGGGGAGTGTGCGTGTGTGTGTGTGTGTGTGTGTGTGTGTGGGGAGGAGTGTGTGTGGGGGGGGTGAGTGCGCCTGTGTGTGGGGGGGGGGGGAGTGTGCGTGTGTGTGTGTGGGGGGGGGGGGAGGAGTGCATACCTGTGTGTGGGGGAGGAGTGCGCGCCTATGTGTGGGGTGGGGAGTGTGCGCGTGGGGGAGGGGGGAGTGCACGTGTGTGCGGGGGGAGTGTGTGCTTGTGCGGGGGGGGGGGGTGCGAGAGTGCGTGTGGGGAGGGTGTGTGTGCTGGTCAGTTACAGCTGGATGTATGGAGTGGGTAAGGGACAGTTACAACAACAACATTGCATATATAGAGTGCCTTTCACGTTGGGAGGATGTCCCAAGGTGCTGGACCCGAGCAGGGGGGAAATGGTCAGGGTGAGGGGAGGGAGGGAGGGAGGGAGGAGGGGGTAGAGAGTCGAGAGGGGACGTGAAGGCACGGTCGAAGAGAAATGCTGGTCAGGGCTGGAGCTTTTGGTGATGAAACTTTGCAGCTTTTGCTGACTCTGGTGTGAGAGTGGACCCTGTATGTGTCTCCTCACCTCCCGTCTTCCTGCAATGTAACTTGTTTTTCTCAGTAATTTTTCAAGACGTGTATTTACTAGAGAGAGTCTCGGGTCTCTCGTTTCCTCCCCGCACTCCAATGTCTCCTGTCTGTCTCTCTCTTGGACTGTGTGTGTATCTAGCGAAACCGTAGGCAAGTTTCCTTGCTCCACACGTCTGTTTACTTAGCAATAAGTAGGAACCCGGTTGTTAGCTGATTGGCAGGTCACATTCCAGGGATAATAATCTCTTTTTTAAAAAAAATTGTGGTCATTCAATCCACGACTGTTTGTGGGACACTGCTATACACAATTGGCTGCCGCGTTTCACCCACAAAATAGTCACTACACTTTACAGTGTATTCTGTGAAGCGCTTTGAGATGACTCGAAGACGTGATAAGGCATTGTATCAAATGCGAGGATCATTATGTGTTTCTGGCTGAAGCTCCTCACCACATTACATTCCCACTTTTGTCTCCAGCACCTGGGACCTTCATGCTCCCCCAGACTGTTTGAGCTCCTGGGAAGCCAATAAAATCATTTCCCTAATTTTCAAGGGATGGGATTATATTAGAGAGCTCCAGTGGGGGAACGAGCACCAGCACAGCCTAAACTTTCTGCCTCGGGGTTGATTCGTGATCCTCTGGAATATTAGAATTAATGGTTTGTTGAAACATCCGAGCTCGAGGCACTGGCAGAGCTAGTTCCCCTGTCAGTGACAGCACGTTAGAGACACAGTAAAGCTCCCTCTACACTGTCCGTCCACACTCCCAGGTCAGGGTTAGAGACACAGTAAAGCTCCCTCTACACTGTCCGTCCACACTCCCAGGTCAGGGTTAGAGACACAGTAAAGCTCCCTCTACACTGTCCGTCCACACTCCCAGGTCAGGGTTAGAGACACAGTAAAGCTCCCTCTACACTGTCCGTCCACACTCCCAAGTCAGGGTTAGAGACACAGTAACGCTCCCTCTACACTGTGTGTCCACACTCCCAAGTCAGGGTTAGAGACGCAGTAAAGCTCTCTCTACACTGTGTGTCCACACTCCCAGGTCAGGGTTAGAGACACAGTAACGCTCCCTCTACACTGTGTGTCCACACTCCCAAGTCAGGGTTAGAGACGCAGTAAAGCTCTCTCTACACTGTCCGTGCAACGTGTGGTAGGTTGGAGTTGTATTGGATAGGCGGTCGGGAGGAAGGGAGGGGCTCTGGGAACAATCGCTCAGTGTGTAAAGTAATCCCCGGTTTGTGACTCACAGGGACTGAGCAGCGGCCTGAGAGGCAAGTGAAACTTCCCAGCCATTCCTGCTACCTCAGAGCCGAGTCTCCCACAATCCCAGCTCGGCTCTACGTCTCCAGCACCTCACCAGCTCATTCCCGCTTCCTGATCACCGCACTGCTGCCCACCCCCAGCCCGGCACGCACAGCAATCTGTGCACAGCAATGTCCCGCAAACAGCCATGAAGTGAATGAGGAGTTTTATGTGGGGATTGTTCACCAGGACACTGGGCTGGGAGAGAGAAACCTCCTTTTTGAGTGTTGTCCCGGGATCTTCAGCCTCCACCGGAACAGGGCAAAAGCGGGACCTCAGTTTTGAAGGTGTCCCTGACAATGTGGTGCTCTCTCTGCCCCCCCCCCAGCACTGTGCTAAAACATCAGCTTGGACTGTGAGTCCCCCCCACCCACCCCCTCAGCCTGGGGCTAAGCCCACAGCCTTGTGTGTGAGCAAAGCTGGGAGGTGGGGTTGCAGTCAGTCCTGAGATGGCAGCTGGTGTGTGTGCGTGTCCGGACAGGCATGTGGATTTTGAATGTTTTTTCTTGTTGCAGTGATTTTGTTTGGGAGGGGCTAAAACATTACACAGCAGCGATCTCCCGGCCTGACCCTCAGCGCCGTGTGCCAGTCTGATGCACCCCGGGACCCCCATCACCTGATCCCCTGCAGCTGCACTGTTTTTTTTCCAGAATCTCTAATCTCTTTGTCTGATTTGTATAAGGAGTTAATTCTGAAGATTTTGCAGTGACCGAATCACATGAGCAGGTGAGGTTCAGGCCGGTCTCCTCTCTCGCTCTCTTGCACGCACACTCTGTTCTCAGGGGTTGGTCTGATGTGGGGTGTTGGGTGGGTGGGGGTTAAGCAGTGCTCCAGTAACAACTCCCTCACCCACACACTCAGGATTTGGTGGACCTGAAGGGTGAGGTGTTTTGGGGCTGAGAGTGTTTGTGTGTGTGTGTGGGGGGGGGCGCATGATTGGGTGTTAAGCAGTTCTCCAGTAACACCTGCGCTCCCCTCACCCCCCCACCCAGTGAGCACCATGAGCTGGAGCTTCCTGACCCGGCTGCTGGAGGAGATCCACAACCACTCGACCTTCGTGGGGAAGATCTGGCTGACGGTGCTGATCGTGTTCCGGATCGTGCTGACGGCGGTGGGCGGTGAGTCCATCTACCACGACGAGCAGAGCAAGTTCGTGTGCAACACGCAGCAGCCGGGCTGCGAGAACGTGTGCTATGATGCCTTCGCTCCGCTCTCCCACGTCAGGTTCTGGGTCTTTCAGATCATTATGATCTCGGTGCCGTCCATCCTGTACCTGGGCTTCGCCGTTCACAAGATCGCCCGCACAGAGGCCGTGCCCCCCCCGCGCCGGCGCCCCCCCCCCATCGTGCACCGTGGCCCCGCGCGAGATTACGAGGAGGCCGATGGGGACGACGAGGAGGACCCCATGATCTGTGAGGAGATGGAGCCGGAGCCACCGGCCGGGAAGGGGAGGCAGCCGATGCCGGAGAGGAAGCAGCACGACGGGCGGCAGAGGATCAAGCAGGACGGGCTGATGAAGGTTTACGTGGCGTCCCTCATCGCCCGCACCGGCTTCGAGGTGGGCTTCCTGTTCGGCCAGTACCTGCTGTACGGCTTCGAGGTGATCCCCGGCTTCGTGTGCAGCACCAAACCTTGTCCACACACCGTGGATTGCTTCGTGTCGCGGCCCACCGAGAAGACCATCTTCCTGCTGGTCATGTACGTGGTGAGCAGCTTGTGTTTGCTCCTCAACCTCCTGGAGCTGCTGCACCTGGGGGTGGGGGGCGTCCGGGACGGGCTGCGTGGCCGGAGACGCCGCGGCCCACCTGCCTCGGCCCCCGCGCACTCCCACGCGCCCCCCGGCTACCACTCCCTCCTCGCCAAGGAGCAGTACCGGCACCGACTGGCCAATGGGGCCCCCGCATTCGGCGGCCAACCCTCCGACGACCTCCAACATCTGCGCCACCACCTGCACCTCGTCCAGCAGCAGCTGGACATGGCCTTCCGGAACCATCCGGCCGCAGAGCCGGGCAGCCACTCCCGCAGCGGCAGCCCCGAGTCCAACAGCACAGCCGCCGAGCAGAACCGACTGAACTCGGCTCAGGAGAAAGAGGGGGCGCCGGCTGCGTGCGCAGGTACGGGCTGGGACTCGGCGGCGGGGGGGCCTGAGGCAGGACACGGCAGGGGGTGTGGGTGGACAGTGGAGGAGCAGTGATGGGTACTGGGCAAATGGGATGTGTGGGGTAGGAGGGCAGGGGGTAGGAGGGCAGGGGGTAGGGTGTGGCCGGGATGAACAGTACGGTGGGGGGGGGGGGGGGGGAGGGGTATCTGAGTGGGGCTGACTGTCCGCTTTGTCCACAGGGGTGAAGGGATGAGGGCGAAGTGGAGCCTGAACTCGGTACCACACAATGACTGGAAGATTGCAGCAGCTGATGTGACGATTCCGGGGTGGGTGGTGGGGGGCAGTTTCAAAGGGTGGGGGGTGGGTTCTAGTTTTTAATAGGTGCTGAGTGGAGGAGCCGGGTTTAGTACTGGGTCTTTGGTGCTGTTTGGTGGCTGGTGGTTGGGGGGTTCCCTCCCCACACCCCCACCCGTGCCCACCCCGCCTTCTCTCAAGGTTTGTACTTTTGTTGAATTTATAGATGCGTCTTCTTCGTTGTTGTAGCGTTTAGGTCTCATTTACGAGCGTAGAACATTCCAGATCACTTGCTGATCAGCCTATTTTTCTATATCTATTTTCGGGGAATCGGTGGTGTGGATGAGGAACTGAGGAAAAGTGAGTGACGCTGTGGGGGGGGGGGGGAGGAATGTGAGTCCTGACATTTCAGACCAGAGGCTGCTGTCCTCTGATTCTGACATCTGGGGTGTGGGGGGGGGCCTGTTTACAGTTCCCGGCCTTGTTGTTTACAGAACCATGGCCTCCCCCTCGCTCGCTCCCTGTGGGGGTGGAGGGAGAGGGGGGGGTGAACCAGCACATTTTTAACCTTTGTACTTGGTCTAACTGAATTTTGTACTTTTTTTTAGAAAAATATAAAGATTCACAAACTCACAAAAACCTCAGTCACAGTCAATTATTTGATACAGTGCCTTATCACGTCTTCGAGATGTCTCAAAACGCTTCACAGAATATGTTTTAGTGACTGTTGTATTTTATAGACGTAACGCAGCAGCCAATTGTGCACAACTGTGTCCCAAAACAGTCGTGGATTGAGAGACCAATTTTTTTTGAAGGGGTTATTACCCTTGGAAAAGCGATCCTCCAATCGACTAACAACTGGGTTCCTACTTCTAGGGAGGACAGATTTGCAAGGCTGTGAGGAGAGCGCGGGGGAGTAAGGGAACAGACCCAGTAAAGACCTGGGAATGAGAGCCACACCACCCGCCATGGCGGTTAGATCGTGGGGTGTGATGGAATGTGTTGTGGGATGGTATGGCCTCAGTGAGGGGGAAGGTGTCACCTGGAGAGATCCAGATTTCAGTGAGGGTGGGTGGTGGGGGAGAGGAGTTTGCATGACCGGGGAGAAGGATTGATTAGGTCGGGAGGTGAATGAGAGAGGACAGGTTCGTATTGTTGCGGAGTTCAAAGAGCATCAAATGCGATTCTCCTTCAGCCTCTCCGCCCTCACTTTCCATCCCGGAATCTCCCCGGTCACCCCCTCTCTTGCCTCCTTCAAGGCCCATCTTAAGACCTTCCCTTTGGCCATCCTCCAACCCCCGGCTCGGGTCCAGACCCTTCAACCTCCAGCACTTTGGGATGTCCACCCGACTTGGAAGGCGCTATAAATGCGATTGGTTGTTTTCCGATTTTCCTCCCGGGAGTTTGCGCGGACCCCCGGTGGAGCGGGTGGGGGTGGGGCGGAGCAGCAGTGACTGCTGCCAGGTTCACTACCGGCTCCAGGAAGTCCCGGTGGAGGAGACTTTGCTGAACCATCGGTGGTGAGCGCGGAGGCCGAGAGCTTCCAGTTACAGGTTTGACCATAAAAGCAGCGTCGACACCGGGAGCAGCGACCCCAGAGTTTAATGACTTGATACTGACAGCAACGGGAATAGCGACAAAACCGACAGAAACTGTCTGAAACCATTCCCGTTCGTTACTCTGTCCCTCGGCAATCCCTCCCTCCCTCCCGGTCTCTCGGGGAAGGGGGAGAGCCCCAACACCCGCACCCCCGGGTTTGGGGTCAGATACACGCGCACTCATCAGTGATGATGTTGGGGATGGTCTCGTATTTGAAGGTGAAGCCGCCGTCGGAGGTGGTGCGGACCCGGAGCGGCCGCATGGTCCCGGGCACCGCGCTGCAGCACTCCCGCAGGGCCGGACTGGCCGCCAGGTGGTTGGAGTTGGCGCAGGTGCCGTTACAGTAGTAGAAGGTGAAGACGCTCGGCTGCACGATCCAGTTACCCCAACCGAGCGCCGCGAAGCTGATGTTGACGGCCGAGCGATGGCAGTCGTCGTGGACCATCTCCGGGGAGGGCGGTCTCTGCAGGAGGCGGACAGAGGCCGGGGACCAGGGCGCGGAGGCGCGCCGGGAGCGGGCGGGACCCACCGCCCGGGTGTTGGACAGGATGAAGGGCAGGTGGCCGTGGGGGGGGCCGCACGGGCACCGCGGGCACCGGACCTGCAGCATCAGCAGCTTGTGGGAGAGGAACGGCAGCCGGTGCGCGGCGATGGTGAACACCAGCCACCGGCCGTGTGTGCGGCTGCTCTCCGCCGCGCTCACAAACCGGTCCTTCTCGGTCAGCACGAACAGCCCCGCGCCCGCCCCCGCCTCGGCCACCCCCGCCCCCCCCTCGCCCTCCGCCTCGGCCCCCCCCGCCTCGCCCCCGCCCCGACCCCCGCCCCCCCCGCCTCGCCCCCCGCCCCGACCCCCGCTGCCCCGCTGTAGAACCAGAGCTGTGCCGCGGTGACGAGGCGGCGCTGGGAGTGCGCTGAGGGTTGGAACAGGAACGTGTGGTCACCGCCAAAGCCGCCGACGCGCACATCACACGGGATCTCTGTAACGGAACACAAACCGTCAGTCACATCGCCATCTGCCGAGGAATCGGCGCCGCTTCTCTGACACTGTCCCACCGACTCGGCCACTGCCCCGTGACCGGGAGTAAAGGGCAGCTCTGAGGTCACTCACAACGGCCGGAGTGAGTCTGTCCAGGTCACACCCTCCAGCTCTGCACACCGGTGCCCCGGACTGACCGGCGCCCCACCCTCTCCCGGACTGACCGGCGCCCCACCCTCTCCCGGACTGACCGGCGCCCCACCCTCTCCCGGACTGACCGGCGCCCCACCCTCTCCCGGATTGACCGGCGCCCCACCCTCTCTCGGACTGACCGGCGCCCCACCCTCTCCCGGATTGACCGGCGCCCCACCCTCTCTCGGACTGACCGGCGCCCCACCCTCTCCCGGACTGACCGGCGCCCCACCCTCTCTCGGACTGACCGGCGCCCCACCCTCTCCCGGACTGACCGGCGCCCCACCCTCTCCCGGATTGACCGGCGCCCCATCCCCCAGAGAATCCACTTTAACATCCCAGTCCTCACTGTTAAAGTCCTCCCCATGGCATTGCTCCTCCCCAACCTCTATTGGCAGTCGGGTACTCTGGAACTTCATCCTGGAGCCCCTCCACCTCACCCCCTCCCAAAACCCATCCCAAGACCTTCCTCTTTGACCTCGGCCCCTTCCCCCCCATTCCTCTCTGACCCCAACCCCAGCCTCCCTGTGACAGGCCATGCCTACGTGTAATTTGTTGCTGTTGTCACTCTCCAGTGCCACTCACCAGAAATGGGGAATAAGATGACCTCAGACTTGTCAGCGTCTTTGCTGGTCTGGTGTGCGAGCCAGCGGGTGAGGCGGCGAGCCAGGCGCGGGTTGGTGAAGGGGTTGCTGTGGTGGAGGGTGCCCAGGGGAGGGGTCTGGGGGGTGTTGGGGGGTGCGTCCAGGCCCAGCCGCTCCAGCATCTCCTCCTGAGCCTGTGCCAGGATGGCATCCTCACTGAGACTGTGCTGCGAGCAGCCTGTCACCAACCCCGGCAGCACCCACACCCCCAGCACAGCCAACATCAGCATCCCACACCTGTGAGAGAGAGAGTACTAAACACGCATCCACACCTGTGTGTTAGAGAGTATCAAACACGCATCCACACCTGTGTGTTAGAGGGTATCAAACACGCACCCACACCTGTGTGTTAGAGGGTATCAAACACGCACCCACACCTGTGTGTTAGAAAGAGTATTAGAGGAGTCCTGTAGCTCAGTGGTTAGAGCACTCGCTTTGCAAGTGAGAGACCTAAGATCAATTCCAGGCAGAGGGCGAAACCTTGGGCAAGTTTCCTTACTCCACACAGAGCCTAATAATAATCCCTCCAAAACAATACAATAATAAATTGGTCATTTTCAATCTACGACTGTTTGTGGGACATTGCTGTGTGCAATTGGCTGCCGCGTTCGCCCACAAATATACAGTCAATTCACTTTACAGTGTGTTCTGTGAAGCACTTTGGGACGTCCTCCCGACATGAAAAGCGCTATATCAAATGCAAGGATTATTATTATTATAAACACGCACCTGCACATGTGTGTTAGAGAGAGTATTAAACACTCACCCACACCTGTGTGTTAGAGAGTATTAAACACGCATCCACACCTGTGAGAGAGAGCGAGACAGTGTCAAACACGTACCCACATCTGTGTGTTATAGGGTTAGGGGAGTATTAAACACACACCCACATCTGTGTGTTAGAGAGAGTATTAAACACGCACCCACATCTGTGTTAGAGAGAGTATTAAATACACACCCACGTCTGTGTGAGAGAATCAAACACGCACCCACATCTGTGTTTGTGTGTGTGTCAGAGCGCTTAACAGTGGGGGCTCGCGAAGGGTGGGGGGGGGAGAGGTGACCGTAAGCACAGTCGAAAAATAAGGTTTTCAGACAGGACGTGAAAAAGCAGAGAGAGAGTGTTCCACAGTTGTGGGGCGTAATGGCTGAGAGTGCGACCTCCAATGGTGGAGCGGAGGGTGTGAGGGACAAGCAGTGGATCGGGTCTATCACGAGGTTTGTACCCACAGGTAGGGCGGGAACGGAGTAGTGGGGGGGGCAGTGTATGGGGTGGGGTGGGCGGGTAGTAGGGCGGGGGGTATGTATGAACTGGGAGGTGAATGGTCGCCCACTGGGATTCTTCGCAGCTCAGGTATGTTTATCTGCTCAACCTTCTTGTTCTCGGCCCTCGACCCTCCCCCACCCCAACCCCTGCCCTCCCATGTGCAGGTGACCCGGACAGAGAGTGTGTGGGGGTTACACACGGAGTGTGTGGAGCTGGTGAGGGAGCTGGTGGAGTGGCTTCGTGCTCCCTGGGAGGAGATGTTTGGAGTGCCACTGAGTCACCGTGCAGTCCGATCTGGACTGGCTGGAGGCCTGAACGAGTGACGGCCACCACAGAGCAACACAAGGCAGTTTGTCCCGGGAACAGCCCACGGCCGATGGTGTGAGCTGCTGACCGCCAGGGCGTGACCGTCTCGGCCCTGTCCTGCCCGGCTGCATTTGGGGTAAGGTACGGTCGGAGGCGGGCAATGTGGCGGAGGTGGAGGAATGCTGTTCTGATCAGGGACCAGATGTGGGGGAAGAATGACAACTGGGGGTTGAACTGAGCACTAACATTGCGCACTGGTTCGGTGAGTCTGAGGGAGAACCCAGGGAGATTCAGGAGTTCAGATCCACAGGAGTGAAGACATTGACGGGAGCCAAGGAGTACACCTTCCATCTTCTCCATATTCAGCTGCAGGAAGTTTACACTTATCCAGACCCTGATGTCTCTGCCTGGGATTGAACTCAGGTCTCTCGCTTGCAAAGCGAGTGCTCTAACCACTGAGCTACAGGACTCCACAAATCCAGGAGAACGAGAAGGCAGAGGGTGAGCATCACACACACACACCTGTGAGAGAGCATCACACACACACCTGTGAGCATCACACACACACCTGTGAGAGAGCATCACATACACACCTGTGAGTGAGGATCACATACCTGTGAGAGACGGTGAGCATCACACACACACCTGTGAGAGTGGAAAAGAGAGAAGTGTTTGATAAAGACAGTCAGATGTGTATGAAAGACTGATAAAGAGCGTAAGAGAGAAAGATGTGAGAGAAGGACAGACAGTGATTGTGAGACACGTACCGTGTGATACAATTGTCTGTGAAATTTCCACGCTGTGCCAGGGTATACCACGCTGTACCAATCTGTGCCAGGATGCTCCACACTCTGAGCGAGCGAGCAGTATGTGAATGTGCGAGACCCTGACTGGTTATCGGGCAGTGGCTCTGCACCTCCCCCACTGGGACTGCTCTGGGTGTCTGGGAATGGCTGATATCTGAGGAATCCCGTGTTGTGTCTGTGAGAGAGAGAGAGCACGACCTTCACCCAGCACGCAGTGTGGTGCCCACCGCAACTCTCACCCTGTCTGACCCTCATTGGACCTACCCACAGCTGCCCACTCTCACCCCAGCAGCAGGAGGTGTCGGGGGATTTGAACTCACATTCCAGGCTGACGCTCCAGCGCAGTGCGGGGGAGGGGCAGGGGAGAGGGTACATTCCCTTTTCTCCCCATGTGTCTGGAGTCCTGTAGCTCAGTGGTTAGAGCACTCGCTTTGCAAGCGAGAGACTTGAGTTCAATTCCAGGCAGAGGGCGAAACCTTGGGCAAGTTTCCTTACTCCACACAGAGCCTAATAATATTCCCTCCAAAACAAAAACAATAATAAATTGGTCATTTTCAATCTACGACTGTTTGTGGGACATTGCTGTGCGCAATTGGCTGCCGCGTTTGCCCACAAATATACAGTCAATCCACTTTACAGTGTGTTCTGTGAAGCGCTTTGGGACGTCCTCCCGACGTGAAAAGCGCTATAGCAAATGCAAGGATTATTATTATTATTATCATCTTTTCCCAGACCATGGCAACGCCAGTGCCTGACACCAGGTGAGAGTGACTGAGGTCCAGTGCCAGTGACTGAGGGCCTGAGGAGGATGACTGAGGAGCTTTGGAAGGGTGGCTTCCTGTGAGGAGGGTGAGGAGCCTGCCTTGTCCCTTGGTAACTATTTATTTTTAGGCTCAAGTGCATGGCTGTCCGGCTGCTGTCCTATCAGCCCGCTGCCCCTCCCCCCGGGACCTGCTGAGGGATATTTCGGGAGTGACAGCTGGGCCTCTCAGCTCCAGGACAGTCACAGGAGGTGACGGAGTGAGGCTCAAGAGACGGTAAGAGAACCTCGGCCAGACAGTGAGCGGGAGACGTGGGGTATAGGGGCGACGAGTGGGGCTGGGAGGCTTTGTGGTGACCAGGCCAGAACACTATCACAGTGAGGAGAGAGTCTGACTGACTGACTGACAGCCTGTCCTGTGTTGTACAGCTCCAGGCCGGACGATGGATGTGTTTGGTGGGGCTCCGAGGTTCCTGGCGTACCCGCGGATGCTGAGCGTGCCGTCGGGGGCTGACGCGGTGCTGAAGTGCCAGATCGGGGGCGACCCCCGTCCCGAGGTGTACTGGGAGAGAGACAAGGAGCGGCTGCTGGCGATGGGCCGGTACCGGCTGCTGGAGGACGGCACTGTGTACAACCTGATCATCGCCCGCGTGGGCCTGGAGGACAGCGGTCAGTACATCTGCAAAGCCAAGAACACCGTTGGCGAGACGTACGCTGCAGCCACACTCCGCGTGGAGGCAACCGAGCCCAGCAACGGGGCTGACCCGCCGGCGTTCCTGGTCAAACCAGCGTCCAGCAGGGTGGTCCGGGGAGACAGTGTGCTCTTCAGCTGCCACCTGTCCGGTCGGCCCGAGCCGCTGGTGACCTGGGAGAAGGATGGCCGCGGGCTGAGTGATATTTTTGAGAGCAGCCATTTCCACGCCGGACGTGCCGATGGCGGCTGGTACTTCTTGAAGATCTTGTCAGTCCGGACACCGGACGCCGGTGTGTACGTGTGCAAGGCACAGAGTGAGTTCGGCGAGGCCATGGGCGCCGCAGTGCTCCTGGTGGACCCTGGCAACGAGGAGGGTCCCGTTGCCCAGCCTCAGTCCCATCCCCACCCGCCAGGAGGAGACGCTCCCCGCGAGCGGAAGCACAGGAGCCGTCACCGAGCGCTGCATGGCTCGGAGCTGGCCGTGCTTCCAGCGCCACAGGATGGAGACGGGACACGGCCGACCAAAGTGAAGGTCTTTTCGGTCACCGAGGGCAAACACGCCAAGTTCCGCTGCTATGTGTCGGGCAAACCGAAGCCAGAGGTTGTGTGGAGGAAGGACAACGTGGTGATCGTTCCTGGCCGCCGGCACCTCCTGTGTGAGGATCGGCGAGGCTACTGTGTCCTCAAGGTTCTTTACTGCCGCCAGCGGGACAGTGGCCTCTACGCCTGCACTGCCTCCAATGCTGCTGGGCACACCCTCAGCGCTGTGCTCCTCACTGTCAATGGTGAGCCTCCCGCTCGGCACAGCACAATAATAGACTGCGTCAAGTAAAAAGACAGGATGCTGGTGGCAACACAGCCTGGGCTCATCATCATATACAGGCACAGACCAGGGGGAGCGAGCACAACGGGGAGAGATCAGGGAATGGGGTTAGAGTAGAGAGCTCCAGTGGGGGAGCGAGCCCCAGCACAGACACCATGGGGAGAGAGAAAGAGAGAGAGCAGAGATGGGGTTAGAGTAAAGAGCTCCATTGGGGGTGCGAACCCCAGCACAGACACGATGGGTGAAGGGGTTTTAAATGGCCTTGGTGCTGATAGTGAGTATCTGCTGATAAGCAGTGACGGTCGCTGCTCTCTGCCTGACGCCTTTGAAGGTTTCTCTCCTGTTTCGGGGACACTTGGGGCTGAGCGAAGCTTATGGGAGCTGCTGGGACTCAGCATTAATAATAATAATAATCCTGTGGGACAACAGCACCCAGAGAGGGGCTCCTATACTTCTGTGCTGGGCCGGTGTGTGCCCTGTTGCTGTGCCAGGACGGTTTGATGTCTCTTGTCTCTTGTGCAGAGCCGGTGAGCAGGTTCCCACGGCAGCTGGTGGATGTGACGGTGCTGGAGAGGGCGGTTGCCGTGCTGGAGTGTGAGGTTCCGGGCATGGTCCAGGCTGGAGCCTTGGAGTGGTTCCTGGAGGACCGGCGACTGCTCCCCAGCAACAAGTACGTGATGGAGTGTGACGGCACCGTCCACCGTCTCACCATCACCAACATCACCGCCGACGATGACGGCGTCTATCTGTGCGAGACCAGAGACGGCAGCCGCAGTGTGGCCGAGGTGGCGGTGAGAGGTAAGCGGGCGAGACTGAGAGAGGAACTGAGAGACAGACAGAGCCCAAGGGTGAGAGAGAGGGAATGAGTGAGCAGTCTCTGAAGAGACCTGCTGTATTCTGAAGCCGCTGCTAACCATCGCTCAGAGGCTGTCAGTCGTTGGAATCCGATCCCTGGGGCCAGATTGGGCCACGGAACAGACTGGAAAATGCGGTGTTAAATTGTAAAGGAGGCGCTGGGTGGGATGTGGCTCAGTCTGATTCAGCCGCTCTGTAACCCCAGAAATCACACAGCAACACAGACTCAGCTACACACACACATCCCACAACAGCTACACAACCTCTCTCTTTCCCATACTCTCTCTCACACACTGTAACTCTCACACTCTCTTTCTGTTGCACTGATCTTATAGAATGGCGTAACAGGCTCGAGGGGCTGAATGGCTCACTCCTGTTTCTCTCAAGCATTGACCTCTCTCCTGCACTGTCCTGGAGTCTGAGGAATTAAAGAGGAATCTCCCAAACACTGCTACGAGCGAGAACAGTCACAGGGAATTCTCAAAGTGAATATCGAACAGGAAATCTGATTTCTCCTGTTCTCAGCTTCTCGTTTGTTGCATCCCCACCCAGAGCCTCAACACTCCCGCCAGGGTTTGCAATGTCAAGGCAACATACACTCACCCCTCTCTCTGCCATCTTACTGGCTTGTTGATGTTGGACTAACATTATCTAACCCTCGCAGTCTCACTGTACTCTAGTGACCAAAGATCACCCCGGATCACCAGCAATCACAGTGTTTTACACTTTCAAAGGAAACAGAACCATTTTTCAAAGTGGATGATTTTTGCGGAACTCTGTTGTGTTTGTTTTGCAGTATCTCAGTCCTCAACCACATCATGTCCGTGTGATGCAACTTCTCGGAATATGTGCAACCAGCGCTGGCAACCCTATCTCTCTCCTATTCTCACACACTCTCCCTGCCACACACTATCTCACACACTCTCCCTGTCACACACTATCTCACACACTCTCCCTGTCGCACACTATCTCACACACTCTCCCTGTCACACACTCTCGGTGTCACTCTGTCACACTCTGTCACATACATTTTCTCTCTGCAGGGGTGATTGTGAGGCGGTTGCCACGGCGTGTGACTGTGTTGGTGGGGGAGCATGCCGCACTGTGTGTCGAGCTGGGGGAGACGGGGCTGGACGGCCACTGGTACTGGGAAGGTGAGGCTCTCAGCGAGTCTCCTACCACAATCATCAAATCATTCGGCAAAACACACATCCTTGTCCTGGTGTCTGTCGCCCTGGAGGACTCTGGCATCATCACTTTCGTGGTGAACGATTCAAAAACATCAACAGAGCTTCGAGTGAAATGTACGTGAGTGTTTAACTTTATACAACACCCAGACTGTGACGCTGTTTGACACACACTGTCAAACTAACACACCCTGTATAATACACCCAGTCACACTGTATAATACTGTGTAATACACACAGTGTCACATGGTATGATACACGTCTATAACACACACGGGTTGGTGGGGGGGGGGGCTGCTATTCTGTATAACACACGGGGTGAGGGGGGGCTGCTATTCTGTATAACACACGGGGTTGGTGGTGGGGGGCTGCTATTCTGTATACCACACGGGGTGGGGGGGGGCTGCTATTCTGTATAACACACACGCAGGGGCTGCTATTAGCTGCTTAATGGTTTTGGCTCACGGTTTTCCTTGGTTCTTTCCAAGCGGCGAGACGGAACGTTCCGAGCTGCCCGATCGGTGCCCGGATGAGTCGTGAGCGTCTGAACGCTGCCTCGCTGATGTGGGAGCCGCCGGCTGACGGTGCTGGGAGTGCGGTGGAGGGTTACATCATCGAGCGCCAGGAGGTGGGCACGGAGGAGTGGGTGCAGTGTCTGACGACCACCAGCAGCACCGCGGTGGAGATCCTGGGCGACAGCGTCCCCGCTGAGGCCGACTACAGCTTCCGTGTCTGCACCACCAACAAGTATGGGCAGAGCAGCCAACTCCTCTTCCCTGGCTCCATCCACCTGGGTAAGACCAGGCGAGCACCACAGCTGTGTGGCTACAGACACCCGGGGTTCACTGTCACTGACACCACAACACAGCGATACACTAACACCACAACACTGTGATACACTGACACCACAACACAGCGATACACTGACACCACAACACTGTGATACACTGACACCACAACACAGCGATACACTGACACCACAACACTGTGATACACTGACACCACAACACAGCAATACACTGACACCACAACACAGCAATACACTGACACCACAACACAGCGATACACTGACACCACAACACTGTGATACACTGACACCACAACACAGCGATACACTGACACCACAACACTGTGATACACTGACACCACAACACAGCAATACACTGACACCACAACACAGCAATACACTGACACCACAACACAGCGATACACTGATACCACAACACAGCGATACACTGATACCACAACACAGCGATACACTGACACCACAACACTGTGATACACTGACACCACAACACAGCGATACACTGACACCACAACACAGCAATACACTGACACCACAACACAGCGATACAGGAACACGCGATATTGACAGGACAGGAGATGGGACAGGACGGGGAGGTGGGGAGGTGCTGAGCCTGTGGGGGCTCTGGTAGCCCCACTGACGATTACACGATGTTTGCAGTGCCAGCGGCAAGGATCCGCTCCCCGTTGAGGGACGTGACTGTGAAGGAGATGGAAGATGCCGAGTTCAGCATAGAGCTGTCGGCCTCAGTGCTTGGCACCTGGTATGTGGGGGGGGAGCCAGCGCTGCAAAGTGAGAGGTTCCGACTGGTACATGCCCGCACCAGGCACTCCATCCTGATCCCAGCCCCCAGCATCCAGGATTCTCACACCGAGGTCACCTTCCTCGCCCACGGAGTGCGGGATTCCGCCATCCTATATGTTACAGGTAAGACCCCCACCTGGATTGGGGAGACAGACGGACGGACGGATGGACAGTGGGAGGGGCAGGAGAGAGGTGCAACGGTACAAGGATGGGCAGGAACTGACTGAGAGCGATAGGGTCAGTGTCCAGAGCCTTGGCTGTGTATGCGGCCTTACTGTCTGGGACACAGCAGTCAGTACGAATGTGAGAGTCACGACCACTGCCAGAGCTTCACCGTCTGGGTGTCGGGTAACAGCGGAGACTCCAACCGGGGCTGGGTGTAACCTGCATGTATATACTCGCATGTGTTTACCTTGTGTATATATGTACGTGTGTATATGTACTGTGTGTGTATATGTACTTGTAATTGTGCGCGAGTATGCACACACACGTACTCTTGTGTATACACACATGCACTCGTGCACATATGTTGCCACGTCATGGTTGTGTGTTCTATACTGATAGAGCCTGCGGTGAGGATTGTGAACACGATGGACGACACACGTGGGGAGTTCACCGTGGGGGAGCGGGTGGCGCTGGTGTGTCAGCTGTCCAGCTCCGCGGCTGCGGTCACTTGGTACAGGGATGGCCTGGAGGTGGGAGCGACGGAGGAAATCAGCACCGAAGCGGACGGGGTGCACCGCAGGCTAGTCATCCACTGCGCCAGCACGGAACATTCTGGAGAGTACGTGTGTGATGCTGGCAACGACTCCATCTTTTACGACATCTGTGTGCGAGGTGAGAATGCTCGGAATCCCCCCGACACACTCAGACACAGCTCGAACCTTGCCAGGGCTCGTGTGGAGTTTAAACCCCGGCCTGAACAGGCTTGCAAGCATCTGTCTTGGTGCTGCCGCTGCCCGTCTGTGTTACTCTGTTATTGTCTCTCACAGAAGTGCCGCAGAGACAGTTGGTGTCCGGCTGCTGCAGGTGTGGCCGGTGAGCGGATGGTGCGAGGTACCAGGTGTCCAGTGACAGCGAGCGGGTCGCGACTGAAGGGGTGGGGGGTGTGGTGGGGGTAGCTGAGCAGACACCTGGTCAATCTCAGCTTGTATGTCAGCGACATGGGTGAGGACATCTGCCAAGTCAAGAATGGCTCTGTGTCCTTCGACATATGTGTGTCAGGTAAAAGCAGTGAGAACATGTGATGTACAGAGGATCAGTCAGTCGTGAGACTCAGGGTCCAACCCTGCAGCTTCTTCTCCCACATTTCAAGCTTCATGTAATGTTACCGTCTGCCCCGCACGCACTCTGCATCTGCGGTAAGATGCTGAGCATCTGCGCTCCTCAGTAATGATTCCTGTGTCTTTTCTCCCAGAGCCGCCAGTGAGAATCGTCAGGGTGGCGGAGTGGGCGCGGCAGTGTGTGGTGGGCACGGACGTGGTGCTGAGCTGTGAGCTGTCTCGGGCCAACGCTGAAGTGACTTGGTACAAGGGTGAGGTCGAGGTGGAGATCGGCGAGAGGATGAGAGTGGAGGCCGAGAGTGTGCACAGGAGGCTGGCCATCCACAGTGCCACCCTGGAAGACAGCGGAACATACGTGTGTCAAGTGGGCGACGATGAGACAGCATTCGAGGTGCAGGTGTCTGGTCAGTATCAGCCCCATAACTGCAGTATCTGCGGTCACTGACGTGTTTGGTATCTGCAGTTACATCGGTATCTGTGGTCACGTGTAGTCACGTGTTTGGCATTGGTATCTGCGGTCAGATGCTCAGTGTCTGCGCTCCTTGGCAATGAATCCTGTGTCTCTTCTCCCAGAGCCGCCGGTGAGAATCGTCAGGGTGGCGGAGGGGCCATGGCAGTGTGTGGTGGGCACGGATGTGGTGCTGAGCTGTGAGCTGTCTCGGGCCAACGCTGAAGTGACTTGGTACAAGGGTGAGGTCAAGGTGGAGCCCGGCGAGAGGATGAGAGTGGAGGCCAAGGGCGTGCACAGGAGGCTGGCCATCCACAGCGCCACCCTGGAAGACAGCGGCACATACGTGTGCCACGTGGGTGAAGACGAGACAGCGTTCGAGGTGCAGGTGTCTGGTCAGTATCTGCAGTCACATGCTCGGTACCTGCGGTCACGTGCTCAGTATCTGCGGTCACGTGTTCTGTTTCTGAAGTGTCATGCTTAGTATCTGTACGTCTCGGCAATGAATCGGTGCCTTTTTTCTCCCAGAGCCGCCGGTGAGAATCGTCAGGGTGGCGGAGTGGGCGCGGCAGTGTGTGGTGGGCACGGACGTGGTGCTGAGCTGTGAGCTGTCTCGGGCCAACGCTGAAGTGACTTGGTACAAGAGTGAGGTCAAGGTGGAGCCCGGCGAGAGGATGAGAGTGGAGGCCGAGGGCGTGCACAGGAGGCTGGCCATCCACAGTGCCACCCTGGAGGACAGCGACACATACGTGTGTCAAGCGGACGACGATGAGACAGCGTTCGAGGTGCAGGTGTCTGGTCAGTATCAGCCCCATAACTGCAGTATCAGCGGTGCTCATTTGTTTGTATCTGCAGTTACATGGATATCTGTGGTCACGTGTAGTCACGTGTTTGGCATTGGTATCTGCGGTCAGATGCTCAGTGTCTGCGCTCCTTGGCAATGAATCCTGTGTCTTCTCCCAGAGCCGCCGGTGAGAATCGTCAGGGTGGCGGAGGGGCCACGGCAGTGTGTGGTGGGCACGGACGTGGTGCTGAGCTGTGAGCTGTCTCGGGCCAAAGCCGAAGTGACTTGGTACAAGGGTGAGGTCGAGGTGGAACTGGACGAGAGGGTGAGATTGGAGGCCGAGGGTGTCCACAGGAGGCTGACCATCCACAGCACCACCCTGGAGGACAGCGGCACATACGTGTGCCACGTGGATGATGACGAGACAGCGTTCGAGGTGCAGGTGTCTGGTCAGTATCTGCTGTCACATGCTCGGTATCTGCTGTCACATGCTCGGTATCTGCAGTCACATGCTCGGTATCTGCAGTCACATGCTCAGTATCTGCGGTCACATGCTTGGTATCTGCGGTCACATGCTCGGTATCTGCGGTCACATGCTCGGTATCTGCGGTCACATGCTCGGTATCTACGGTCACATGCTCGGTATCTGCGGTCACATGCTTGGTATCTGCGGTCACATGCTTGGTATCTGTGGACACGTGTTCGGTTTCTGAAGTGTCATGCTTAGTATCTGTACGTCTCGGCAATGAATCGGTGCCTTTTTTCTCCCAGAGCCACCGGTGAGAATCGTCAGGGTGGCGGAGTGGGCGCGGCAGTGTGTGGTGGGCACGGACGTGGTGCTGAGCTGTGAGCTGTCTCGGGCCAATGCTGAAGTGACTTGGTACAAGGGTGAGGTCAAGGTGGAGCCCGGCGAGAGGATGAGAGTGGAGGCCGAGGGTGTCCACAGGAGGCTGGCCATCCACAGTGCCACCCTGGAGGACAGCGGCACATACGTGTGCCACGCGGGCGACGATGAGACAGCGTTCGAGGTGCAGGTGTCTGGTCAGTATCAGCCCCATAACTGCAGTATCAGCGGTCACTCATTTGTTTGTATCTGCAGTTACATGGATATCTGTGGTCACGTGTAGTCACGTGTTTGGCATTGGTATCTGCGGTCAGATGCTCAGTGTCTGCGCTCCTTGGCAATGAATCCTGTGTCTTCTCCCAGAGCCGCCGGTGAGAATCGTCAGGGTGGCGGAGGGGCCACGGCAGTGTGTGGTGGGCACGGACGTGGTGTTGAGCTGTGAGCTGTCTCGGGCCAACGCCGAGGTGACTTGGTACAAGGGTGAGGTCGAGGTGGAACTGGACGAGAGGGTGAGATTGGAGGCCGAGGGCGTGCACAGGAGGCTGGCCATCCACAGCACCACCCTGGAGGACAGCGGCACATACGTCTGTCAAGCGGGCGACGATGAGACAGCGTTCGAGGTGCAGATTTCTGGTCAGTATCTGCCCCTCGCACGTGTTTCACGCAGGTTGTAGCGCGTGTGTTGTGTGTGAATGCGGGTCATACGCTGACCCGGTGGTGTGTTACAGAGCCCCCAGTGTCCATCGTCCGGAGCCCGGAAATCGCGGAGGATCAGTGCTTCGCAGCGTCGGAGGTGATTGTGGTGACGTGCATAGTGTCGCAGCCCGACGTGGCCGTGCGATGGTACAAGGATGGGACAGAGCTTCTCCCCGACTCGAAAATCACAATCGAGAGTCAGGGTCTGAGCCGGGAGCTGATCATCCACGACTCGGAACCGATGGATTCCGGCCAGTACGTGTGTGACGCCGGCACAGGTCAGCTGACCTTCCGAGTGACCGTGACAGGTACGTCCCAGCGTTCCCACCGAGCATCCCGATCTGCCGGCCGTGCTCCCACTCTGGACACTGACCGTTCCGGCTGCAGAAACCAACTGCTCTTGTCCGACACACTGACCTCTTTAGCTCCGGACACTGACCGCTCCTATTCTGGACATTCTCTCAGAACCGCCGGTGCTGTTCACAAACAAGGAACCTGAGGAGGAGGAGGTGTGGGTGCTGCGGGGAGGGAACGCCGTGCTGTGCGGGATCGTTTCCCGGGATGCCGCTGTGGTTACCTGGTACCGACACCGGGAGGAGGTTTGTGCCGGTGAGAAATACCAGCTCAGGACCGAAGCCAGAGTCCACAGCCTAGTGGTCAACAACTGCGTGAGAGAAGATTCCGGACTGTACGCCTGTCACTCGGCTGACGACGTCATGATGTTCAACCTGACAGTGGAAGGTAGGGCAGGGAGTGGGAAAGGACTGGGGTAAAGGGGCATTCGGGTGGGGGGGGTGGAAGGGCATCAGCTGGAAATCATTTTACATTTAATACAGAGTTCGTTGTTCAGGACGACAGTTTTCTGTGTGTAGGTGACATAGATATGTGGAGCTCTCAGTGTGGTTTGGAAACTCTTTGAATGATGATGGGTTTCCATGTGTCAGACACCCGACTGGTCACAGTGATGGGTTTCCATGTGTCAGACACCCGGCTGGTCTCGGTGACAGGTTTCCGTGTGTGTCAGACACCCGGCTGGTCACGGTGACGGGTTTCCATGTGTGTCAAACACCCGGCTGGTCACGGTGACGGGTTTTCATGTGTGTCAGACACCCGGCTGGTCATGCTGACAGGTGTTCATGTCTGCCCAGAGCTGCCCCACGTGTTCACACTGGGCCTGGAGGACGTCGCTGTGAGGAGCGGGGGGACACTGATTCTCCGCTGCGAGCTCTGCACAGCGCAGGCCGATATCCAGTGGCTGAAGGACGGCAAGGAGGTGGAGCCAAGCCACACGCATGTGATCCGGGCGGAGGGACGGGAACGCTCGCTGACTCTGACAGCCCCCACCCCGGCCGACCAGGGCGAGTACTGCTGCGAATCCAAGGACGACATAACCAGAGCCCAAGTGTCCGTGACAGGTCAGTACTCCCCCCACCCCCCAGAGCTCTCTCCTGTAACCCCATTCTCTGCTCCCTCCCCATCGTGTCTGTTCTGGGGCTCACTCCCCCATTCTAACCCCATTCCCTGCTCTCTCTCTCCCCATGGTGTCTGTGCTGGGGCTCACTCCCCCACTGGAGCTCTCTACTGTAACCCCATTCCCTGCTCTCTCATTCTCTCTCACTCCCCATCGTGTCTGCGCTCACTCACACTCTCCCTCCCTCACTCACTGACTCACTCACATCCTCCCTCCCTGACACACTCACACCCTCCCTCGCTCACTTGTGAGCTCACACTCGGTTGGACAGCTGTAGCTACAGCCGGATTCGCTGACGCTTTGTCGCAGAGACAGGTTTACATCAAAGTTGTTCTCTACACTACATCTGTATTCATAACAGTGTCACACACTCGCACTCTCTTCCTCTCATTCTCTCAAACTCTCTCCCTCTCACATTTTCTCACTCCCTCTAACACTCTTCTCTGTTGCTCTCTCTCACAATCACTCTTACACTCTCTCACTCTCACACTCTCTCTCTCCGAACTCTCTCATTCTCACACTCACTCTCACTCACTCTCTCACTCTCTCACTCTCTCACTCTCACACTCTCTCTCACACTCACTCTCACACTCTCCCTCACTCACACTCTCTCACTCTCACTCTCTCACACTCTCTCTCTCCCTCTCAGAGCGGCGTGTGGTTGAGTTCCTGGCAGAGCTCTGCTGTGTGACGGTGCTGGAGGGCGAGGACGCTCGCTTTAAATGCCTGTTGTCCCCGGAGGATGCGAGGCTGACCTGGCGACTGGACGGCTCGGAGGTGTCAGGGGACGGCAGCCGGTACGAGGTGTCACAGAGCGGCCTGTGCCACACACTTGTGATGCACAGCTGCCAGCCTGGCAAAGCCATCACCGTCACCGCAGAGAGCGAGGGGCTCATGTCCTCTGCCACCCTCCAGGTGCAAGGTAATGGACACCCCAATTGCCCCCCCGAGAGAGTCCATCTGAGACCCCCTCCCGCAACATCCCCCCAATAGCCCCCCAACATCCTCCCTTATTCACTTGTGCAGCCACACATCCATGCCACGCTCATGGATATGTACATATACACACCTTGCCCTCACTCACACTCTCCCTCCCTCACTCACTGACTCACTCACTCACACTCTCCCTCACTCACTGACTCACTCATACTCTCCCTCCCTCACTCACATCCTCCCTCCCTCACTCACTGTCTCACTCACACTCTCCCTCCCTCACTCACTGACTCACTCTCACTCTCCCTCCTTCACTCCCTCACTCACACCCTCGCTCCCTCCTTCCCTCACTGACTCACTCACTCACATCCTCCCTCCCTCACTCACTGACTCACTCACACCCTCCCTCCACACTCACTCACACCCTCCCTCACTCACTCACACCCACCCTCACTCCCCCTCTCACTTGCTCGCTCACACTCGGTTGGACAGCTTCAGCTACAGCTGGATTCGCTGTCTTTGTCACAGAGACACAGATTGTGTTCACTCGGAAGCTGGAGAGCCGGTCGGTGGAGGAGATGCAGGAGGTGACGCTAGAGGTGGGGGTGAGCACCGAGTGCGCCGAGGTGCGGTGGCTGAAGCAGGGTGTCCTCGTGCAGCCCGGGAACAAGTACAGCCTTCATCAGGACGGCACCACACGTCGGCTCACCATCCACAGCTGCTGCTTCTCGGACCGTGGGACGTACCAGTGCGAGACCCTGCACGACAGGACGCAGGCGCGGCTGACGATTGAGTGTGAGTGTGTGAGCTCCTGGCGAGGCAGGGGAGAGGGAGGGCAGTGTTGGGAGGGGGGAGTGTGGGGCCTGCATGGTGTGAGAGACGGTGATGGTGACATGGTTGGTGTTTGGCTGCAGCGCGCAGGATCACCGTCCGGAAGCCGCTGGTGGACGTGTTGGTGCACGAGAAGGACGCAGCCACCTTTGAGCTGGAGCTCTCGCACCCGGCGGTGCCTGGGGTTTGGCTGAAGGACGGGATCAGGGTCAAGCCGAGCAGCTCTCGCCGGGTCACCGCCAGCGGCCACGTCCACAGCCTGACTCTCTGCTCACTGGAGATGCAGGACACCGGAACCATCGCCTTCCAGACAGACTCTGTGCGCTGCTCAGCCCGGCTCACCGTCACAGGTACTCCAGCACTCGTACCCCCACACCCGTTCACCCCACTCCCTCCCCCACACCCAGAGAAGTGCCACATCCTGTTTACCTAATTCCGGAGAGTATTAGGCGCAGGTTGGCAAGAGCCAATGCTTGGAGGGAGCCCAGAGTGTGAGTAATTGCTGGAGTTCTAAACAACTAAAACCATTAGCTTGCCATTAAGATCACTGTCTGATAAGCTTTCCTGCTGCTTGTCCAGCTAGGACCAGCCTACCCGTTAAGGCTTTGGTTTGCAGGGTTAACAGGAGCTGAGTGGAAGGATTCCCTATCCCGTGACAGGTCTGTCCCTCCAAGTCCTGTTAATGAACCCGACTTGGCTGCGCTGCCATCAGCAGTGCCCTGGCAGTGCCGGGAAGCCGTGAGGGGTTTGAGTTGATTTTTCCACACGCTGATGATTCTCTCTCCCGACTGCATTCTTGCTCTCAGAGCCGCCCGTCACCTTCCTGAAGCCGCTGGAGGATCAGAGCGTCCCTGAGAGAGCAAGCGCCGCCTTTGAGTGTGAACTGTCCCAGCCGAACGCTCAGGTTACCTGGTCCAAGGTAGGCTCCAGCACTGACTCCGGCACCCAAACTCCCCGCACATCAGTACTCCCCCACACCTGTGCTCCTGTATTGCTCTTGGTGCAGTTGCCACTCCGTGGTGACCAGCTCTTGCCTGTGTTTAGGACGGTGATGTGGTGAAGCTGAACGCCAACACTCGCATTTACTGTGTGGGGAGGAAGCGGATTCTGCAGCTCAGTCAGTGCCGAGTCCAGGACAGTGGCAGCTACACCTGCGCCACCGGCCACGGCAGCAGCGTGGCTCAGTTGGCCGTTTACGGTACGTCTCCAGCTCAGCGTTTCCTGGTGCCTAACGTTACCCGAGGAGTTGGTGGCAGACACTGCGTAGTGAGTGCATCTCCCCTGCCCTCCCTCCACAGTGACCAGGCCTTCAGGTCCTCCACACCACATTCCCCTCCCTCGTCGCCTCCACCTCACCCCCTCAGCCTCAGCTACCTCTCCATCTCACCTCCACCCCACCCATCTCTCGCGTGGAATATGCTCCTCTGATGTTCTCTCTCTCCCCCCACCCCCCACTTTCTCTCACTGTCTCAACCCCCCAACCCCCACCCCCAACCCGCTGTGGGTGCTCCTCTGTGTGCAGAGCGGGAGATGAGGATTGTGAAGAGGCTGGAGCCAGTGCAGGTGCGAGAGAAGGACAACGCGCTGTTTGTGTGTGAGCTGTCCCAGGAGGGGGGGAGCGGCGAGTGGTTCCAGAACGGACACCGACTGAAGCCCAGCGACACCATCAAGATCAGGCAGGAGGGTGAGATATCTGGAGTTTGCCGCACGTTCAGCCTGTTGTATCCGTGCTGTGAGTGTGTGAGGCCAGGATGAGCCAGGCCTGTGTGAGTGGTTGAGGCCTGTGTCCCTGACTGTATCTCACAATCTCTCTGCTTTCACAGGGACCAAACATTTCCTGCTGTTGTACAGCGTGCGGTTGGAGGATGCGGGTGAGATCAGATTTGTCTCCAAACAGGCCGAGTCGGTGACTCACCTCGACGTGGACGGTACGTCGCTCACATATCACTGAATCTCGGCCCCAGAGGCTCCTCACTAACCACACGCTCCCCTCCCCTGACTGACCTACATCACCAGCCTCATCTCCCAGAGGCACCCAGACCATTCTCCTTTGTCCCAGCTCTCTCTCTCCCCACGTCGCTGCTGCTCTCCCCAGCTTAATTGGTCTCTGAGTCAGAAGATTGTGGGTTTAAGCCGCACACAGTCTAAGCTGACGCTCCAGTGCAGTACTGGGGGGAGAGAGCTACTGTCCTTCAGTCGAGGCGTTAAACCTCACTCCCGTCTGTGCCCCGTTCGGCCGGACGTTAAAGATCTTGTGGCACTGTTGGGAAAACAGAAGGGAGTTTCTTTCTCCCGGTGTCCTGGCCGACAATCCCTCAGTTAAAATCGGTCACACACATCACGGCTATTTGGTGGGACCAGTTGCCCTGTGCCGTGTTCGCCCCCAAAACACAGTCACTATACAGTTCAGTGCCCCCCCTGCCCACATGCACACAGTCACTACACTGCACAGTAAATCGTGTGACGGTTTTGAAGCCATTTTTAATAAATTTCAAGCCCTGACGAGCCTGTGAGTGATGGGCTTCCCTCCCTCCCCCGGTAACACTCGGCTCGGCCTCTCTGCCCAGCGCTGCCAGTGAGGATCGTGAAGCCTTTGCGAGACAAGACAGGGCTGGAGAAGCATCGGGTGATCCTGGAGTGTAAGGTGTCCACGCCCCGGGCTCAGGTGCGCTGGTACCGGGGAGATACCGAGCTGCAGCCCAGCGACAGGCACCAGATCTGTGCCGAGGGTGCTTACCGGCAGCTCATCATCCACTCGGTGACATTGGAGGATGAGGGCACCTACATGTGTGACGCCTACGATGACCAATCATCAGCCAAGCTCCTGGTTGAAGGTATGGAGCGGGGATGTGCAGGTGGGGGAGTGGGGGAATGAGAGGGTGAGAGGGGCAAAAGGGTAGAGCTGATATAGAATTATATAGCACAGAAGGAGGCCATTCGGCCCATCGTGTCTGTGCCAGAAAAGAGCTTCCAAATCAACCCCACTCCCCCCGCTCTCTCCCCATAGCCCTGATCAACCCCACTCCCTTGTGCTCTCCCCATAGCCCTGATCAACCCCACTCCCTTGTGCTCTCCCCATAGCCCTGATCAACCCCACTCCCCCGCTCGTTCCCCATAGTTGTAAACTTGTCCTCCCCAAATAATTATCTACTTCTCCCTTAAAAGCTGTTATTCAATCGACTTCCACCCTTTCAGGCAATACATTCCAGACTAGTTTAAATCAGTGTCCTCGGGTTACCGACCCACCCGCCGGTGGGAATAGTTTCTCCTGTTCACCCTATCGAATCCCCTCATAATTTTGAAAATTTCTATCAAGTCCCCTCTTAACCTTCTCTGCTCCAAGCAGAATAACCCTCGCTTCTCTCGCCTCTCCTGATAACTGAAGTCCCTCACTACTAGTACCATTCTGGTCAATCTCCTTTGCACTCTCTCCAATGCCTTGACATCCTTCCTAAAGTGTGGGGCCCAGAACTGAGCAGTCTCTCGCTGAGGCCTCACCAGTGTTTTATATAAAGGTTCATCATAACTTCCTGACTTGTGTATTCTATGCCCCTATTTATAAAGCCCAGTATTCCGGATGCTTTTTTAACAGCTGTATCTGCCTGTCCGCCATCTTCAAACATTTACTTATATGAACCCACAGCTCTCTCTGTCCCTTCACCCCCTTTAACATTGTACCATCAGCTTATGTTGCCTCTCCTCATTCTTCCTCACAAAATGCATCACTCCGCATTAAACTTCATCTGCCACGTGTCTGCCCATGTTACCAGTCTGTCTATGTCCTCTTGCAGTCTGTTACTGTCCTCCTCACTGTTTACTACTTTTCCTAGTTTAATATCATCTGCAAACTTGGAAATTGTACTCCTTGCTTCCTTGCTTGGCTCCACAAAAGCAGAGTTCACAGATTACACTGGGTGCACATTCTTTACTGCTGTGTGTCTAACCCTGACCCGGGAGTGTGGACGCACAGTGTAGAGGAGCGTTACTGTGTCTCTAACCCTGACCTGGGAGTGTGGACGCACAGTGTAGAGGAGCGTTACTGTGTCTCTAACCCTGACCTGGGAGTGTGGACGCACAGTGTACCGGGAATGTCACCAAAGGGTGCTGTGGAATGTAAGACGTGGTGTATGTGAGGCGGTGTGTGTGTGTGAGGTGGGGGTGTGTGTGTGAGGCGGGGGTGTGTAAAGTGGTGTGTGGCTGATTACAGAGCAGGCCCTATTGGTGGTGGCTGAGCTGATGGATGTGGTGGTGCGGGTGGGGGAGGAGGCCTGTTTCCAGTGTGAGCTCTCGATGCCGGTGGTCCGGGCGCCGCAGTGGAGTGTGAATGGGGAGATCTTGCAGCCGGGACCGAGGGTCCGGCTCGAGAACAAGGGCATCGTTCAGCGGTTGGTGCTGCAGGACGTCACGGCAAGAATGAGCGGAGCCGTGAAGTTCCTGGCGGGGAAGGCACGGAGCAGAGCACAGCTCCTTGTGAAAGGTCAGTCCGACTGCTTGAACTCGCACTCAGGCACTGTGTCTGCGCAACTCGTGGGAAGTCTGGCAACCATCCGAGTGTCGCCCAGTCCTGCCTGATGACGAGTGGGGATAGAGTGAGTCTCGGCCGGCTTATCACTGTGCCCAGGAACCTTCCAAACTGGACAGAGTGGGCAGCAAGGTGGCACGAACAGTTTATTACAGTCAAATGGAAATAGATCGAAATGAGAACCATAGAATTCTGTAGCCATGCGACCCCCCCCATCCGATACCCCACGTGAAAGGCTCTATGTAAATGCAAGTTGTTTTTGTGGCTCTTTTCAGTCCCATTTACCTGCCTGTCGATTACTCCGGTTTTCACTCCGTTTTAAATATCGAGTTTTCTTTTGAAAGCTAATATGGATTCCACCACAACCCGCGCTCCCGGGGGGACATTCCTTACCCTAACCACTCTATGTGTCAGAACATTGTGTTTGGTCTCAAATCATCACCAGCCTCTTCTGTGACACTGTCTGGGCAGTTGACATGTGAGGGACCTGCTCTGTGGCTGCCGCAGCCACAGCTGCTCTGTTCATTGTATTGTGTAAATTGTATTGTATGGATCTTCAGCCACGAGTTACCTGCTCATTGCTATCCATCACTGGTTAGGCACTGCCACTCTCCTGCCAGTGCCCGGCTCAGCAGGTTGTGGGTTCAGCTCTGAGCTCACAGCCAGTACGTGCAGAACATGGCTGCCGCAGCTTGCCACATAGTCACTACACAAAACGGAATCACATTATAGAAGCCTCTCTGTACCTGACTGTTTCTCTGATTCTGTGTGTGTTTCCCTCCCTCAGTCTCTATCTCATTCTGTGTCTATCTGTTTCCCTCTGTCTCTTTCTCCCTCTCTCTCTCTGTGTGTCTGTTTTTCCATCTCTCTCTCTGTCTTTCTGGGACATCCTCCCAACGTCGAAGGCGCTCTATAAATATAATTTTGTTGGTGGTGGGGTTGCTTTTCTTTGACCATATTTTATTGTTTTTTTGCAGATGATTAACCAGCAATGTGGCTCGGGTGCTCTCAGGAATAGGCGAGACCAGAGGCACCTGCCCCCCCTCCCCCCCTCAAGAACCCCCACCGACACCTGTCCCCTTAAAAGACACCTCCTACCCCAACAACCCCCACCTTCCCCTGTCACTGATTTCAGTCTCTGTGATGAATATCTGTGAACCCTTGGTGATGTTATCCTATGTGTTGGTGCTACATAAGCACATAGTGTTGTTCCCATTTCTTCACCCACTGTTGAACCAGAGATTTATAGATGGAAGAAACCCATTGGCCCATCGTGTCTGTAACAGCAATCCATTGCGTCCCACTGACCTGCCTTTTCTGCTCATGCTCGCGAATTGTTTCTCTTCAGATATCTATCATATTGCCTCTTGAAAGCAAATATGGTTCTTGCATCGACAACCTCACCCATCGTCCCACATCCTAACATCCCTAATCAATTCCTCCATTCTCCCGCTTTGTTACCCTAAACCGTTATAGATTCACTGGACAGTGCGAGTAATTTCTGGCCATGGATTCAATCAAAGCCCCTCATCATGTTAACGGCCTCTATCAAGTCTCCCATCACTTTGCTCTGACCCTCAGACAAGACCCCCAGGTCCTGCAGTCTCTGCTCTGAGTTCAAACCTCGACGGTGGTGAGGTCAGGGTAGAGGGAGCTGACCTGCTCCTTCATGCCTACCACTGACTGGTGCCAACCGCAGGGCGATACCGGAACCTTCCAATCTTCTTTATGGTGTCTTTATCCGCAACAATAATCATAGAATCTTACAGCACAGACGGAGGCCATTCGGCCCATCGTACCTTACCGGCTCTTTCAAAGAGCAACCATTCAGTCCCACTCCCCCGTTTTTATGCCGTAGTCCTCATATTTTTTCATTTTTAAGTACCTATAGAATTCTCTTTTGAAATCTGTTATCAAATTTGCTTCCACCACCCTTTCAGGCAGTGAATTCCAGACAGTAACAACTTTCAGAGTAAAACGTAATGAATAAACACTGATATTGCTGGTTTCTGATTTGTTGGCTCAAATTGACACCGTTACACCTCACCTGGCTCAGTAAGGAACATGCTCACCTGAGTCACAGTGCTCTGTGTTGGGCTGGGACTGGCTGCTCTTTACATGGTTCATCAATCATATTGGCCTGGAGACAGCAAGTGGGGAGACAGCAGGTGGTTGGCAATTTATGAGAACGATTGTGTAAAACACAACATTGATTGACCAGACAAATGTTTCTAGTCTGTGTCTAACCCTGACCTGGGAGTGTGGACGGACGCACAGTGTAGAGGGATCTTTACTGTTTCTAACCCTGATCTGGGAGTGTGGACACACAGTGTAGAGGGAGCTTTACTGTGTCTCTAACCCTGACCTGCGAGTGTGGACAGACGCACAGTGTAGAGAGAGAAATAATCTGTATCAAATAAATAATTCTTACATGTTACAGCATCTATAATATTTTTAAAAAATCATCTTTGTACAGACAGCTTCAAGATATACATTTGATTAGCACATTGAAATGATGCAGAATATATTAAAATTTCTCATCAATCAAGTGACGTGTTGCAGCACATACCTCGTCACACGGTGTTTCAGCATATACATGTTACAGAAGACCTCTTCCCCGTCCTGGGCCTGAGTCCTTGATCTCATGCAGTGAAGGCCTCTCGCTGTCTCTAGCCTCTGCTCTAGGAGCCGGTGGCAGTGCTGAGCTCTGGCTCCTTCCTGCTCTCCATGACCCTAGACTCCCCGAGCCCCGAGCCCTGTGCCTGGGTGAGGCTGAGGGCCATGGGGTGGGTGACCTGCACCTTGCCCACACCCTGGCTGGGGTCCTCGGCTGCCTTCAGCGGGTGGTGTCTCTGGATGTGTTTGACTACCTGGAACTTCTGCTTGGCCGTGTAGGGGCAATAATGGCAGTAGAAGGGGTGTTGGTTGGTGTGTGTGAGGTGGTGGTGTCGGAGGCCGGCCTGCCAGCGGAAGCCACGGTAACACACACCGCATACATACGGCTTCTCCTCGCTGTGTTTCTTCAAGTGGGTCTTAAGCAGGAAGCGTGTTTTGAAGCCTTTGCCGCACTGCTCACAGATATAGCCTCGAGCCTCCCTGTGCCGCGTCTCCTTGTGAGTGCGCAGAGCGTCCGCGCGGTTAGTGCAGTACTCGCACTCGTCACACCGGTACGGCTTGGCTCCTGCAACAGCAACATCATCCGGTTACCAACACTGACCACAAGCACTAACCCCTGGTGACGCCCCTGGTCAATCCAATGACTGTTTGTGGAACACTGTTTTGCGCAATTGGTTGCCACGTTTCGTCCACAAAATACACAATTCACTTTACTGTATATCTGAAGCGATTCGATACGTCTCAATGACATGATAAGGCGCTATGTCAAATATAAGGATTATTATTATTACCAGCACTGACCACAGGCACTTACCCAGTTACGTGGGGAAGGGAGCAGGCTCCGGGCACTTACCTGTGTGCTTGGTCATGTGGTATTTGAGCTGGTTGATCCACTTACACTTGTAGCCACACTCAGGGCACAGGTACTTGCGCTCGTCCTGGTGTATCCGCATGTGGTACTGAGAGAGCAGCAACAGTCATTGTCAGAGTCCAGAACTTGACCCCACCCCCCCCTCCCCACCGAACCTGACCCTCCAAAACCTGACCCCGAGCCCTGACCCTTCCCCCCCCCCAATCTCGGGTCCCGACAAACCCTGAGTCTTGACCTCTAACCCTTATCTCGGGCCCTCACCCTCTGAGGCTGGGACCCTACGCTTGACCTGAGGGCCGGGGGAGAAGGAGGAGGGGGCGGCGGAGGAGAAGGAGGCGGCAGGGAGGGGGAGGGGGAGTGGGAGGGAGGACCCTGTCAGTGGGAGCTCACCTTCAGACGGGAGGGGTCGGCACAGGCATAGCTGCACACACGGCACTTATACGGCTTCTCCCCGGTGTGGATGCGGCTGTGCCAGGTGATTTTCTGCCGGTTGCGGGTGGTGTAATCGCAGTCCGTGCACTTGTAGAGCCGGGTGCCACCATGGCCCCTTACGTGCTGTTCGTACACCAGCTGATGGCGGCAGCTGAAGTCGCAGGAGGGGCAGCGGAGGGGCCGCTCGGCTGCCGGCCCCCCCTCATGGCTGTCCAGCAGGTGCTGGATCAGCTGCTGCCGGTCGCGGGTGGCGAAGGGGCAGTGCTCACATCGGTGGCTGTAGTGCACGTGCCGGTGGCTCTCCAGCGCCTTCCGGCTGCCGAACCCAGCTTTGCAGGTGCCGCACTGCAGCTGCGGGTGCTGCTTCTGCTCGTGGCTCTTGAGGGTGGCCTCGCTGCGGCACACGAAGGGGCAGGAGGAGCAGCAGTGCCGGGCCGGCTCCTGGTGCTGCCGCAGGCAGTGCTGTTTGAGGGCGCCCTCGGAGCTGAAGCTGGCCTCGCAGTGCCTGCACGGCAAGCTGAGCTCCCCCGAGTGGCAGGAGGCATTGTGCCGGCGGATGTCGTTCTGGTTGTAGGCGCTGTAGTCGCAGAGCGGGCAGAAGTGGGTGGGTCGCTTCTCGTGTACCCGCAGCTTGTGGATCCGCAGTTTGGAGCCGGTGCCGAAGGTCTGCTGGCATGAGTCGCATCCCAGGCGGCCGCGGCCGGTGTGCAGGGACTCGTGGGCGTCCAGCCGGTACCGGCGGGCGGTGCTGAAGCCGCAGTAACGGCACTTATACGGTTTGAGGCCCTGGTGTTTGATGGCCACGTGCTGCTGGAGGCAGCGGGTCAGCTTGCAGGTGAAGAGGCAGAGCTGGCAGCGCAGTGCCGGGCGCCGGCTGCCTTTGCCGCGGTGCAGCCGGCCGTGGTGTCTCAGCGCCGACGGAGACTTGCAGACGAAGGAGCAGAGGCCGCACTGCAGCTCGTCCGCCCTCAGACAGCCCTTCCTCCGGTGCGTGGCCAGCGCCCGCGCCTGGGAGCAGCTGAACGGGCAGGACGGGCATGACAGGCGTCGGCGTTTCACAACACCCTCGGCCTCGCTGACCTTCCCCTCCCCCTCACTCCCCTCCTCATCACTGCCAGACCCCTCCTCGGGGCTGGTCTCCTCTGAGCCGTCCTGTTCCTCGGGGTGTGCGATGGCCTGGTGATTCCTCAGCGCTCGCTGTGACCTGAAGAGCAGTTGGCAAGAGCGACATTGGACGCGTGGAGCAGGCCGACCGCAGGCTTCCTCATGCCTCTGCATGTCTGCTTCACTGTCGCACACAAACTCACACCCGTCACAGCGGAACCTGCCCTCCTCCCGGCTGTACCCGACCTGGCAGCCGCGCTGGGGCTCACTCCCTGGCTCCCTGCCTCCAGCCGGCTCCTCGGCTTGTGTCCCTTCCGGGGTGACACAGCGGGCGGTCTCTCCAGCGAGACCCTCACACTCCCTCTGAACGGCCGGGCTTTGTTCTTTGCTCTCTGTGGTCGCTCGCTCACCCGGCTGGTCTCTCCAGGCCTTCTTGCCGCGCAGATGGTGGGGGGAGTGGGTGCCCGGCTCAGGCTGCGGTGTGAGCTCCGGTTCAGGTCTCACGCTGGGCTGTGAAGCGGCCGCTTGCCTGACGTACAGCTTGCGACTCTTGATGACGAGGGGACACTTTTTCCGCTGGTGAGTGCTGAGACCTCGCTGCTGTTTGAAGTTGGCCCCACAGCCCGAGCACACGAGGGCTCCTCGCCGGCCCTGACAGCCTGACTTACTGTGGAAGATCATCGCCTTCTCCTTCCTCGTCACGTAGGAACAGTTCTCACATTTGAAGACCTGAGTGTCGGTCTGGATCACCAGCATCTGCACACGGCCCTCGAGCACCAGCGCCTGTGCTCGCTGTCTGTCCTGCTTCCTCAGGGCTTTGATCTCACATTCCTGTGCCAACACCGACACCTCTGTGACCTCCGACCCTGCCAGCTCGGTGACCTCTGTGACCTCCGACTGTGCCAACTCTGTCACCTCCGCCTGTGCCAACCCCATGAGCTCTGTCACCTCCGTCTGTACCAACTCCATGACCTCTGTGACCTCCACCCGGGACACCTCTGCGACCTCCATGATCTCCGACTGTGCCAACTCCGTGATCTCCAACTGTGCCAGGCCCGTGACCTCTGTGACCTCGGCCTGTGCCAGCCCTGTGACCTCCGTGACCTCCAACTGTGCCAGCCCTGTGACCTCCGTGACCTCCAACTGTGCCAGGCCCGTGACCTCTGTGACCTCTTGACCCTCAGGCAGGCTATGTTGCCCACCTGTGCCCTCGGTGCCCACACTGAGCCAGGTCTCCCCGCCAGGGACTGTGTGAGCTCCGAGCTGGGGCCCAGTGGCCTGGCCTGAGAACCCGAAGTTACTCTGATCCTCGGTAATGAAGACCTGGATGTGATGCCCAGAGTCTCTGGGGGTCTCCGTGCCGTGCTCCCCGTTCCCACCATCGAAATTCTCCGTCAGGTTTCGCTCTTGGCTGGCGTCCCCAGTGCACGGGCCGGGTATGAAATGTGTGTACATGGTGCCGGCCTCAGCCTCACACGCCTCCCAGGTGCCGAGTGCCGGGAGCCGAGTACTCACTAGCCCTTCCATCCCGTCTGAGGCTGGGCTGGCCAAGTCCAGCTGGCTGTCAAAGACCTCTTGCAGTGGTGAGCTTCCTGACGGTGTTTCTGGCAGCTCAGCCACCTCGTGGTGCCCCTCTGCTCCCGACGGCTCCCGGCTGCCGACATCCAGATGACCCTGAGCCATGGAAAATACCATGTCCTGACTCGGCACAGCACTGCCCACCCCACCTACGCTCCCGTACAGCACGGCACCGATCGCCCGGTGTTTGGGCCCCTCTATCTCCCCCGGCATTGGCAGACCGCTCTTCGGCCAGCAGTCTGTGCCAAGCTGCGCCCGGCCGGTGGAGTGCCCCGTTGGGCTGTAGCCCAGCAGCAGGTCGGAGGAGTTCATGGCAAGCTCCTGACGGGCGTAGTTGTCCAGCCAGGCCTTGTCACCGGGAACGTAGCCGTGCACTTTGCGCTTGTGGAAGAAGAGGCTCGTGTTGCTGAAGGTGCTGTAGGCACACAGCGCGCAGCGGAAGGCACGGTGCTGAGTGTGCTTGCAGTTCTCATGGTTGAGCAGCGCCTGTTTGTAGGGCGTCTGGTAGCTGCAGTACTGACACTGGTAAACTGGCACCTGGTAATCCTGGCAGTGCTTCACCTGCATGTGCTTCTGCAGCTCGTACTTACGCTTACAGGCAAAGCCACAAACCTCGCAGATCAGAGACTTGCCCTGGTGTCGCAGCTTGTGGCTGCTCAGCTGGTCAGCTCGGTGACAGCGATAGGAGCATTGGTTACAGTGATACCTAAGGCACAGAGAGAGAGATCGGCACTAATTACAGTGATACTGACAGAGAGAAATTCCCGCAGTCTCACCCCACCTTCCTTAGTGACCTTTATCCTATTACCCAAGTTGCTCCCTCAACTCACCAAACACCCCTCTACCTCCCCCCAACTCCCAGTGGGATCACCTACTGACCGGTGTGTGCCGCTGGTGGTGTGTGTGTGCTGGCGGGGGCTGGTGTGTGGTGGTGTGTCTGCTGGTGTTGTGTGCTGGTGGGGGCTGGTGTGTGTACCGGTGGCAGGGGCTGGCGGGAGCCGGTGTATGCCGCTGGTGGGGGCTGGGTGGCCAGGCTTACCGCAGGTCTCCGGTATGCTTGCGCATGTGGACGGTCAGGTAATGTTTCCACTTGGTGATGTAGCCACACTCTGTGCACATGTAGTTCTTGGTGTCGGAGTGGGTGAGCATGTGCTTGGACAGGTAGCCCACATCCCTGCACGTGAAGTCACACACCTCACACTTGTGGGGCTTCTCACCTGGAGCACAGACCAAATGAGACAAGCAACAGTCAACAAATCACACCGCCCAGCGCTGGTGATACAGTCACCACCACACAGCGCCTGTACTACAGTCACCACCTTACAGCGCCTGTACTACAGTCACCACCACACAGTACAGGTGCTGTGCGGTGGTGACTGTAGTACAGGCGTTGTGGGGTGTGGCTGTAGTACAGGCGTTGTGGGGTGTGGCTCTAGTACAGGTGCTGTGGGGTGTGGCTGTAGTACATGTGCTGTGGCGTGTGGCTGACCTGTGTGGAGCAGGAAGTGCCGGTTGAGGACCCGCTTGTGTGCGGTGGCGAAGCTGCACTCGCTGCACTTGTGGATCTTCTCGTTGGCGTGCATCTTGCCCACGTGGTCGGTGAACTCCACGGGGTTGAAGGTGAGGAAGGGGCAGAAGGCGCAGTGCAGCTCCTCGCTGCCGGGATGGCCTCGGCGGCGGTGCCGGCGGAAGGCGTGCTTGTTGGAGCAGACAAAGTCGCACTGGTCGCAGTGGAAGGCGTAGTGCGTGCGGCGGTGAGTCTCCATCTCGGCCGCAGAGCCGAAGAGTGCGGCGCAGGCCCGGTACCGGCACTCCACCGCCTGCACCCCGTGAGCCGCCCGCACGTGCCGCTGGAGCTCGCCGCGGTCCTCGCTGGTGAACGGACAGCTTTGCTGGAAGCAGACGAGACGCTTGGGCCGTTCCCGGTGAACCTTCATGTGCTCCTTCAGCAGGTTACTGACCGTGAAGTGCTGCTCGCACACCGGGCACGAGTACACATCAGAGTAGAAGTTGGTGGTGTTCTCGTGCATGCTGGCCATGTGCCGGCTCAGAGAGTTCCTCTCCACCGCGCGGTACTCGCACAGTGGGCAGCTGTGAGCTTTCTCCCCCAGCTCCCGCAGCAGGTGGACCTTCAGCTTGCCCTTGCTGGTGAAGAAGCGTGTGCAGTGCGGACACTGCAGGCTGGGGTCCGGGAAATGCAGGTGTAAGTGCTCCACCAGGTGGGTTCGCTTCTTAAAGCAGCGTTTACACTCGGGGCAGATGTGCGTCTTGTAAAGATGTTCCATCCCCTCCTGAACGTCAACTGCGACAAGAGAAATACCCCGTCATAACACCACCACTACCAACACCACCATCACCAACAACACCATCACCAACAACACCACCACCACCAACACCATCATCATGTGGAGTCCTGTAGCTCAGTGGTTAGAGCACTCGCTTTGCAAGTGAGAGACCTGAGTTCAATTCCAGGCAGAGGGCGAAACCTTGGGCAAGTTTCCTTACTCCACATAGAGCCTAATAATAATCCCTCCAAAACCAAAACAATAATAAATTGGTCCACACAAGGGAAGGAGCGAGGCGGAGGGGCTGCAGAATGGAGTCCCAGAGGGTGGGGGGGCATAGAGGCTAAAGGCCCGAACACCAGAGCAGGGAGCGTGGAGCAGGCCTGTGCCTGCTGAGCGAAGGGAACGGACAAGGTGGTGAAGTTTTAACAGGTGGCAGAGATAGGGAGCAGCAAGGCACCCACTGAACCTGCTGCACTCCGGCTATCGCACCGGTGAGGTACACACTGCACCCCCCAGACTGTACCCGGGTCACCACTCACAGCCCCGATGCCCACAATTACACACCTCTGAAGTGCCGCTGCCGGGAGGGTTTGCTTCTGGCACTGGGCTGGTGCTCGGTGACGCACTCACGCACGCTCTCCACTGCCGTCGTGATGACCTTCTGTCTCCCCGGCTCATCAGACACCGCCTCCTGCTCATCGGGGGCAGTGCGTGTGCCGGGCTGCCCTGGTGGGGTTTCGCTCTGGCTCTGGCTGGGATGCTGCCCCTCCGGGGGGTGGGCCTCGCTGCAGTGCTGCCTCAGGTCATCCTGTCCGCATGTCTTAAAGGGACAGGCGGTGCAGCTGAAGCTGTGCGAGCGCAGGCCAGCCCGGGCGCGGTGCTGGGATAAGACTTTGCTGCTGGAGCAGATGAAGTGGCAGCGGTCGCAGTGGAAGGGGAAGTGCGTGCGGCGATGGAGCTCCATGTCCTGTTGGCTGGGGAAGAGGAGGCGGCAGGGGGGGTGCGGGCAGCCCACGGCCCCGGCCTGGTGCTCGCTCATCACGTGTCGCAGTGGCTCCCCGCGATGCTCAGGGCTGTGTTCTCCCGGGCGGCCGGTGGAGCCCTCCTCCCGGAGCTCAGCCCCTGCCCCCGGTGACCGGACGGCGAGTCTGTGGCCTCCAGCCCCGCTCTCGGGGTCCGGGCGCGCGCTGCGGGGGTCGGTGACGAGCTCCTCGCTCCCTGATCGCCGGCTACATTCCCGGTCGCCGTCCGTCGGCAAACGGTCTGTGTGACCAGAAACAGCCGCACGATCCCCAACATCTACAACAACAACGCAGACAGTCAGTGCTTCACACGGCACTGTGGGGAGGGGGGGGGGTCTGGGGGGATGTGTGTGGGGGGGATGTGTGTGGGGATGTGTGTGGGGCTGTGGGGGGCTGTGTGGGGGGCTGTGTGTGGGGCTTGGTGGGGGGGGGCTGTGTGTGGGCTGTGGGGGGGTGCTGTGTGGGGGGGGGGCTGCGTGTGGGGGGGTGTGGGGCTGTGTGTGGGGGGGCTGTGTGGGGGGCTGTGTATGGGGGGGGCTGTGGGGGGTGTGTGTGGGGGGGGGCTGTGTGGGGGTGTGGGGCTGTGTGTGGGGTGGCTGTGTGGGGGGGGGCTGCGTGTGGGGGGGTATGGGGCTGTGGGGGCTGTGTATTGGGGCTGTGTATGGGAGGGCTGTGTATGGGGGGGCTGTGTATGGGGGCTGTGTATGGGGGGCTGTGTATGGGGGGCTGTGTGTGGGGGGGCTGTGTGGGTGTGGGGCTGTGTGGGGGGGGCTGTGTATGGGGGGCTGTGGGCGTGTGGGGCTGTGTGTGGGGGGCTGTGTGTGGGGGGGACTGTGTATGGGGGCTGTGGGGGGGGCTGTGTGTGGGGGGGGGCTGTGTGTGGGGGGGCTGTGTGGGGGGGGGCTGGTGTGTGGGGGGGCTGTGGGGGGGGCTGTGTGTGGGGGGCTGTGTGTGGGGGGGCTGTGTGTGGGGGGGCTGTGTGTGGGGGGGCTGTGTGTGGGGGGGCTGTGGGGGTGTGGGGCTGTGGGGGTGTGGGGCTGTGTATAGGGGGTGTGGGGCTGTGTATAGGGGGTGTGGGGCTGTGTGTAGGGGGTGTGGGGCTGTGTATAGTGGGGGTGGGGCTGTGTGTGGGGGGGCTGTGGGGGGGGGGCTGTGTATGGGGGCTGTGTGGGGGGGCTGTGGGGCTGTGTGTGGGGGGGGCTGTGTGTGGGGGGGGCTGTGTGTGGGGGGGCTGTGGGGGGGGCTGTGGGGGGCTGTGTGTGGGGGCTGTATGGGGGCTGTGGGGCTGTGTGTGGGGGCTGTGGGGCTGTGTGGGGGTGTGGGGCTGTGTGGCTGTGTGTGGGGGGGTGGGGCCGGGCGGGGGTTACCTGCGGGCGGGGTTGGTGTTGGCGCGGGGCCGGGGTCAGGCTCGGGGCCTGTCAGCCGCTCCCTCAGCCTCGGCCTCAACTCCGCCATCAGCGCGGCCTCGGCCCCCACAGCCCCGCCACAGCCCGCCACAGCCCCGCCCCACACACAGCCCCGCCCCACACACAGCCCCGCCCCCACACACAGCCCCACCCCCCACACACACACAGCCCCGCCCACAGCCCGCCCCCACACACAGCCCCGCCCACAGCCCCGCCCCCACACACACAGCCCCGCCCACAGCCCCGCCCCACACACAGCCCCGCCCCCCACACACAGCCCCGCCCCCACACACAGCCCCGCCCACAGCCCCGCCCCCCACACACAGCCCCGCCCCCCACACACAGCCCCGCCCCACACACAGCCCCGCCCACACACACACAGCCCCGCCCCCACACACACAGCCCCGCCCCCCACACAGCCCCGCCCCCCACACAGCCCCGCCCCCACCACAGCCCCTCCCCCACCAGAGCCCCCCACCACCACAGCCACTCCCCCACACAGCCCCGCCCCCCCACAGCGCCCCGCCCCACCACAGCCCTTCCCCCCACAGCCCCCACCAGAGCCCCCCACCACCACAGCCCCTCCCCCCCACACAGCCCCGCCCCCCACCACAGCTCCTCCCCCCCACACAGCCCCGCCCCCCACTAGAGCCCCCCACCACAGCCCCTCCCCCCCCCCACAGCCCCCCCACTGTGCACAATTGGCTGTCACATTTTGCCCCCAAAATACAGTCACTACACTTTGCAATATATTCTGTGAAGCGCTTTGAGACTTCTCCGATGTGTATCAGCTATTATTAAAATATCAAATGCAACGATTATTATTAGTCGTAATTTTAATTAATTAATTTCCACTGGAAACTCACAATCGTTGATGGCATCAAACCGCCCTGAGACGTATCTTCAGGTACATTATCACCTTTCACTGTGAGCCGGGCAGCCGGGCTGTGACAATCACTGTGTGTCAAGCGCTCGTAGCTGTGCCCGCGAGTGGGGGGGGTTAACGTTAGTATTTCATTTCACAAGATCACCTCTACCGAAGAAGGACCTTCGGCCCATCTGATCTGATCCTCCCGCAACATTGAACTGTGTTGTAAATGAGGCGATGTAAAATGCAGGTTCTTTCCGTATTAATCATAGCTGATAAGAGCTTTAGACGGAGACATCGTTTACATTAAAGAACAAAGTTCATCTCTGGTGAGAGGATTGTTACCCAACACTCAGTTGTTCCCACAGAAACCCAGAGACAATCTGTCAGCTTTTTATTGTTCACATTCATAAATACCTGCAAATAGCACATCAGCACATCACTGCATAATCATAACTCAATGTTAACCATTCACGTCAATTAACCGTTCACATCAAGAAGCTGATCCTGAATTGTTTTGGGGGCAGAAATGCCAGACCCTCCCCTAACCCTCAGACCCCACTTTATTCTTTTATTAGAGATTTACACACCCGTATTAGAGATTTACACACCCGTTAGAGATTTACACCCGTGTTGAGAGATTTACACGCCCGTGTTAGTGATTTACACGCCCGTGTTAGTGATTTACACACCCGTGTTAGTGATTTACACACCCGTGTTAGTGATTTACACACCCGTGTTAGTGATTTACACACCCGTGTTAGTGATTTACACACCCGTGTTAGTGATTTACACCTGTGTTAGTGATTTACACACCCGTGTTAGTGATTTACACACTTTTATCAGTTATAGTTGTGGTTTTGTGGATAAATGATCAGAAAGTGAGCTGCCGGCTGTGGGAAGTGAGGTGTGATTAGCGGGGTTTGCGGTTTCCCCTGAAGCAGCGCGATTAAAGGGGTTCAGGCTCGGTAGGTTGGAGGGGAGGGGGGTTAGAACATTCCCTTAGATTTTTTCAGGTTTCTCTGTTTCCACTCAGGCATGGCGTTGAAGCTCACTCGTGATATCCCCATGACAGCCTCGAAAGTCAGAATCACACAGGTATTCCTACAGGGAGAGCGAGAGAGAGCGTCGGGGAGAGAGGAGTGGGAGAGAGAGAGAGAGAGCGGGGAGAAAGAGAGCGAGCGAGTGGGGAGAGAGAGATGCGAGCGGGGAGAGAGAGAGCGCGAGCGGGGAGAGAGAGAGAGAGAGAGAGAGAGAGCAGCGAGCGGGGAGAGAGAGAGAGAGAGAGAGCGGGGAGAGAGAGCGGCGGGAAGAGTAGAGAAAGAGAGAGGAGAAAGAGGGAGAGAGAGAGAAAGAGGAGACATTAACAATGCGCAAAGATACCAAAACAGTTACTCCATACATTCCTCCCAACCTTCAAACCTCCACCCCCGGCCCCCGCCACACACCCTCCCTTGCCTGCTTTTACACCCATCTCAAGACTTTCCTCTTTGACCGTGGCTTTGGTCATACTCCCACCCCCACTCTCTTCTTGAATCCAAGCCCCAGCTCGGATGTAAACTCTCCCTCTAGCACCTCAGGACATCCTCCTGATGTGAACGGTGCTGTGTAAATGTAATTTGTTGTTGTTATCGTCAGTGCGGTCAGGGACGCAGTCAGTGTGGTCAGGGACGCAGTCAGTGTGACTGTTTCTCTCAGGTGAGGGAAGGTGCTGTGTGGCCTTGCGTTCGCTCACCTCTTTCCTTGTGGGATCGATGCCTTCAGGAAGGTTTTCAGGCTCTATGTTGACGAGCAGGTGGGCCGAGAAGTTGCTTGTCGGGGCCTGAAACGTGGGCATTTTGCTGCACGACAGATGGAGTTTCCGCATATCCTGGTTTAGAAACAGGTGGATCAATAACCGGGTCCTGGAAAAGTTTCGGCTCTCGCGTGTCGCCAGCACAATGTACCCTGGGGGGGTCGGGGAACCGCTGGAGACACAGCAGACATCCCTGGTGGTGGGGGGGGGGTGGGGAGGGGCCGCGGATGGCAAGTGTGGCTGGGACAGCGCGCTTGCACCTCATTGTAGGGGGGAACTCACAGTCCAGGCTGACGCTCCAGCACAATGTTGAGGGTGGGGGGGTGTGGGCACTCGGTTGGAGACTGGGCGCGGCTGCTACACTACACAGACACACACACATACCCTAATCCCTGGGAAGCGCTGCTGAGATGCTACACGAGGGTCAGAAAACAGTGACCAGAGAGATAGCACTGGAAGCGGAGCCAGCACTGGGCTTACATTCATCAAATCGTTCAGCCCGGTCGGGTCTCCCAGCGCAAACTTCAGCTCATCGTATGATTTCCTGCCCTGGGAACAAAACATTTACAAACATCAATTAGGGTCAGCCACAGCGCAGATTAGAGACACAGTAAAGCTCCTCTACACTGTGTGTCCACACTCCCAGGTCAGGGTTAGAGACACAGTAAAGCTCCTCTACACTGTGCGTCCACACTCCCAGGTCACGGTTAGAGACACAGTAAAGCTCCTCTACACTGTGCGTCCACACTCCCAGGTCACGGTTAGAGATACAGTAAAGCTCCCTCTACACTGTGTGTCCACACTCCCAGGTCAGGGTTAGAGACACAGTAAAGCTCCTCTACACTGTGCGTCCACACTCCCAGGACAGGGTTAGGGTCAGAGTGGATGGTGGTGGAGAAGATGAACTTACAGCCCACTTGTGATGGTCCCAGGCCATGAACCAGCCGGTGAATGTTGGGGGCTCGAAGCTCTGCTTGACGATGATGATGGGGGTGTCCGTGTCTCTCTTGCTGGGGTGAGAGTGCAGGTACTCCTGAGCGGTAACCAAAGCGTTCTTCTTCTCCGTCTCATTGGCTCCTTTGCCGAACCACAGGAAAACCTGAGCCAAACAGAGAGGAGGTCAGCGGTGCTGGCGAGGCCGGCAACCAGCCAACCGTGGGTGGTGGTGGCTCGGCCAGCCTCAAACCCAAGCCTGGGTATCGGGTACGGGCTCTGGCTGGTCAGTCTGGCTCAGTCACCAGAGTGAGGTTACTCTGGGGGAAGTGGGTGTGAGTGTGGTGTCAGGGGGAGTGGGTGTGCGTGTGGGGGAGGGGGAGTGAGTTTGTGTGTTGGGGCGGGGGAAGTGAGTGTGAGTGTGGGGGAGGGGCAGAGGTGTGAGCGTGGGGTGGGCAGTGTGTTACCTGGTCCCAAGTGTCCAGTAACATGACATCGTCCTCGTCCAGATCTTCCTGGTCGAAGTCCATGATTTCCGTGGCGATGAAGCGGCCGGTCTGATTGGAGCATTCAAACAGGCGAGGGCTAACCATCTGGTGTTCCTCATGAAACCTGCACACGGGAGTCTGGTCACCATGGGCACCACCCTCACCCTCACCCACTCCAGCACTGCCCTCACCTAACCACTCCCACCCTCACCCAACCGCCACCTTCACCCAACCCCCACCCTCACCTCACACTCACCCAACCCCAGCCCTGCCCTCACAAGACCCGGGCACTGCTGCTGGGCATCATGGGTGGTGATTTTAAGCCTCAGACGCCATTCAACAACAACAACAACTTGGATTTATATAGCGCCCTCCACGCCGGATGGCGTCTCAGAGCACTTCACAGTAACGGATCATTCGCTGTCTAACAGGAGGCCTGAACACTTGACACATGAGCGACTCGGGTTACGGTGCAGCCTCACCTCTCCCCAAGAGGGGCCGTGGGGAGAACCTACCTCTTGTCGTTACAGTACGGAGCTTTCCCTCCCAGCACAGCCCAAAAGTTGGCCGGCTCCTTCCCCTCATACACCGTGGGTTTTTCCCGCTTGGCGATGATGTCAGCCAGGATCTTGGCCATTTCCCTCTCGTCACCACTGCAGCCCTGTCACACACACACACACATCAGCCCTGTCACACACACACACACGTCAGCCCTGTCACACACACACACACATCAGCCCTGTCACACACACACACACATCAGCCCTGTCACACACACACACACATCAGCCCTGTCACACACACACACACATCAGCCCTGTCACACACACACACACATCAGCCCTGTCACACACACACACATCAGCCCTGTCACACACACACACACATCAGCCCTGTCACTCACCCACACACGTCAGCCCTGTCACTCACCCACACACAGTCAGCCCTGTCACACACACACACACATCAGCTCTGTCACACACACACACACGTCAGCCCTGTCACAACACACCATCAGCCCTGTCACAACACACACACATCAGCCCTGTCACACACACACACACATCAGCCCTGTCACACACACACATCAGCCCTGTCACACACACACACACGTCAGCCCTGTCACTCACCCAACACACGTCAGCCCTGTCACACACACACACACGTCAGCCCTGTCACTCACCCACACACGTCAGCCCTGTCACACACACACACACATCAGCCCTGTCACACACACACACACGTCAGCCCTGTCACTCACCCACACACGTCAGCCCTGTCACACACACACACACGTCAGCCCTGTCACACACACACACACATCAGCCCTGTCACACACACACACACATCAGCCCTGTCACACACACACACACATCAGCCCTGTCACACACACACATCAGCCCTGTCACACACACACACACGTCAGCCCTGTCACTCACCCACACACGTCAGCCCTGTCACACACACACACACATCAGCTCTGTCACACACACACACACATCAGCCCTGTCACACACCCACACACATCAGCCCTGTCACACACACACACACATCAGCCCTGTCACACACACACATCAGCCCTGTCACACACACACACACATCAGCCCTGTCACACACACACATCAGCCCTGTCACACACACACGTCAGCCCTGTCACACACACACACACATCAGCCCTGTCACACACACACACACATCAGCCCTGTCACTCACCCACACACATCAGCCCTGTCACACACACACACACGTCAGCCCTGTCTCACACACGTGTCCACAGCCCCGAATCACTGACACCTTACCTTTCCATACCACAGGTAGCAGCACAGGTCGGAATTGAGAACAAAGACGTCATTAGAGTTGAGGGAGGAGGCGCGAGCCGGCACCTCGAAGGCCTTGGTGCTATATTCATTGCGGCCGTGAATCTGGAAAAGCCTGACCCCGGGCTCGGGCTCCACACGGCAACTCCGCGACGTTCCTCCCTGTGAACACAGCGTCCGTCACTGTGAGGTCACCCCCCCCATACAGCTCCCCTCACACAGCGCCCCCCACACAGCCCCACTCCACCCCGCCCCCTCACACAGCCCTGCCCTACACACACCCCCACCCACACACAGCCCCAGCCCCCACACAGCCCTACCCCCATAGTACCCTCCCACAGCCCCACTCCACTTGGCCCCCACACACAGCCCCAGCCCCCCACACAGCCCTGCCCCACCCACAGCCCCACCCACACACACAGACCCCCCCCACAGCCCCACCCACACACACAGCTACACCACCCCCACACAGCCCCGCGCCCACACACAGCCCCCACCCACACACAGCCCTCACCCCATCCACAGCCCCGCCGCCCCCACACAGCACTCCCACCCACACACAGAGTGCTACCCCCCCTACCCCACACAGCCCTGCTCCCAGCCTCACCTCATAAACGATGAATTTGTTTTTGAAGATGGACATGAGGTGCTGGGGCTCCTTGCCCATGGTCACTCGCACCTGCACAGGCTCACCTCCGTACTGCTGGTCCAAACCTACTGCCAGGAGCGCTGAGGCTGTGATCTCGTCCTGGCTGGCGTGCCGGCCCTGCCAACATATCCACCGTCATCACTGAGTCATCTCACATCCCCCCAGAGCTACAGAGTCCTAGCCAGAGCCACCTGCCCTAGCTAGCGCGGCCCCATAACCCCCCCCCTCTCCCCCCCACAATGCTGGCCGTGGCTGACGATCATGGTTAGGTGCCCAGCGCTGGGTATCCGGTTGGGTGCCCGGCGAGCACTGACCTGCCAGATGTAGAGGATGTAATGGTTCCTGCTGTGCGGCCGGTACGTGTACAGGATCAGGTAACAGTCACCACCGTAGAAGTGGCCATGCCAGCGTCGCTCCACCGGCACTAACTCCAGGTCCTCGATACGCCAAACCTGCAACACAAGCTCATGCTTAAACCAGGAGTCACTGCCTCTGGCACAACCGTGAGCCAAGAGCGGTGCTTGGCAATGATAGCCATCAGTCGTGGGCTATCAAACACCAGCAGCAGCACCAGTTCAGGGGCAGAGCGGAGAACACCGCAGGGAACTATACCCCGGGGAGTGTGGGGAAGTTCAGCAAGGGAGGGGAGAGGCTTCGAGTGGGGTGGGGTGGGGGGGTGGGGTGGGGTGGGGGGGTGGGGTGGTGGTCAGCGAGAGTTGGGGGAGGCTCTGAGCCGGGGGGGGGGGGATATGAGGCGCTCTGACCTCTATATCGCCCGATCCATCATCCACCATCTGGTGCCGAGCGGCCAGTTCGGGCCGGGCGTGCATCTCCATAGCGTCAAATTTCACCTGTTCCACTTTAGCTTCAATACAAAAGTGAGGAGAGGATGAGGTTATACCACTAAGTCCCCTTCCCCACCATAACATTCCCCCCTCCCCCAAAATAATCCCTCACATCAATCCTGTGGAGTCCTGTAGCTCAGTGATTAGAGCACTTGCCTCGCAAGCGAGGGATCAGGATTGGATTCCTAGCAGGGCAAAACCTTGGGTGGGCAAGTTTCTTTACTCCACACACCTGATAATAATCCCTCAAGAAATAACTTTTTTTTTAAAAAATAATAATTTGGTCACTTCAGTCCACAACTGTTTGTGGGACGCTGCTGTGCGCAATTGGCTGCCGCGTTTTGCCCACAAATATATAGTCAATTCACTTTACCGTATATTCTGTGAAGCGCTTTGAGACAAGAACAACAACAAAATTACATTTGTATAGCATCTTTCACGTGGACATCCCAAATCGCTGGACAGACAGAATCACACAGGTATTCCTACAGGAAGAGCGAGAGAGAGCGTCGGGGAGAGAGGAGTGGGAGAGAGAGAGGGAGCGGGGAGAGAGAGAGCGAGCGAGCGGGGAGAGAGAAAGAGAGAGCGAGCGGGGAGAGAGAGAGGGAGCGAGCGGGGAGAGAGAGCGGCGGGAAGAGTAGAGAAAGAGATAAGAGAAAGAGAGAGAGAGAGAAAGAGGAGACAATTTTTGGTCCCAGTTTTGGTCCCGAGCTGGGGGTCAGGATCAGGAATGTCATTTGTCACTTTGACCAGGGCTGTTTCTGTGCTGTGGGCGGCACGGAAACCCGATTGGAGGGGTTCGTGAAGGGAGTGGCGGGAGAGGAAGGAGTGAACCTGGGAAGCAACAACACGTTCCAAGACCTTGGAGAGGAAAGCGAGGTTGGAGATGGGGCAGTATTTTGGGAGTAGAGATGGGTCCAGGGAGGGTTTTTTAAGGATAGGAGTGATGACGACTGATTTTACTGCGGTGGGAACAGTACCATAGAACAGGGAGAGGTTTATGCTGTCTGTGAGTAGAGGGGCAGGCAGATGGAGCTGGGAGGTAAGGAGAGGGGTAGGGATGGGGTTGAGGGAGCAGGTGGTAGGTTTCATGCTTTGAGAGAGTGAGACAGGTTCGAAGGTATGGTAGGAGGGATGGGTAGGGGCCGAGGTGGGAGGGGGAGATGCGAAGGGTCTAGTAGACGGAAGTGGCAGAAGCAGCTGAGCGGATCCCCTTGACTTTGAATTCGAGGACATCCAGCATCGCCTCGCAGTTGGCATTTGAGGTGAGGATTGGCGAGGCATGAGAGGGTGGACGGAGGAGCCAGTTTGTGATGGAGCAGCCTGGGGTTGTTCTTGGCCTCCAAGATTGTCTTGGAGTAGAACGACGATTTAGTGGAGGCGAGGGTGAAGCGGTAAGATTTGATAAGGTCCAGCCAGATCTGCCGATGGACCATTAAGTTTGATTTAAGCCAAGTGCATTCAGTGTCACACATCTGTGCTTTAAGAGAGCGAAGGTGGCTGGTATACCATGGGGACTTACGTCAACAGGAGACGGTTCAGGAAGAGAGGGGAGACGCCTAGAAGACGTGAAAAGCGCTATATCAAATGCAAGAATTATTATATATTATCCACCCCTCCTGCTCCTCTCCCCCTGCTCCCTCAGCCTCAGGTTCCGGTACAAACCTATTTTGCCCACGGTGTGGGTTTTGCCCAATCCGACCGTCTGGTATTTGACCATCCACTTCTGGAACAGCTGTTTAAAGATAGCGGATTCCGCGCCCTCATTCTGCGTCTCTACGTTGGTGGACAGCGGATATCCCTTGGCCCGAATGAAGCCCTGAAACAAGACAAACAGGTGACAAGGATAGTGCCTCTGAGACACCTAATCCGCACTGACCAGCTCTGCCCACAGCCTCATTGCCCACACTACCCGCAGCCTCATTGCCCACACTGCCCGCAGCCTCACTGCCCACACTACCCGCAGCCTCATTGCCCACACTGCCCGCAGCCTCACTGCCCACATTGCCCGCAGCCTCACTGCCCACATTGCCCGCAGCCTCACTGCCCAGCGCTCTGGTAATTGATCACACCCACACATACCAGCGCCCTGGTGATTGCCAGCTGCCGTTCCTCCTTAGACGCCAGCTTCCCTTTCCACACGAAGATTTTAATGCCTCCCTGGTCCAGAATGTAACAATCCTGTCACAAAGAGTTAATTATGTTAATATCTGCAGCGATTCCTCCGGCAGCACATCAAATAATAATAATAATAATAATAATCCTTGCATTTGATATAGCGCTTTTCACGTCGGGAGGACGTCCCAAAGCGCTTCACAGAATATACTGTAAAGTGAATTGACTGTATATTTGTGGGCGAACGCGGCAGCCAATTGCGCACAGCAATGTCCCACAAACAGTCGTAGATTGAAAATGACCAATTTATTATTGTTTTGGGTTTTTTGGAGGGATTATTATTAGGCGTGTGGAGTAAGGAAACTTGCCCAAGGTTTCGCCCTGCCTGGAATTGAACTCAGGTCTCTCACTTGCAAAGCGAGTGCTCTAACCACTGAGCTACAGGACTCCTCAAACCGCCCCCTCCCACCCTGCCACCAGGTCACGGGGGACAGGGAGTGGGGTAGTGCGTGAGGATGCAAGGGGGGTGCGAGTGGGGCACGGGTCCAAGGGCGGGAGTGCAGCGGGGACAGTGGGGTCAGGGAATGGCCGAGATCTTACATTGCTGTTCAGAAGATTCTGGGTCAGAGGTCGAGCGGCCACTTCATGCACCATCAGGTTACCATCTGCGTCGGAGACACTGCAGACAGCAACATGTTAGAGGAGCAGCGCACACACAGCCAGTCATCAGGCAGTCACTAGGGTGGTCACTCAATCTGATATAGCACCTCGCTGTCCACTGTAGAGACTATGTGTTTTGTAGGAGACAGCAGCCAGCTTTCACACAGCAATGCTACTGCACTCAGTGGTGAGATGAACGAACCATTAATCTGGGGATTGTGGCCAGGACACCAGGAGAGAGAAACTCCTGCTTTTCTCTCTAACTGCGCTGTGTGATATTTAATGCTCTCCTGAACAGGGCACAGACAAGAGGTTGGTTAACGTCCCATTTAAAGGGGCATCTCCAACATCGCGCACTCCCCCATCACTGCGTTGGAGCATCAGCTTGGATTGTGAGTTTAAGAGTCCCCAAGGTGATAGCGCGCTGCCCTGCCACTCTTGCCGTCCACGGCCACCACCCCCCCGGATCTCCCTCCCTCAGTGATTGCTCCCCAACATGGGACCACAAGCGATGACGTGCCCAAGATTGAGTGATTGATTCCCACTCTGCCCTCCTTCCCCTCCCGCCGACGATGCTCACTGGTAAAGCTTGACGGCGGTTCTCTGGTTACAATCCACCAACTCGTCGGGGATCGGCAGTTTGATCTCACGCCGTTCACCAAGGAGCTGATACATCAGCCTCATCAGCTGTGGTGACGCCGTTTCGTTGTCTCCCTCCACAATGGCGATCTGAGTCCGCCCACCGCGCTCACGGTCACGGATATCCTTCGCCAACTGCATCCCCTGCAACCACAGCACTGTCCCTCAGCACTCGCACAGAACCCCCCCAGCCCCTCCCCATGTACAGACCTCTACCCCACTGGCCCCGCCCTCACACAGACCCCTCCCTCACACTGGCCAACCCCCACACCAGCCCCGACTCTGCACTGGCCCCCCACCCATGCCCAACCCCCACCCTCACACAGGAACCACCCCACACAAGATCCTCCCCCACACACCGACCCCTCCCCCACAGACCTCTACCCCCGCACCGTTCCCCCACCTCACAAAAAACCCTCCCTCATACAGAGCCAGCATCCTGCCACCCACACCAGCCCCTGTCCTCCGCCCCCACACTGGCCCTCGCCCAACCCCATGGACCCCACTAGTCCCGCCCCATATCAGCGCAGCCCACCCCCTGGCCCCTCCCCCACCTTGAGCCGCTCCATGCGGTTGCTGAGGGGGCCGTTCCATTGGACGATCAGTTTGCCAAGATCCAGCAGGAAGACGTCTCCTTTATTGAAGCTCGTCCAGGCCATTTCCACCTGTGACACAAATGTTACACATGTCTGGCCACAAGAACCACGCCACCGCCCCACACACGCCATACGCATGCGCCACACACATGGCCCACCCACCAACACACGCCACAGACACTCCTCGGGCCATCACCACACAGACGCCTGCGCTACCACCACCCACCGCGGAGGTCAGTACCCCCCCCACTCACCTCTCCAGCGTAAACATGTTTCCTTCCCTTCACGTGTAGCAGTCGCTGCACATCATACGTGTTGGTTTCCACATGTTTGAGACCAGAGGCCACGCCCCCACGCTTGTAACTGTGACAACAGGGATGGGTCACTGCAGTGCCCACCCCACCTCAACCCCACAGCCCCTCCCCCACAGCACCACCCCAACCCCACAGCCCCTCCCCCATAGCACCACCCCAACCCCACAGCCCCTCCCCCATAGCACCACCTCAACCGCTCCCCCATAGCACCACCTCAACCGCTCCCCCATAGCACCACCTCAATCGCTCCCCCATAGCACCATCCCAACCCCACAGCCCCTCCCCCATAGCACCACCCCAACCCCACAGCCCCTCCCCCATAGCACCACCTCAACCCCACAGCCCCTCCCCCATAGCACCATCCATTCACTTTACAGTGTGTTCTGTGAAGCGCTTTGGGACGTCCTCCCGCCGTGAAAAGCGCTATATCAAATGCGAGGATTATTATTATTATTATTATCCCAACCCCACAGCCCCTCCCCCACAGCCACACACTCTCACATCAGGCCTTTCTTGAAGAGGCTGCGGAAGCTCTCGGACTCGTGCCTCTGGACCTCGCGGTGCTGCACGGCGGCGCCCTGCAGTGCGTCATCTATCTGTGTGGTGTAGATGGCGGCGGCGCCCTGCTCGTCCTGCGAGGACTGCCTCCCCAACCAGAAATACACGTCATGGCACAGGGAGCGCGCAATCTTCCGTGTCTGTGCGTGAGGGAGAGGGGAGAGGGTTAGTCACACACACAGCCCGGGGGGGGGGGGCGGCGCCCTCACCGGTGACGGTGACAGTTGGCGACGCTCGCGCGGGGGCTCCGGACGCGCATGCTCGGCGCGGGGGCTGCTGGGATGGCGGAGGCAAAAGGCGGGAAAGGTGGTTTCGCGCTCAGGTGAGAGGCCGCGGCCTCGCGGGCGGGACCGGCGCTGTCCCCGGGGCTGTGCGTGTGTGTGTGTGTGTGTGTGTGTGTTGGAGTGGCTCCGCGATGCAGGCGGTGGTGCCCTGGAGCCCTGCAGTCAGGACACCGGTAGCCCTGATGAGCAATACCTGGTGCTCAGTGGCTCTCCAGACCTTCACATGTGTTCTCCGTGTGTGACAGACATTGGCTGATCACAGGGGTACACTTTGCTACGTGTCAGACACCCACTCACCGCTAAGACGATGTAGCAGTCGCCTTCGTAGAAGTTGCCGTACGACGCTTGGGGCACCGGTTCCATCTCCATTTTCTGGGGAGAAAAATAGATCGATAAATCCTAATGTAAACGAGTGTCACCTCCGGGATCGGGGGGCGGACATCCTGCACAGGACCCCACAATCCCACCCCTCCCGTAACTCAGTGCAGTCCCCAAGACTGGGCAGTACATTCCCCCGTCCGGTCAGTGGGACGTCCTCCCAATGGGAAAGGCGCAAGACAAATGTAATTTGTTTTTGTGGCTAGTCGTGGTTAAATTCCACCCATCACTGTAGTGTAGTGACTGTTACGGTGAAGAACACTGCCCCTCCACCCCCCCCCCCGGATGGGGAGGTGTGGTTCGAGCTGGGGCTCAGCTCGGGGCAGGGGAATGAGAGGCAGCGCAGAGGGGCTTCTGTGTGCGCCCCAGGCTGACAACATCCCCACTCCCCCGCCCTGTCTGCTACCCTGGGTAGACAGCGGCATTGGCTGAAAGGCTGGTGGAAGCATATTCAACAATAACTTTCAGAAGGGCGTTGGTAAATACTTGAAAAGGAAGCATTTGGGGCAAGAGCGGCGGAGTGAGATGGGTCGGTAGCTTTTCATAGAGCCGTCAAGATAGGCCAAATGGCCTCTCTCTGTGCTGAATGATTCTATCATTCTATGCAGGACAAATATTCCCCAGTTTATATAATTTCATATATATATAATTTCATATATATATAGTTTATATAATTACAGTTTATATAAAGGGCTGAGGTTTTAAATGAGAGCATCTCCCTCCCCCCCCCCCCCCCCCCCCGGGGTGGTGGTGACCCCTCCCGCCTCCTTGCCTCGATTCTCCATATCCGGACACCGGCTGATGATTGCAGGCTCCTGGCAATTACTGGACTCAGGCAGGGCATCCTCGTCACCTGCCAGGAGAGAGTGCGAGAGAAAAAGTGTGCATGAGAGACAGATTGTGGGAAGGTGTGAGAGAGAGCCCCTTGACCTCTGGCCCCACCACACACAGTGTAAGAAACGCAGATCCATATTGTGTGGGTGGGTGGGGGAAGAGGGAAGGGGAGAGAATGAGAGAGAGAGGGTTGGACAGGGCAGTAGAAGAGGCTAAGTGCAGCGAAGCCCAAGGTGTGTTTTTTGAGCTCAATGAGTGCAAAGGTTAAACACAGGCTGGAGCCACACCCAAACTTAAACACCGACACCACACACTACATACCACACACAGCCCCAGAAACACACACACACTGTAACACAAGCCCAGACACACACACACACAGCATCCCAGGAACACCTACACGCACAGACACACAAAGGTACACACACACAGCCCCAGACACACACATGTACAGCCCCAGGGACATGAATACAATTAAATTTGAAACACTTCACTGTCAATAAACTGAAAATTTGACACATCAAAAATTTCGCCCACAAATATATGGTCAATTCACTTTACAGTATATTCTGTGAAGCGCTTTGAGACGTCTCGAAGACGTGAAAAGCACTATATCAAATGCAGGGATTATTATAAATTTCTCCATTTGATTAGATTTCTGTGTCTCACCATCACACTCAGTGTGTCAGTCTCACAATCACTGTCACACTGTCTTACTGTCACATTAAGACGCTCAGTATCGCACTCGCTGTGTCAGTCTCACACGCACCATCACACTCACTGTCACACTCGGTGTGTCAGTCCCACACTCACTGACATGCTATACAAATGTAATCTTGTCAGCCTTACACTCACTGTCACGCTTAGTGTGTCAGTCTCTCACTCACCATTACGCTTAGTGTGTCAGTCTCTCACTCACCGTTACGCTCAGTGTGTCAGCCTCACACTCACTGTCACGCTCAGTGTGTCAGCCTCACACTCACTGTCACGCTCAGTGTGTCAGCTTCACACTCACCGTCACACTCAGTGTGTCAGTTTCACACCCACTGTAACACTCTTGTGTCAGCCTCACTAACTATCACGCTCTGTGTCAGCCTCACACTCACTGTCACACTCAGTGTGTCAGTCTCACACTCACGCTCAGTGTGTCAGTCTCACACTCACTGTCACGCTCAGTTTGTCAGTCTCACACTCACCGTCACGCTCAGTGTGTCAGTCTCACACTCACCGTCACGCTTAGTGTGTCAGTCTCACACTCACCGTCACGCTCAGTTTGTCAGTCTCACTCACCGTCACGCTCAGTGTGTCAGTCTCACACTCACCGTCACGCTTAGTGTGTCAGTCTCTCACTCATCGTCACGCTCAGTGTGTCAGTCTCACACTCACCGTCACGCTCAGTGTGTCAGTCTCGCACTCACCGTCACGCTCAGTGTGTCAGTCTCACACTCACCGTCACGCTCAGTGTGTCAGTCTCGCACTCACTGTCACTCTCAGTGTGTCAGTCTCACACTCACCGTCACGCTCGCTGTGTTAGTCTGATGTGCTCCCGGGAGCTCTCTTCCCTCGCTCGCTCTGCAACTCCCTGCGAGAGATCGAGTTGATTCCTGACGCTGCAAATACGTGAACTTCGCCCTTGGACTTTGTGTAAAGATTCACAAATTACCAGCACGGCTAATCAGCTGGCAGCGCACCCAGAGTCATCTGGCACGTCACCCCCTCCCCCACCATCATATTGCATCTTCCTTCCTCACCAACTCCAAGCACCCACCAACATCGCCCCCTCCCAAACACACTCACACCATGTAACCATGTGTAATCCCATCTTTCTATCTGACACGTCTCCTATGGCACATGAATCCTGGGGCCTGGGCGATGTGTGAGGGTCAGGGTGTGTGTGGTGGGGAAGGGTGAGAAGTGAGGGTCAGGGTGTATGTGTGGGGGGTTTGAGGAGTGAGGGTCAGGGTGGAAGGGTGAGCAGTGTCTCATCACAATGAAACAGCAGAACCTTTGAACAAGAAACGCCTTTGCAGACTTGCAGAGGCTCAGAAGCAGCAGCTCGGGCTCTACCAGTGCTGGTCTAGTGACTGTTTTGGGGGTGACGCAGCCACCAGTTTGCGCACAGCAACGTCCACAAACAGCCATGAAGGAGTGAGTGATTTTATCGGGGTAATATCAGCAGGAGACCAAGTGAGAGTCTCTTTCCCTGACATCTGCCTGAACAGGGCTCTGGCTGGGAGTGAGGTGTAATGTCTCATCAGGACAGCATCTCCGACGTTAAAGTGCTACCAACTGAGCCGGGCTTCACCTGAATTTCCCCAAAATGTTAAACCATCAAATCTTTCATTAAAATAAACCCAGTTTTTATTGTCCTGCACAGTTCATAAAGCAGAAGCTTCACTTTCCATCCATTCCCCCTACCCCCCGCCCCCCCGATTTTCTCTCTCCTTCTGCTCATTCTCTATCCATCCATCTTCCCTTATTTTCTCTCTCTGATATTGATCAGACTCTGTCGAGCTTGGAATCAGGAAGTCATTTGATGCCCTCGCAATGCGCTGAGTAGAAGTTTTTTTTAAAACTTGCTTCAATTAGTTCCTGGCTCCAGTCCAAAACATACAACTCAACACTCGCACTTTACCCGAGGAAGTGATTACAGTAGAATAAGAAAATAGACCTTGGAACGGCTGAGAGAAGAGCTGGGTGGAGGATAGACAAAGGAGAGAGGCAGAAAGAAACAGAAATTTATGGCACAGAAGGCGGCCATTTAGCCCATCATGTCTGTGCCACTCCATCTAGAGCAATCCTTTAAGTCCCTTTTTCCTGTCCTTTGCCCCCTCATGACCCCCTTAATTCCCCTCACATTCTCTTGTGACAGAGAAAGTTCTGTGTGTGTGGGGGGGGAGGAAGTATGTGTACATGTGTGTGGGGGAGAGTGCCCCCTGCGGGGCAGTGTGTGGGGGGGAAACGTGTCAGGGAGGGCAGTTTGACAATACAGCAGTTACCGTGGTGACAAGAGACATGGGCCTCATGGACCATTTTTACACTTTAAACATCCTAAACTGCTGTTCACATCCTCCCCCACACCAAACCCCACCCGCCCATCATCTCAGTCCTCAGTGGCTCCCAGCAGATCTCACCCTTCAACCTGCCACCTCCTTATCCAACCCTGCTCCTGAGTTAGCGAGTGTGAGGAAGTGAGCAAGCGTGTGGGAGAAAGCATGAGAAAGTGTATGAGTGAGTGCGACTGAGCATGTGAGCGTGTGTATGTGTGAATCACTAGCTTCAGAAGAAAAGGCGACGTGGAGTGTCTTTCTGTATGATATTGGTAACTGCAGCCGCAGTTCAGCAACACAGTGAGATGCATCCACACCTCCTCAACCACCACCCCGTCCCCCCACAATCACACATAGCAAAGTGTCACTGCAGCCTGGCACGGCAACAACTGTAGATAATTTATAAACATCATGCTGTGTCCTAGCAAGGGCCAGCGGTGGCAAGGGCAGGGCCCCGGTGAGGCACTAGCTGTCCTGGTGTTGTTGCAGGACTTGGTAAATGTCGTCAGTGACGGCGAGTTTCTCGAGCAAAGGGAGAATGTCCAGGAGCTCAGTGTCATACATGTCATCAAACCAGGAAGTGACGGGAATCTGGAGAAGGAGAAAGTATAAGAGCAGCAGAGATGTCCACACCCATATATGAACAATCCCCCCCCACCGTGCTGCTCCCACTGTGGCCCTCCCCACCCAATGGAGAGTTGGAGGTTGGTGAGGTCGGGACACGACAGTTGTATGTAGTGACGTGTGGTTAAATGTGGTAAAGCGCAGGGACGTGTTTACATTTGTGACGTGCGGTTACACGTGGCGAAGCGCAGTAACGTACAGCGTTGTTCGGGTGGAAGATATAGGACAATGGGGAATTGTCGATAATGATGACACGGTTTAGATTGCGGCCCAGCAGGCTCAGGTCCTTTACGTAGCTGCCCTGGTGATACACACAGGCCTCCCGGAACAGCCGGCTGCGGAAAGTGTTCCATTTGTCCAGCACATCCACCACAGGGTCACCGTACTGCAGAGCAATGGCAAACAGGTTAGTCTGAGGGTGAGCGATGAGGCTAAGGTGGGAATGTGGAAGTGTAGGTGAGTGTCAGGGGTGGGGTGTATGGGAACGTACCTTGGCGAGGCTAGCAGTGAACAGGATACACTCAAACAGCTGCCCCACTCGTTTTAAGAACTCATCCACGTGCGGCCGCTTCAGCACATACACCTGTAACACATGACAGTGCTGTGACACACTCATCACCTGTAACACACCAGTGCACGGAAAGGGTTCTGTCCATTGAGATTAAGTAAAGGGGAGTGAGGAGGCTGGGTTCATTGGGACTATCCTCGGTGGGGGTGGGGGAGGAGGAGGGGGGCAGCGAGATCTCCTCTGGGTTCAATTGGCTCCAAGGTGACATGTTTGGCAACGGAATGTTGGAATCGAGCCAGTCCTCTGTGTCTGGTTTCTGAGTAAGATGGGTCCGCAGGACTGTTGATGACAACCCAGCCTGACTCATAGGCAGGATCTGGAAGGACAGACCAGTCACTGCGGGCAGGGAGTCATCATTATCCTACTTAGCTCTTGTTAACTGTGCAAGCCAAAGCCCTAATAGGTAGGGTGGTCCTAGTTGTTAGGACACTGGGCTCAGACTCACACCAGCACTCGCTCAGAAACTGTACCCTTGCTGGGACTGGGGGCACAATGGAACAAGCTCCACTACAGGGCTACGGCTGCAGGACATCAGGCATATTTGTATGTGCTGGAGGGAAAGGGAGGCTGCGGCTGTGGAGCTGAGATTGATCGTCTCTTACCAAGTGTATAGTGTTGTTGATCTTTATGGGAACAATGAAATCTGCATTGCTCAAAGGCTGCAGGACAGAAAGAACAAAGCAGTCAACAAACTCTAACCCTGACCTGGGAGTGTGGACGCACAGTGTAGAGGGAGCGTTACTGTGTCTCTAACCCTGACCTGGGAGTGTGGACACACAGTGTAGAGGAGCTTTACTGTGTCTCTAACCCTGACCTGGGAGTGTGGACACACAGTGTAGAGGAGCTTTACTGTGTCTCTAACCCTGACCTGGGAGTGTGGACACACAGTGTAGAGGAGCTTTATTGTGTCTCTAACCCTGACCTGGGAGTGTGGACACACAGTGTAGAGGAGCTTTACTGTGTCTCTAACCCTGACCTGGGAGTGTGGACGGACAGTGCAGAGGAGCTTTATTGTGTCTCTAACCCTGACCTGGGAGTGTGGACGGACAGTGCAGAGGAGCTTTATTGTGTCTCTAACCCTGACCCGGGAGTGTGGACGGACAGTGCAGAGGAGCTTTACTGTGTCTCTAACCCTGACCCGGGAGTGTGGACGGACAGTGCAGAGGGAGCTTTTCTCTGTTGCTGACTTGCAAATGCTTACCATAAATGAACTATGTACTAAAGTCTCATCTAAATCTATCACCAGACATTTCTTTTCACGATCTTGAAACTTCTTGTTTGGGAGTAGCTTTCTGACTGGCTGCAGAGAGGGAAAACCTGCATCAGGTACACAGGAATCAGCTCCTCACCCCCAGTAAACACCTGAATTGAGCGCCCCCCCCCCCCCGGGGGCAAACAGCAGGAACCAGACCCTTTACAGTGTATCCTGTGAAGTGCTTTGAGACGTGAAAGGTGCTCCACACAGTGCAGCTCCGCCACCTGCTGACAGAGGGCGGTACTGTAGGAAATCACCGGAGACAGAAAGTCAGGTCCAGAGTTCACGTGGAAATTACTGATAAACACAGAGACACACAGACAACCCCGTCCCCCAGGTCCGCTGGACCCTGCCTGGCCCAATGGAAGCGTAGCATTGATACTAACCAACTTATCAGCATCTTTACAGTAGAAACAACAGAGTAGATTATAAAGGATTCCACGACGCGGCAGGTTTGGGCTGTACTGGAACTGAGCACCTGATGAAGAGAGAGAGAGGGCTGAGAGTGATCTGTGGTCGCAGCTATTGCCAAGAGTGCCGTTTGGCACAGTTGCTGCACTGATTGAGCCTCAGACCAGGAGATTCCTCCCAAGTCCTGGAGCCCACTTCCTGCACAGAAGACGTTTCACACACTTTCCCCTGTTGTTCCGGTTATATTTGCATTGGTCCCAGTTGCACTTTCGGGATGGAGTAAGTTGTGGTCAACTACTGCTTTTCTCTATATAAATGATCTGGATTCTGGTATTAAGGGCACCATTTATAAGTTAGCAGATGACATAAAAGGGAGTGCAGCTAACAATGCAAATGAAGCAAGTGTAGCTAACAAAATGATGATTGTAAGCAACTTTAGGGATACATGAGCTGATTGGGCGGAGAGATGGCAAATTAAATTTAATGCAGACAAATGTGCGAGTGGAAAAGCAAAGGGACCCGGTAATTAATGTACATAAATCCTTAATGGTGGGAAGGCGGGTGAACAAAGCTGTCAAAAAAACTAATGGGATCCTGGACTATAAATACGGGTAAAGAATATAAAAGCAAAGAGGCAATGCTAAACCTATATAAATCACTAGTTAGACCACAGCTGGTATATCATGTCCAGTATTGGTCACCCCACTTTAGGAAAAACCTGAAGGCTATAGGGGGGCGCAGAGGAGATGTACTGAGATGATCCGGGGAATCGGTGGTTTGGCCAATTGGGCTTCTGTGTGTAAACTTCTGTGGTTTTAAGGTTATTAGTTACATTATTACTGGTTATACTTTTACCTGTGGTTCCATTACTAGTTACAAATTACATGTGTTCCCATTTCTAGTTACACTGTTTTCCAGTGGTTCCATTACTAGTTGCACCAGTTATCCTGTGGATATCTTATTAGTTCAACTAGTTACCGCGTTGTTTCATTGCGAGTTATACACGTTTTCTGTGGTTCTATTACTGGTTACATTGGATATCCTGTGATCCCATGCCTAGTTACACTAGTTACCTTGCTCCAGGCGCAACGCCTCCCCCTCTTTAGTGACCTGGGTGGAGATGGACGAGATGTCCATGAGGCGGTCGCTGTCCCGGGCTGAGCGGCTGGGGCGCGGTTAGCTCACCGCATGGACTCGACTCTTGCTCAAGGTCCGGCCCCGGGAAGCGCTCAGCCCACGCCCCCCCCCCCAGCTCCGGGAGGGCTCCGGGCCGGGCCTCTCCCTCCCTCCCTCCCTCCCTCCCTCCCTCCCTCCCGCTGCGCTGTGGGTCGGGCCCGGGGCAGCTCTGAGCCGGTGGCGACCTGCACTTGCGCTCAGTTCATGCGCTGCTGAAGCTGAAGAGCCGCGATGGTGAGGGAGCGGCTCAGCTTCATCCATTGTGACGCTCTCACAAACAGCAGCAGATAAAGCTGCTAACACTGCCCCAGAGTAAACCTCATCAGCCCCGTCCCAACCTCAGCACCAGAGCACAGAGAAAGCTGCCAACGCCAGGCAGCCTGACCCTCAACACCAACCTTAGCCCCAACATCAGCCCCACAGTCCCAACCTCAGCACCAGAGCGCAGGTAAAGGTACCAACATTAGCCAACCTCAACCCTATAGCCCCAACGTCAGCCCCAGCACCAAAACTGGTCCGGTAGCCAATAGCCCCAACCTCAGTACCAGGACACAGATGAAGCTGCCAGTCCAGCCCCAGAGTCAACCTCTTACCCCCATAGTCCCAGCAACCAAGTGTAGCTCCGTAGCCAATAGCCCCAGAGCCATAGCCCCAGCTCCACGATCGGCCCCAGTATCAAAGCACACATAAAAGTTGCCAACCCCAGGGTCAAGCCCAGTCTATAGCGGGTTGGGCTCCGTGGGTTGGGGGCGGGGCTCTGTGGGTTGGGGGCTGAGCTCTGGTGGATTGGAGGCTGGGACAGGGACAGGGACGGAGCGACACGGGGACAGCAATGGCTCAGCCTCCAGCCGCCGCAAACAGCATATGGGGAACAAATCCAATAAGTTACAGAAACGCTGAATAATAAGAAAAGAAACCGGCGGTGGAGAGTTGCCGTCAGCCCCCGCAGGCTGGAGAGCTGAGCCGCTGTGTAATCCCTCCCCGGGAATCTGTCCTCAGCTCTGTCACCGCTATTCCTGGCCCCAGTCACTCACTCCTGTCCTCTGCTGCAAAACGTTGGCTTTTGCGTTTCGAATCCTTTTACGCTTTTCCAGTCTGTTCCCTTAGCGGATTATTGAGGTTTATGTTATCTCTCCTCCTCTGCCCTCCCCGCCGCCAGATCAAAGTTTCAAACCTTCTCCAAACTTTGATCAGCTGCTTGTTTAGTCCTGTTCCCTGAGGGCTGAGTGTGGAGATCCGGGCGCCATGCACAGAGCAGAGGCACGAGTGACCCTCAGGAAGGGCAGTGAGGAGGTGGGCAGAGGGCCTGGCAGCCTGGCAATGCCCAAACCCCCTCCGGAGAGGCCCAGGGGGCAGGCGATGGCAGAACTCTTCCAGCCACCAACCTTCCTGAGGAAGATGAAGAACGCAGCCATTGGCACAGGCTGTGACATCAGGCTGAAGGTGGCGGTGACTGGCAGCCCCACGCCAGCCCTCAGCTGGTTCAAGAACAAGTGGCCGGTGGGGCAGGAGTGTGAAGAGTACGGAGCGCTGTGGATCCGGGATTGCAAGCCTGCTGATGCCGGAGTCTATACCTGCATCGCCCGCAACCGACTGGGGGAAGCCCGCAGCTCGGCTGTGCTGGCTGTCCTGGACCTGGAAGGTGGGTCACGGTTTTGGGGGGTGGCAGCAGAGAAGTGAAAGGTGTGACACGGTCTGGTGGGGGCTGCGGAGAAGATGCGGGGGTGCAGGATGTCTAACTCCTAAATAGAGCTGATTAATGTCCTGGCATCACTCCCACAGGTGTGATGGTTCACGCAGGATTGAGTAAATGGTGTGTGTTGTCATGTGTCACTGTCTGTCATGGAGGATTGGGTGCATCACTGTGTTTAAGGGGGTTCTGTGCAACACTCTGGGATGCATCCCTCCAGGGAGAGTGCAGTCCAACCCAACAAATATCTCTGGAATTTCCATGTGTAGGTGGGATGCATGGAGTTCTGTGTGGTTTGGAGGTGCTTAAGCATGGTGATGGGTTTCCATGAGTCAGACACCCGGCTGGCCAAAAAGGAATGGTGCGAGTGTTCACAGATGTGAAGATGCCCAGGTGTAGGTTACAGCTGCTTTCTGTGTGTGTCCTGTGCACTGTCAATGCACTTTACAGGATATACTGTTAAGTGTAGTTACTGTGCATTTGTAGGTGAATGCAGCAGACAATTTGTGTACAGCAATGTTCCACACACAGCAATGACGTGAATGATCCATTTTATTTAGAGGATTGTTGGCTGGGGCCCTGGAGAGACTGCCTTCTCTTTTTGATTACTGCTGCAGGATCTTTCATGTCCATCCGAACAGGAACAGACAGGACATCAGTTTAACATCTCTTCCAAAGGATGGCAACTCCGACAGTGCAGTGCTCCCCCAGCATTGCACTGAAGCGCCAGCCTAGACTGAGTTCAAACATCCCAGCATGGACTTGAATCCACAAACTTATGATTCAGAGGCAAGAGTGCTATCAACTGAGCACACCTACTCTCTCAGACACACACCCATTCACACACATACACAGTCTATCTCAGACACACTCATTCACACTTACTCTGAGACTCTGGTTGAATCAGAAGGTGTTGCAGAGGCAGGGACAGTGTGTCTTGCACCTGTTGCAGCCACATGCACGCTGGTTCTGCTATTCTTAGTGTGGAATCTGCCAATCTTTAGATTCTAAGTGCGTAAGTGGAGCAGGGCTCGGGTTACTGAACGTACCTTTACACTGAGGCATCGAGAGTCCTTTTAGCAGAATCTCTTCTCCACGTTGCCAGCCTTGGGCCGCAGTTAAGCACTGTAAAGCGCTCCGAGACCCCGCCTGTTTGAAGGGCACTACTTAAGCACAAGCTATTGTTCTACAACTAATGATCTCTTTACTCTTCACCCTCTCCACTGTATCCCCTATACACTCTGTCCCTCTAATCTGTCTCTCTCTCTTCACATCCACAGATGACATCTTGGCTCATTTGGTAACAGAAATTACTATGTATTATAGAGAATCGCAGCCCGTGTGTGTTATAGAGNTTTTTTTTGTGTTAACCAGCCGGATGGCTGATACATGCGGAAACCTATCACCGTGCTTAAGAGTATCCAAACCAAGCTGAGATTTCCATGCATTCCTACACATGGAAATCCCAGAGTAAGATTGTTGGAATGGAATGCGCTTTCTCTCCCTGGAGAGAGGTAGGTGCAGGTTGGCGAGAGCCAACGTTTGGGGAGAGCCCATGAGTGTGCATTCGGGTAACTGCTGAAGTCTAACCAGCTAAAACCACACAGCTTGCCATTGAGAGCGCTGTCTGGCGCTGTCCCGCTGCTTGTCCAGCTAGGACCACTTTACCTGTTAGGGCTTTGGCTGCAGGGTTAACAGGAGCTGAGTGGGAGGATTCCCTGCCCCCAGACTGTTCGGCCCTTCCAAGTCCTGCACATGATCCAGGCCGGGCTGTGCTGTCATCAGCAGTGAGTGCCCTGAGATACTAGTATATCAAATAGCAGCCTCTGTGTGTATTATGCAGAATAGCAGCCCCTATGTGTATTGTAGAGAATAGCAACCCCTGTGTGTGTGTGTTATACGGAATAGCAGCCTATAAATTCCCTGGGGATGATGTGGAGAGCGTCTGTCCTGTGTCAGACGGGCAGTTTGGGGATTGTGGCCACAGTTACTCCTCATTCTGAGAAGCAGATACAGAGACTCAATCCAGGCGCTCAGCACCGAGAATTCCCTGCAGGCGCCTGGAATCTGTGCCATCCTCTGATGTGTGAGTGTGTGTGTTGGTGGGGGGGGGGTGGGTGGTAGGAGTGGCTGGGCTGTGTGTGTGGATGGGATGGGGGTAGGAATGGCTGGTACGGGAATGGCTGGGCTCTGTGTGGGTTGGGGTAGGAGTGGCTGGGCTGTGTGGGGGGGGGGGGGGGGAGTGGCTGGGCCTTGTGAGCGGGGTGGGTAGTGGCTGGGCTGTGTGGGGGTGGAGTGGTTGAGCTGTGTATGTGTGTGGCGGGGGCGAGTGGCTGGGCTGTGTGTGGCCGTGACGAGTGACTAGGTGGTGGGAGAGTGGCTGGGCTGTGTGTGTGGGGGAGAGTGGCTGGGCTGTGTGGGGAGGGGGAGTGGCTGGGCTGTGTGTGGGGAGGGGAGTGGCAGGGCTGTGTGTGGGGAGGGGGAGTGGCTGGGCTGTGTGTGGGGAGGGGAGTGGCTGGGCTATGTGTGGGGGGGTAGTGGCTATCTGTGTGTGTGTGTGTGTTGAGGGTGGGTGGTGGTGGGTTCTGAAGAGACAGTGGCAGAGCTGGCGGAGAGGAAGGTGACAGGGCAGTGCTAGTTAGTGCCACACTTTCACTGTGAGTGTTGGTGATGGTTGGGGATGGAATTGAAGCCAGGGACACACTGCAGTCTGGGGATGTTCGAGTTCTGCCAGAAGAAAAAAAAACCTGTTGATGCTTGGAGGAGGAATCCGTCTGTCAGCTGCTGACGCCAGAGGCAGGTTTCATGTTGTCTTGTTTAATGGAGCCGAGACGGTAGGGACTTGCTGAGAGTCCTACAAAGCGAGGCAAAGAGAGCAAGGAGCTGGCAGAGATTGGCACAGTGACTGAGAGGAACTTGGAGTGACTGGAAGAAAAAGTGAAATACTTTAAAAGTCTTGCAAAAGCAAAATAAGAGTAAGAGTTACTCACCAGCCAGGGAGCAGTCTTCATAATTTGGTTTGCCGACAACAGAGTGAGGTAAGGCTCCCTGTATGCTCACCTCAAACAAACCATTGCACATTCCCTCCCTGCTGTGTTGTGATTATGTGCTGATTAATGACCAGAAACATCCTTGTGTCAATTTAACTATCGTCTTGATGAAATATTCTGCTGAGTGCTATCTGAAAATGGGGTGTGGGATCTGGCAAAGGGGTGGAGCGCGTGGGTCCACGGTGCTAAATCTGTATCTTGGGTTTGTTGGGTGTTGGAGAGAAGAGACAGTTAATTAACCCCCTGATGGTCCAAACCTACAAATAGATTGTTGGAACACACACTGTGGCCAATCGTCCTCCAAGTATAGATCTGAACAACATCTATTGGCATCTCACCAAGGGGCTGCCTAAGCAGTAGCATCTGGAGCCATTTGCACTAAGGAAGGAGTAAAGACAGAAGGATTTTACATTTTATAGTGTTTTATCATGTTAAAATGATATGCTTCAGAAATAATCCTTGCATTTGATACATTGCCAATAAGACTGAAACATCTCAAAGCACTTCATAGCAGCCATTCTGCACACAGCCATGAAGCAACTGACCAATTTCTCTGAGGATTGTTGCCCAGGACACCAGGAGAAACTTCTTTCGCTTTTCCAATAGTATAACAAATTCTTTTAACTCCTCTCAGAACCGGCTAAACAGGAGCTTACTTTAACATCTCAACTGAAGGACATTGACTCTTAAGAAATGCAGATCCCTTCTCCCCTCAGACTGTATTGAAGCATCAGCCTCAAGTCCCTCAAGTAGAGCTTGTAGGCAACACTCTCTGAGTTAACCAAGGCCGGTTGGTGAATGGTGTGTCCTCAATCTTCAATAATAATCCTTATATTTGATACCACACATTATCACGTAATCAAAAAGTCTCAAAGCCTTTCACAGGATTTTACTGCGAAGTATAGTAACTGTGTTTGTTGGTGCACACAGCAGGTGTGAACCTGGCTCAGTTGGTAGCACTCTTCTCTCTTGAGTCAAGCCCCACATCAGAACTTTGAACTCACAGTCTAGGCTGACACTTCAATGCAGTTGGGGAGTGCTGCATTGTCGGAGGTGCCAACCTTCAGATGAGGCATTAAACAGGTTCCATCTGTCTGCGCCTCCGCACCTCAGGCATTGGCAGCATCAACATCCACGGATGCACACTCCACCTCACCAGTTAGGAACTTGGGAGTCTTTTTTGACCCTCAACTGTCCTTTCTTTCCGCCGTGATCTGCTCTGCCTTCTGCCTTCCCCCACCGCCGTAACATTACCCGACTCCTCCACTGCCTCATCCCTCAGGCCGCTGAAACCCTCATACACGAATTCGTCACCTCAAGGCTCGACTAAGGAAACTCTCTTCTTGTCGGCCTCCCCAACTCTTCCCTCCACAAGCTGCAGATCATCCAGAACTCTGCAGCTCATGTACTCTCCCGCACCAGGCTCTGTGACCCTATCACCCCCACCTTCGCCCGGCTCCACTGGCTCCCCATCCCTCAGAGGATAGAATTGAAAATCCTCATCCTCACTTTCATGGTCCTCCAGGGCCTTGCTCCCTCCTACATCTCTGACCTGCTGACCCCCTATCAACCTGCCCGCTCCCTCCGTTCAGCAGGCTCCAAACTGCTCCATGTCTCCCACCCGATCTGCTCTACCATCGGCGGCCGGGTTTTCAGCCTCTCTGCCCCCACCCTTTGGAACTCCATCCCATAGTCCCTTCGCCTCACTCCCTCCCTTGCCTCCTTCAAGGCATGACTCGAGACCCTCCTTTTGAACATGCTTTCAGCTGCCCTCCTACCTCTCTGCGCTCCCTCATCCCAACCGTGCCCCACCCACACTCGGGTCCTGGGGTGAAAGGCGCTTTTACAAAGGTAATTTTTTTTGTTGTTGAAATCGTTGTGGTTGTAGAAAGTTACAGCTCATCCAGGACTTAATATCTACACAACCAGAATGTTAGCTGCAGCTGTAAAACATCCTGAGATTCTGGTTGGTTTGGCCTGAATTCTGTGGATCTTTATATTTGTGCTTGCTCTGGAGTGCACTTCCTTTGTCATACTTCATTGATCAGTTCATCAATTATCAATACTTTACCCGGGCAATACCTCTCCATCTTCAATCGAACATCACATAATAGGCCTCACTATGCCATGGGCCTAACCCCCCACACAGACAGGCCTCACTGGGTCTAACTCTACTGTATATAATAATAATAAATTAACTAATATAAAATAACTTAATTACTCTCTCGATGTGAATAGAAGCTGACATTCAGTGTGGAACTGAGCTACCTGAGACACTACCTGCATGAAGGGGTGCTATATGAATGCTAATTCCTGTTGTTTATCTCCAGCAGACAAGGTTTTCAATGAGAGTGTTCTCTGTGTAAATTAAATGAATTGAGCTTGGTAAGGCTGAAGGATACCCTTCTGTGCTATAAAGTATAAAGCTTATACTGTTCAGTTTGTTTGATTCAGAGCCTCACTTGAAGTCATTGACAATTCAGGCCTGGTACGGCAGGGTCTTCTTACTCTTCTCTTCAATCCCTACTGATGACAGCTTACTGTTCCTTCCTTGCAAACTGCACCAAGCGCTCTGAGATGCTACCCTACGTGAGGGGCGCTATATAAATGCAAGTTGTTGTTACACCAGCATTTTCAGCTGAACATTTCTATCCCATCTGTCGAGGTCCGCCCTCCTTTTTTCTCCACTCAAAGCAGACAAGGCCCATTTGCTGAGTTTGTGGACGGAGATGACATGGGTTCCTTGTTTCCTCGTTCCCTGTCTCTTTGCCCCTCCCCCACACGCAAAGAAGATTGCTTCTAAACCTGCTGTCCACTGTAATAGATCAGCGTGGGGCAGGAATTTGAGAAGTGCACAGTATGCAGAGTCTGTGGTTGTAAATTGATGAATAATCATTTGCTGCTGAGGGTTCAGCTGAGGGACTCCCTTGGACATCGCAGCCTGCTGCCCGCTCAGGAACCCTGAGCTGTGTATGCGCAGCAGGTCACAGCATTTACCTTTGAATGATTCCAGTATTACGTCTCTCGCTAGTTTTTGGCAAGGAGTTCCACAGCGAGATTTGGACTAGATTTTCAACCAATTTGTAGATTGCTGCTTCCAAGTGTTTGGTATCCCCTAACAGGCCCCTAGCCTGGCTATTGTCAGATCAATCACTGCAGCACGACTGTGCTGTTGCTGATTATGTCACAAACGTTACAGGCTCTGCATCCCGGGCTCATTCCTCATCACAGTCGAAGCTACCACTCTAAAACAGTGCTGGGGGAGCGCTGCACTGTCGGTGGTTTCGTCGTTTAGATGAGTTATTAAACCAAGGTCCAGTCTGCTTGTTCATGTGGATGTTAAAGATCCCATGGCACTATTTGAAAAGAGAAGGGAGTTTCTCCTGATATCCTGGCCAATAATCTCCAGATAGATAGGTTATTCACTTCAATTATTATGGGAAATTGCTGTGTACAAATAGGCTACAAAATACAGTTATTACACTAGGCAGTAATTCCTGTGAAGTGCTTTGATACAGTTCGACAAAGTGATGTAGCACCTCATCACATCATCGAGACGTCTCAAAGTCCTTCACAGGATTTTGCTGTAAAGTGTAACTGTATTAATTTGGTCACTCAATCAATGACTATTTGTGGGACGCTGCTGTGCGAAATTGGCTGCCACGTTTCGCCCAAAAATATACAGTCAATTCACTTTACAATATATTCTGTTAAGTGCACTGAGATGTCTCAAAGATGTGATAAGGCGCTGTATCAAATGCAAGTATTATTATTATTATTATTTACAGCCGAATGTGATATCCAGTTTGGACATATCAATGAATTACAAATAGTCATGACCAAATTTATGTCGGGATTTTTGGTCAGGCCATTGGTAGAATCTCCTTTTTCTTTTTGAATAATGCCATGGAATCATTTCTCCTACTCACGTAAGTCACCATGGAACACCAGCCACCTCCGCTCCCTTAAAGCACAGGTGTGTGCCGCTGAACGCACTTGGCTTAAATCGAATGGTCCACCGGCAGATCTGGCTGGATCTTATCAAATCCTAGCACTCTGCCCTCGCCTCCGCTAAATCATTGTTCTACTCCAAGACAATCTTGGAGGCCAAGGACAACCCCAGGCTCTTCTTGTCCATCACTAACCGGCTCCTACGCCCACCCTCTTAAGCCTCGCCCATCGTCAACTCCAATGCCAACTGCGAAGTGATGCTGGACTTCCTTGAATCCAAAGTCGAGGGGATCTGCTCAGCTGCCTCTTCCCTTCCATCTACTACACCCTTTCCATCTCCCCCTCCCACAACGGCCCCTACCCATCCCTCCCACCATACCTTCGAACTTATCTCCCCCTCCTCTCTCACCACCACCATAACCCGCATGAAAGCAACCACCTGCTCCCGCGACCCCATCCCTACCCCTCTCCTTACCTCCCAGCTCCACCTCCTTGCCCCTCTACTCACAGACAGCATAACCTCTCCCTGTACACTGGTACTGTTCCCACCGCATTAAAATCAGCCGTCATCACTCCTATCCTTAAAAAATACTCCCTACTCTCAAACTACCTCTCCATCTCCAACTTCCCTTTCCTCTCCAAGGTCCTGGAATGTGTTGTTGCTTCCCAGCTTTGCTCCTTCCTCTCCCGACACTCCCTTCACGAACCCCTCCAATCGGGTTTCCGTGCTGCCCACAGCACAGAAACAGCCCTGGTCAAAGTGACAAATGACATTCCGTCCATCTGTGACCAGGGCTCCCTCTGCCTCCTCCTCCTCCTTGACCTCCTTACTCCTCGTGGAGTCCTGTAGCTCAGTGGTTAGAGCACTCGCTTTGCAAGTGAGAGACCTGAGTTCAATTCCAGGCAGAGGGCGAGACCTTGGGCAAGTTTCCTTACTCCACACAGAGCCTAATAATAATCCCTCCAAAACCAAAAACAATAATAAATTGGTCATTTTCAATCCACGACTGTTTGTGGGACATTGCTGTGCGCAATTGGCTGCCGCGTTCGCCCACAAATATACAGTCAATTCACTTTACAGTGTGTTCTGTGAAGCGCTTTGGGATGTCCTCCAGACGTGAAAAGCGCTATATCAAATGCAAGGATCGTAAGGATCGTTACTGCCTTGCTACCGTTGATCACTCTATTCTCATCCACTGCCTCTCCTCTCACATCAACCTTCACAGCTCTGTCCTTGACTGGTTCAGATCGTACCTCTCACATTGCTCCACTTCATCTCCACAAACAGTTTCTCCTCTAGCCCCCTCATATGGTGTTCCTCGGGGCTCTGTCCTTGTTCCCCTCCTCTTCAATATCTGGTGACATCATCCGCAGACATGAAGTCAATTTCCACATGCATGTGGATGACACCCAACTGTACCTCCCTGCCTCCACCCTTGACTCCAGGCTCACTGCTGTCCTGACAGAATGTCTGTCAGACATCAAGTCTTGGATGAGAGCTAACTTTCTTCAGTTGAACGTCAAGAAAACCGAGGCTCTCCTGATTGGCCACACCTCAGGCGCTGACAGCATCTGCATCCATGGATGCACACTCCACCGTACTAAAGCAGTCTGGAACCTTGGCCTCTTGTTTGAACCTCAATTATCCTTTCCACCCCACTCTCGTGCCATCACCTGCTCTGCCTTCCCCCACCTCCGCAACATCCCCTGGCTCCGCCACTGTCTCACTCCGCAGGCCGCCGAAACCCTCATACACGCATTCATTATATCAAGGCTCGACTGCGCAAACTCCTTGCTTGTCAGCCTCTGCCCTCCATAGGCTGCAGATCATCCAGAACTCTGCAGCCCATGTCCTCTCCCGCACCAGGCTCCGTGACCTTATCACCCCCATCCTCGCCCCACTTCACTGGCTTCCCATCACACAGAGGACACAGTTCAAGATCCTGGTCCTCACCTTCAAAACCCTCCATGGTCTCACTCCACCCTACGTCTGTGACCTCCTAACCCCCTACCATCCTCCCCGCTCCCTCCGCTCAATGGGCTACGACCTGTTTCACGTCCCTCACCTCGCCCACCCCATCATTTCGCCACTCTGCCCCCACCCTCTGGAACTCCATCCTCAGTCCCTCCACCTTGCCCCCTCCCTTGCCTCCTTCAAGACCCACCTCAAGACCCTCCTCTTTGATCGTGCTTTCGATCACCCTGCTTCCCCCCTGCCCTCCACCCTCCCCAATCCTGTTCCCCAGCTTGCATCCGAAACTCTTGACTGTCCAACGCCTTGGGACGTCCGCTCTACGTGAAAGGCACTATACAAGTATAATTTTGTTGTTGTATTAACGTACACCTGAATAGGCAGACAGGACCTCAGTTTAGCATTTCCTCATCACCTCCAACAATGCATCGCAACTCTGCAGTGCTTTGGAATGTCAGTCTGGACTGTGAAACCAAAGTCCCAATGTGGGGCTTGCACCGACAACCTTCTAACCCCACACAGTTCAGGCTGACTGTATCCTGAGCCTTTATGAAACTGTCAGAGTTGGTAATTGTATTGCTGAATATAGAGGCAGACCAGGGTTAAGTGCAGGTGTAACACACGGATGGAAGCTGGTGAGATCACAGCTGATTTGCTCAGGATTGGAGGAGAGATTTTTATAAAGAGAACAATAAGTAAATCTAGGAAAGTAATGAGAGCACCAGCAGATATGGGTGGAGCTGTCCCCAGTTAGGTACTTATGATGTCCTCAATCTGCAGAACCATCCTTTCAGCAGTGAAACAGGTCTGGCTTGAACAAGGAGCACTAGTGCCTCTCACCACAGTCGCAGCAATCAGCACAAACACCAGATAGGATTGCACATGTGGAGCAGATCCTACAGCTCTGATAAAGTACATGTGAAGCTGACTGAAGCCTGACATCAATCTGCTGTAAAAATAGCCACTGGTCTGGTCAATGCTGCCGAGAGCTATTTACACCCATCAGGAACGCAGCTGGGCCTGTCCATCAGAACGTCAGCTTAAGCACTGAACCTTTGGGCAACAATATGAGGTTTACTGCCTGGAACAGCAGCCTGCCAACTGCCCTGCTGTGACATTGTGCCACCCTCACTAATCTGGTACAGACAGGCCTCCAATCTAGTGTAGATTTTGTGTTGGTTAGCCAAGAGTCTGACACGTGTGGAGACTCATTATCATGCTTAAGAGTCTCCAAGCCAAACAACGGAGAGTTCTATATATGGATGGTTTCCAATTGTCTTTCCCTCGAGGGACATACCCTACTGACTTAATCCAAAGAGTTTAAATGCAAGAACATGGGTTTCCAGCCCGCAGAGTATGTATTGGGACACACCAGTCAGTGATAATTTAACTAGCTATAACTACAGTCTACCATTGCTGAGCATTGGTAAGTTTCTCGCTGTTAAACTAGGACCTCCGTACCCAATAAGTCTTGGCTTGGAAGATCAGGAGGGGTGAGTGGAGAGAATCCCAGCCCTAGTTACTGGTCCCTATTGATTTATGCCATAAATTAAGAAGTATAAAATCAAGAAAAACCTGAAAACACTATTGATTAAATCCGGACTTACCTAGACTCGTGTGAATGTTCGGGGGGTGGAGTGCTTCTTGCCGGCCCACTTCATGTCCCAACTCATCCCAGCATTGAAGAACTGGGTCTCTATAATCCTTCAGTACTGTAATGCTTGGAGTCCTGTAGTGTAGTGGTTAGAGTACCCGGGGTCGATTCCCAGGCAGGTCAGGGCGAAACCTTAGGCAAGATTCCTTTCTCCACACACACACACACACCTCTGTTTACCTAAAAGTAAGTAGCAACCAGTTTGTTAGTCGATTGGTGGATCACTTTCCGGTGGTAATAATCCCTCCAAAAATAAATGATAATGATAATAATATGGTCACTCAATTAATGACTGTTTGTGGACACTGCTGTGCGCAATTGGATGCCGCGTTTCGCCCACAAAATACACAGTCAACACACTTTACAGTATATTCTGTGAAGCACTTTGGGATGTCTTGAAGACATGATGAGCTATAATCAAATGCAAGGATTATTTTTTATTATTGGTGGGCGAGCTCTCAGCCTTTCTGTCTCCTTTCTCTGGAACTACAAGGATAATGATATAGATGTATAAAACTTGTTTTACTGATAGAAAATCTGACTTGATTTTCTATCCAGCTCAATGTTGGCAAGACAGAGGCCCTCCTGCTTGGCTCCTGGTAGCGCCTCCTCACCTCAGCCGCTGACACAATCACCATTCATGGCTGCACTCTTCACCTCACCGAACCAATCCAAAACCTTGGTGTCCTTTTCGACTCTCAGCTATCCTTCAAACCCCACATTCGTGCCAATGACATGTTCCACCTTTCCACACCTCTGCAATACTGCCAGCATCCACCACTACTTCTCACCACAGGACGCCGAGACCCTGATCAACTGCCCGCCAATTGGACTTCCCAACTCTTTCCTCCACAAGCTGCAGATTATTCAGAACTCCGCAGCTCGTGTCCACTCCCACATGAGGCTCCAGGAACCGATCAACCCTGTTCCTGCCCGACTTCACTGGCTCCCCATTCCTTAGAGAATCGAGTTCAAAACCTTTGTTCTTGCCTTCAAGGCCCTCCACAGTCTTGCTCCCCCCAACCTCTCCGTTCTCATAACCCCATATCAGCCTGTCCGCTCCCTCCGCTCAGTGGACGCTGGCCTGCTTTAGCTCCCCCGCACTTCCCACCCCACCATTGGCGGTCGGGCATTCAGCATCTCTGCCCCCACCACTCTGGAACTCTACCTTTCAATTCCTCCGCCTCACATCCTCGCTTGCCTCCTTCAAGTTCAGTCTAAAGACCTTCCTCTTCAACCATGCCTTTGGCCACCCTCCCACTACCTCCTCCCATTCTGACCCCAACTCCCAGCTCGGGTCCAAAACTCGATTGTCCAGTGCCTCAGGACATTTTCTGATGTGAAGGGCGCTATACAAGTGTAATTTGTTGGTGGTGTTGAGTTTTGGTCTCAGATTGAGTGTTTGTCAGTTACACAGCCTGTAGGTAAATCAAGTTGATAGCAAGTCTTGCATGATGTGGATAAATTTGATTGTGAATCTTCCAGTTTGACCTGTTCTCACAGTTCGGCTGCAGAGGCAATCTCATTCCTTCATTTTAATTGTTAATGATTCTTCTACCTCTGGTTTCAGACATCTTGTGGTCAGAATGTTCTCCAGGCTCTGACAAACTCCCTGAATAATACCACAATATTCCACCTCTCATTCAGCAGGCAGTGTGTTCAAGTGCTGATGAAGAAACCATAGCTAAATGGCTGTTATAATAACCCTTGCATTTGATATACAGCCTTTCACATCAGGAAGACATCTCAAAGCAATTCAGTGCCATGGGGTCTTTTACATTCACCTGAACAGGCAGATGGAGACGGAAACTCAGTTTAATATCTCATCCAAACAGCAGCCTCTGACAATTCAGTGCTCCATCAGCCCTATATCAGAGTATCAGCCGAGATTGTGAGTTCAAAGCCCTAATGTGGAGCTTGAACCCACATTTTTTTTGATTCAGAAGCAAGAGTGCTAATTTGGTCACTCTGGCTGCCATGTTTCGCCCACAAAATAAAGTCAATCCACTTTACAATAATCTATGAAGTGCTTTGAGAAGTCTCACAACTACTTGTGTTTATATAGCTCCCTTCACCCAGGCTAGAGTCCCAGAGCACGACACAGAGCCAGGGGAGGTGACCGCAGGCACTTATCAACACAATAAGGCGCTTTTTTCAAATGAAAGGATTATTATTTAATATGGAAGGTTCTATAAAATGGGTTCCTGTCCTTTGTAGAATGAGCACAGGCAATTGAAAGAGCATTACAACTCGTCCATGTAAATCAGGCTGCAGATGAGTGCTCTGCAGGAGGGAAGTAGCTAATAGATTGAAGCACTGATATCTTTCACAGTACTTTTCCAGCTGAGAACTACCTAATAGGGTTTTGGCAAGTGATGCAAACATGTTTGCTTCACAATTCTTGTGATTATATCAGTCATTAATTTTCTGTGCCTGAATGGAACAGCCCAGCTTTAAGGAAGCAGTGCAATGCCTGGGCACCAGTTATCACAACATAGAAATTGATCTGAAATGGTTTGACGTCATCAGAATTGATCTTGAAATATATAATTTATTGCCTACAAGAGGACAAATACCAAACTGCAACATCTCAAAGTATTGTGGAGATGGAGAGGCAAAAAGAGATCTTTTGATGTCAGTGATGATGTGTGCAGCTCCGGTCTCTCTCTCTGCGTTTTTTTGTGGATCAGTTGCCTCCGGAGCTGTGTGGTACAATCCAAGACTGAAATTGAGCCAGATTTGTATTTTCATCTCAGTGATTTCTACACATGAAGCAAGCTTATCTTGATTGAAAGCATTTTATTGACATTGTGTGTGTACAGAGGCACACGCATAGGGAAGAATCAGTGATCAAGACAGATAAGATAGGTACATACATACGCATACACAGATACATACAAAATGGACTGAGGAAAACATCAGCTGCCTGATTCCCTACTGCAGTTGGGATCTATTAGCAGGTTAAGGTGGTGTGAAGCGGCTGCTGAAGATATCAGTCAACAGCACTGATCTCCCCGTCAACATGAAAAAAATCTGGGCAAAGAAACGACTTCAGGTAAGAAGTAAGAATTAAACTGCAATTTTAATGAATTGGAATTGTTTCAGTCCTGCTGCAGCTGTGATCGATTGTGGGGGAGGAAGGTGGTTTAGTTGTTAAGAATTAAATGCTTAAAAATTGCACAATAAAACTGGTTTCTGATAAGCTGATTCCGGGGGTGGGGGCGGATATCTGACGGGTTAAGGCACTAAGGCTGACATGGAGGGAAGCTGTAGTTGGGAGAGGTTGTGTCTGTGAAGGTTACAGGAATGGGGGAAAGGTTGTGCGCTACACATCCTATTCAATGACTAAGATCAGCAGCGTACCTTTGGCAAGTGATAGATGTACAAGTCATACTGTGGCAGCCCCAGGCCACTGCTTTCTGACTACAGTCCGCGGGTCAGTGGGTGTTGTGCAGTAAATCCCAATCAGGTGTTATTGACCTGTGTCCTCCGCGGCCCCTTTACACGAGCTCTCTCACTGAGGGCTGTTCCCGGAGAGAGTCTCTGTTGAAACAAATAAATATTTAGACACATAATAAATGAGGCAGGATTGATGGTAGCAGAGTAAAGACAGCCAGGGCTTTGCACAGTCATGTCTCCACCCCCCCACTCGGAGGACATGTTTTTGGCGGTGGTACGTCATGGATGGATGGATGGATGGATGCAGACTGCCGTCAGTCCCCACCAGCACCCAGGAAGCCAGTCACAACAACACGCCCTCCTGTGAGCTGTCCAAACACCAGGCAGCAAACTAATTCATCAGCTGATTAGAAGTTGCAATCTGATTTAAATTTTACATTTAAAATGTCTCTTGAAATGGGTTAAGAGGCAGTGACTTTAGTATAATCCGCTGATCTCCAGGGGACGGTGCCAACAGTTGCCCACTCAGTGACCGTCCAGAGCTGTCTATTCCCTGAATTGTTGCCTATGTAACAGGGTTGGCAAGGTGCGCTGGGTCCTGTAGGTTAGTGGCTGCCTCATTCAAGTTTGAGTTTGTCTTGGAATTCACATCAGAGGGCACACCAGCAAGTGTTGGTCAGAATTTACTTCTCTGTAATGTAGTGTAATGGGTGTCTGTGCCTTCACACAGACTGTCTGTATCTCAACTACAGCTTTAACACACACAATACAGCAGCGGAGAAGCTCACCATGTAAGGACCTGTACACAGACATTACACCTGTTTTTACCAATGTCCTCAGTAGTTTTGTGACCAAACTGACTGAATATAGAGAAGAGCATCCCTTTTTGCCACTCACACATAGGAGTGGTTCAGAGGGTAATTGCATCATATGATGTAGAGCTGAGTCATACAAACCAGGTTCCATTGCTTTCTGATGAATTAGCTACCCACAAATCTAAACTATCCAGTGACTCCAGGGCAGGAGCGTGTGCACGTGATGTGGATTGCAGATCATGTCTGCCTTAGTTCTCATCCTTGCATTTGACATTAGAAACATAGAAACAGGAGTAGGCGTATCAGCCCCTTGAGTCTGTTCCGCCAGCATATAAGATTATGGCTGATCTATACTTGAAGTCCAGTTACCTGCCCTTGCTCCATATCTCTTAATACCCTGACCTAACAAATATTAATCTACCTCTGCATAGAAACAGGAATAATGCACCTTATCATGTCAATAAATAATTGTTGCAGTTTTGCATTTCAAAATAGAGAAATGGAGGCAGGGAGTGGAGAAAAGGCACAGGGAGAGTAGGGGGTGGATTGGAAGAAGCAGGAAGATACAGCCTGGCAGAATTTATCAGTTTTGGTCATGAGGAAGTCCATGATCTCCTCATATTTGGAATCCAAAGCCAGAATGAAGAGGTTTGAGGTAGAGGGACAGGACAAAGGAGGCATTTGGTGGTGAAGAGGATCGTAGGACTGCCCTTTAGAATAGAAGGTTTTGGCTTCATAAAAGGAGAGGGTTTAGTCATGGATGTGGTCAATTGCAAAGTGTAGTGATCATGCTTCTGCAGGTAAACGCCAACGTTCACTATGGATTCACCAATCTCACTCAGGCAGACCTAAACAAAGAGATGGGTGATACATTGGTAATGTTGATGAAGGATGATCTCTGTGTTAAAACTAAATGTAGCTGACCCAAAAGTGTGAGATGTTTGCAGGATAGGTACGTTTCCTCTCTCATCCTCTCTGGCAATTTGATGGTGGTGTGATGGCATGGTGTGGCTGACAACACATTACCACTCCAGTAATGTTGCATAACAGGTATTATGTCATTATTTTGCATTACAACTTTTCTGATCCGGTCTAAACCAGTAAGGAATTGCTGAATGGAAGTCAGATGCAACCTAATCCTTCATCCATAAGATCCCTCAAAAGATCTGGTGCTGTGACTACATATGATTGCTCACTGACCTGGACATTCTTCATTTTCAACATACTGTAGGATTGGAACCAAGGATATCAGCATTATTGAGGAATTCTAAAGGCTTTGAGAAATTGCCATGCCCCAAAGTTACTCTCATACGGCACCCATGCTATATCAGGTGCTCTTCCCCTGCAGTCTTCAGAACTTTATCCCAAATGAAAGTTCGTTGAATTTATAGCTGTGTCCTCATTTGAGAAAATTTTGAATGAAATCCAAGAAAATTCAAAATGTCCCGAGAAGGGAAGAAACCAGCTTTAAGCAATGTGCCAAGTGCAGCCAAGTCTTCACAGCAGCTGCTGCTTAGTATTTAATGATTCATGTTCAAAAAATGACGTCTCGTGCAAATGGTTTCTCGTAGCTGAAAATGCTCCCATGTGTACTCACACTGTGTGACTCCATTTGGTAGTATTACTGACCTCGTAACAGCCTTTGCATCACAAACCCAGCTCCATATATGCCTGTTGGCCAGTGTTTTGAGTAATTATTCGGGAGAAATTATTTCCATTGGTCAGTGAGTCAGTAACTAGAGGGCATCAATTTAAGATAGCTGGCAAATTCGGGAAGCTAAGTGAATTTTTTTCACACACAGAGTGGTTAGGATGTGGAATGCCCTGCTGAGAGTAGTGGTTGAGGAATAATCAATATTAGCTTTGAAAAGGAAACTAGATAGATATCTAAAAAGGAGTGAACTGCAGCAGTCTGGGGAAAAGGCAGGAAAATGGGACTGAAAGGATTGCTCTTTGAAAGAGCACAATGGGCCGAATAATAATAATATTCCTCGCATTTGATATAGCACATTATCACGTCTTTGAGACGTCTCAAAACGCTTCACAGAATAAACTGAAAAGTGAATTGACTGTATAAATACAGAATGGCCTTCTGTGCTGTAAATTTCTACAATTTTAAACCAATTCGCTGGTCAAGATGGCTAAATATGGGGAATAAGAATTGAAAAAAACATAAATGTGTTGAGAACAGAACTATGAGAATCGTGTTACTGATGAGAGGCTACCATCACGAGTGTAGCAATCAATATCTAAGGGCTAAAATTGGTGTGATGACAGTTATTGGAATGGAACCTAGAGAAAAGACTCATTCCAAAGTTTCTAAAATTTGATCAAGTGCTTCAAAAATCTCAAACACTAGAATAAATGTATAAAATAACAGCTAACCCTTTCTGTTCCACAATGAGGGAAGGACATTGAACATTTTAGGGGATTACCAAGTTTCCTTTCTTAAAGAAAGTTTACTTTCTCTCATTTTTTAAATTCTATGAAGATCTGTTGCAGGAAGGATTCCATTGAAATCAAACCAGAAATGCTTCTCTAATAATATGGTTCCTTGAATTAATTTTAAAAATTCATGCTGTATCAGGCATGTCAATGCTCAGGCTGTCATTCCACATTGGTTAGAAATCACTTCAAATTATCCAAATGTTTCTTTCCATATTTCTGTGTCAATAGTTCAAGCGATATCTCAATGTTCAGATTATCTGTCAACATAATATATGCATCTGCAGGTAATCCAATCCCATCCCTGTCTGACACCATTATCATACACCTGCAGGATAATTCTACCCCATCCCCTGTGGCACCCCCTTCTAATCGACACCTCCATTTTATATGACAATCCCGATCCCTTTCGGGGGAGTGAAGGCAGGTAATGGTCACAATGTGTCAGGACACCAATTTTTATTTAGATTTGAAGAGATACCATTACCCATATTATTGACTGGTTAAACATCAAGTAAGCACACCAGGTGAAAATCAATCAGATTTAAAATGAATCTTACCCGTAATTCTAATTTCAGTAATTAAATGTCCTCATGTACAGGGCCACAGGTGGCAGCAGGCAAACAGCTTCTCGGAGGGTCAATGTGATGAGTTGTTACTCTGGGATGGGAGTCAGGGGGAGGAATCTTCTCAAACCTGGGCCTTAAGGTGAAGCCACAGATACTCAGGATATTATTGGGAATCACGAATGGGTATAATCCCCTTGGGCTGCCATTGGGATGTATGCACATTTGTGGGATATAAAAGCATGCTAGGAGTATTAAAAGTACAGAGCTCCATGGGGGGTGGGGGGAGGAGAGAGAAGCAGGAGATGGGATACAACAACTTGCGCTTATACAGCGCCCTCCTTGCAGGGTAGCCTCTCAGAGCGCTTAACAGTGGCAGAGGCTGACTCCGAGCCGGGGAGGTGGCCGTAAGCATGGTCGAAGAGGAAGGTTTTCAGGCGGAACTTGAAAGAGGGGAGAGGTGGGGCAAGGCGGAGAGATTGAGGGAGAGTGTTCCAGAGATTTGGGGCACAGTAGCTGAAAGCGTGACCGCCAATGGTGGGCGCAGGGTGTGTGAGATGAGCAGGAGGCCTGTGCCAGTTGAGTGGAGGTGCTGGGTGGTGGATCGGAGAGGTAGGGAGGTGCCAGGGAGTGAATGTTATTAGAGAGCTCCATGGGGAGGTGGGAGGAAGGAGAAGAGGGAATGGGATTAGGTAGAGATCTCCAGTGGGGAGGGAGAGCAGGGAATGGGATTGGAGTAGAGAGCTCTAGTGGGGGGATGGGATTAGAGTAGAGAGCTCCAGTGGGTGGGGGGCTGGGGATGGGATTAGAGGAGAGAGCTCCAATTGGGGGGGGGTGGGGGCGGGGATGGGAATAGAGGAGAGAGCTCCAGTGGGGGAGAAGGGAAGTGCTCGGGCTGACAGCCAGACTGTGTGCCTGACTAATCTACTTCTCTTCCCTTCCAGAAAGCCGGTCACTCCACCCGCACGTTCGGACGCCTGTCTCATGGTGCGTTGCCCTGTGTTTAACCCGTGGCGCGGAGCCTCCTGTCAGTCACAGCCTCTCTAGTTGATTTACCGCAGGGCAGCCCAGGAGCCCGGCTCCCGGGGCAGGCTCGCTGTGCGGTTGCCCCAGACCTTTGGGCCGGCCACTCAGCAGCTCCGCACTCGGTTTAAGGAGGGATGTGCTGTCTGCCGCCGCCTCAGGCACCGAGCTTACCCACCCTCACAGCCCTGACCCCCCCCCCCTACCCACACACAGCTTCCCCACCCACACAGCCCCCCCCACCCACACACAGCCCCCCACCCCCCACCCCACACACACGCAGCTTCCCCTCTCACACACACAGCCTCCCCTCACACACGCACAGCCTCCCCCCCTCCACACACACACAGCCTCCCCCCCTCCACACACACACAGCCTCCCACACACACACACACACACAGCCTCTCCCCCCCCCACACACACACAGCTCCCCCCCACACACACACAGCCTCACCCCCCCACACACACAGCCTCCCCCACACACACACAGAGTCTTCCCACACACACACACACAGCTTCCCCCACCCAAACACACACAGCCTCCACCCCCCACACACAGACACACAGCCTCCCCCCCCCACATACACAGCTCCGCCCCCGCACACACAGCCTCTCACACACACAGACACAGCCTCTCCCCCCACACACACAGCCTGCCCTCCCCCCAACACACAAACACACACAGCCTCCCCACCCCCCCCCCCACACACACAGAGCCTCCCCTCCCACACACACAGCTTCCTCCCCAACACACATGCGCACACACACAGCCTCTCCCCCCAACACACATGCACAGCGTCTCACTCACACACACCCCACACCGACCCTACTCACACACAGCCCCACAGCCTCTTCTTCTCACACAAACACACACCCTTACACAGTTTCCCCCCCTCCACACACTGCTCCATCAGATCTGTCACCAAACACCCAACAACTCCCTCACCTACACCACCCGTTACACCCACCTAATTCTCATCCTATACTCCCGGAGCCAAGCCCGCGGACTGACTGCAAGCCAGAGATATTGGGTCACGCACAGAGTTGTGGGAGATCAGTACGATGTCTCTTAAGGCCTTCTGTCTATTGGGAACCTATTCTCTGTCTCTGGAAGTATACTGCTCTGAACTCCTCTGATTTCTGCTTTGGCTTATAATCGGTTACAAACTGCGTAATCTTCAGTCCATGTTGTTCATTGATCTTGGGGTCAGAGAAGCCTCGGTGCCTATGGGTTAGGGAGGAGAAAATCAGCCAAACTTCTGACGCCCCTTCTGGAAGGTGCCATATTTGGATGTCACCTATAGAACCTGAAATGTTGCAAGAAAGACTGGATTGGGTTTGGCTGTGATACCCCCACAGTTGAATACCTTGCCAGGACTCATTGTCTGGGTTTACAGATGAAGAACAGACATTTGGTGATCAGAGGCCAGCTTCACCCACCCATAGCCTAGTGAGATCAGGAACTCACTGGGGGTGTGAGATTTGGAGACTGAAACACAAGGAAGACATCTCCATCCTGTGCTTACCAGGCTAAGTAGATGCCTGTTTCCTGCACTCAGTGAACCCATAACCATGTGTTACTCATTAATTTTTCAGTGTATTTATTCTTGCATGTAGTTGTATAAACAGAGTTGAATGTTGCCCTATTGCGGCGCCATCCGCTAGTTGTACACAAATGTGTCAGTGTTATATGTGCATAGCAATGTGTTGTATTGTGTTAGTAACCGCTCTATAATATGTGCTTTCTCTTACTGCCACATGGAAGCGAAGTATTCCGCTCCTGCAGGAAGCAGAGCTATGGTATGCAAAATAAATATTTTACAATTTGGGGAGAAAAAGTAAGGGGATATTTACTGGGAAAATGGGACTTGGTCATGAAATCATATGGGAAGCGGATCTAGTCTGATGTTTTGTTGGCCAATATTTGATACCAATATTCACTGCAGAGCAAGCTGATTTAAAGCTAGAACATGCTGCTGACCAACATCCAATGCCTTATCCCTATGATTGTTGTCCTGGTGGAGAGGACAAATGATTCTTCTCAATATTTTTTACTTTTGATTTATTGATCTGTGTTGAACATTCACAAATATCCACCAATTTAAAATAAGTCTGGTTCAGTCTAAAACAGGGAAAGAAAAACCAGCACACCAGTATATTGGTGTATTCCAAATATGGTGGCAGATTTAACTGCAGCTGGATTTCCTGTTCTGGATGGCTATCCAGATACTTCTACTGGAAGTTCATGTATGCAGTCTCGGAAAATATTAATTTCAGTGTTAAGACACCTCAAATGTTGGTGCTGAAACTTGGTACTGTGCAAATGATCGCAGCAGGGTTATGCTGCCATTTTGGAATACGCCTATCGCTCAATTTGGTTACAGTTAGGGCTTCTGTTTGTCTGTTGGTAACCATCAGCCTTCAATAGCATTTGTGCATATGAGGATCTTGTCTTCACAATTGCGTGTGAACTCCTGTCAGTGTGAGTTTCAGAGTAAATCACTGTTAAGCAGCTCGGGGAGAGTGAAGGTAAGGCTTCTCCTGAGGAAACCAACAATGTAAATCCCAGAGCATCTCAACTAGCGATGTGCAGCTTTAGCTGTTTCTATTAATACTGAAAAATCTTGTTTGTACCCAGACTCGGAGGAATGTGCAGAGGACGACACGTTTGAAACCCAGAAGCCTGTGGTCTTGGGGAATCTCTGGGACCAAAGAAACAGACTGTTCAAAGAGTGCCTGCAGGTAGGTACATGGAGATGAGGGTGAGACAGTTGAGCAGGGTAAGTAATAGCCCGGTAATAAACTCAAGTCAATTGAGCACAGTCAGATCTGGACTTGAGAACAGAGGATTCCAAATTTAAACCACAGGGCACAGTGCAACGCGACACGTACCAGCGCTATTTCCACTAAGCAGATGCACTCTGAACTGCTTCCCGAGTACCTAATAAAGTTATTTTAAACTGACTGTCCTCCTGGCGGGAGGTAAGTGGGGTCCCTTTGGAGATGAGCTGGCTTCAAGGTGACATATTTAGCAACAGAAGTTCGGAATCAAGAAAATCCTCTGGTGGTCTTGTAGTCCTGTTTTGGAGCCAAGAGCACATCCGCCATACTCCAGGACACTCCTGATGACAGCACAGCCAGCCTGGCTCGTTGGTATGACCTGGAGGGGCAGGCCAGTCACTGGGGCAAGGATTCTTCCCATTCAGTTTCTGTTAGCCCTACAAGCCAAAGCACTAATGGGATGGGTAAACCATTAAGTTGAAATATGGTTGAAATATTTTGACCAAGGTATTATATTGGGGGAAAAAAGTAACCTTGTATTTTATAAGATATAAATAGATTGTACCTCACCCCTCTCAACTCTGCCGCTGTCCAAGCTATTGTGGGACACTGCTGTGCGCAATTGACTGCCACATTTCGCCCCAAAATACACAGTCACTTCACTTCACAGTGTGTCCTGTGAAGCACTTTGAGCCTCTCGAACACACGATAAGGCACTATATCAAATACAAGGATTATTAATATAAATCTAGCTAGACAAGCAGCGGGAAACTTGTCAGACAGTGTTTTCAATGGCAAGCTATGCAGTTTTAGCTGATTCAACTCCAGCAGTTATCCAGCACACAGTCTGGGTTTCTAAAGCCTTTTCTCTTGCCAAGCTGCATCTAATATACTCTCTGGAAATACAACAAAAATAATTTGCATTTAAATAGCATCCTATGGTACGGATAATGTCTTAAGTGCTGCACAGTGGAGGGGTTGGATACTGAAAGTGAGAGGAGGAGGTGACGATGGGCTTGGTCCAACAAGTAGATCTTAAGGTGGGATTTGAAGATAGGTGGCATGGGGAGGTGGGCATGAGGTGTAAGGATTGGAGCAAGGAGTTCCAGAGTTTACGATATAGTAGGTGAAGGCAAGGCCACCACGGAGAGATTCAGGGACAAGCAGGTAAGCAGGATGCATCCCAGGGAAAGTTTGCACATTCCATTCTACACGCAGGGAAATTTCCATGTGTGGGTGGCATACAGACGTGGAACTCTGTCTGGTTTGGATACCCTTTAGCATGGTAATGCGTTTCTGCATGTGTCAGATACCTGGCTGACCAAAACAAATGTAGCTTGTGCTTTAGATTTGTGCTGATAGTCCTATCCCAAACAAACTGATTTGCCCTCTTCATTTGAAGTAAAATCTTTTTTGTAATCTTCTGGAAGATGAATTTGTTCAACAACAAATTGGATTTCTATAGCATCTTTCATGTCAGGAGGGCTTCCTAAGTTGCTGGATGGTTGAGGGGTTTCAACCGAGCTGGGGATTGGATTCAAGAAGGGTGAGGGGAAAGATGACTGAAGGCACCGTCAAAGAGAAAGGTCTTGAGATGGACCTTGGAGAAGGCAATGGAAGGGGTGAGGGTGAAGGGACTCTGGGATGGAGTTCCAGAGGTAGGGCAGAAAGGCTGAAGACCTGACTGCCGATAGGAGGTGGACAGGACAGAGTTTGTGAAGCAGGCCAGTGCTTGCCGAGTGGAGGGAGGAGGCAGGTTTTTAAGGTTCGAGCAGGTTTGTTCATTCCCATATTGTTCTCACCGGCAACTGCTGAAAACTAAGTCTCCATGTGTTTGTCTCACTGTAGTTCTTCTAGACTTGGAGCTCAGACCTGATGTGTTTCAATGATATTTTTCCTTTCCTGAGAAGGTGAATTGGAGAGTTTCATGGATATGACATCAGGCAGCACACCTTCTTCTGCAAGGACAGTCCAAGAGCATCCACCACACTCGGATAGGTCGTGGAGCCAGCACTCATCGATGGAGACTGCAGGAACCCCAAGCACTGGGACCTCACAAGGAGTAGTGAAGGAGCAACTCGGTATCAGACTAGTTCAGGAGGCCCCCACAGAATCTCCCAGGCAAGCAGATACACAGCAGCCAGTGAGCACGCAGACCCGACACCTGGGGGTAGAGCCACTGATCCCGGCCCCCCACTCTAACTCGGTGTACAGTAGCTGGAGCTCAGAGGAAAGCCTGTCTGTTGCTAGTGATACATACGGAAGCATGTTCAGCCTCTATAGAGGAAAAGCGTTGTCAATACCTGCGTAAGTACATGCCCCTCACAATCTCCCTCCAGCTCCATCCATCATCAGGTGAATTTATTTGCAAATTTTATGTTGGCGAAAATTTAGCTTCTGAAAGAGCTCAATTTCTTGATCTTCCTCTTAAATTACTAGTTCATAGTTTATATCCTGGTACATGGGACAGAGTGGAATGCTTTGTGAGTTAACAATTATGGGCAGTGGTACCTCTGTTAAGAAAAAGAAAGCAGGAACAGGAGGAGCTCAATCAGCCTGTTCTACTTTACTAGTTTATTAGATTGTGCGAGAACTTTTAATCCCAATGCCCCACCTTTTCACCACATCCTTTAATATTTCTATGACTGTGTATTTGTCTCTCTCTTAAACAACCCTGTTAATTCCGGTTATTAAGACATTCACTGTTTTTTTCTGGTCTCCATTACCTTACATTTGTTTACAGTAAACTGTGTCTATCACTCTTGCCCAATTTCAGAATTGGTCCAGATCTTTAAATATTATCAATCTTCTATCTGTCCACAAAATGAGCTTCAATCAGAAAGAATTGTAATCATCTGCTGCCTATTATCCTGATGATAGTGACCTACAGGGAGCTGGCTATTGACAAAATTGTTGGTACAGGAGATACTGCAGCTCTCCTCTGGTGGTTATAATAAGATCAGGAAATTGAGTGCTTTGAGGTTTCCAGTCCTGATTCAGCTTTTTATATATTTTGCTTTCCTCTGACTCCTGCATGACTTCACTGAGCTCATGTGAAACTGCTTTGTTTATGACATGTGTTAGGATGTGCTCCTTTACTGGGGCACCACTTATTACATGCTAACTGTCATGACAGACCCACAAAACAATAGATATGGACATACTTCACCCCATAACCAATTGTCTGCTTCAGGTCAGTTTGATATTAATGTTGCAGTAAAGGCACTAACCCAGATTGTCCCCGATCTTCAACAGATTCCAACCCACACTCAGCCTCTCGTCCTCCTCTCTCACACTCAGCCTCTCCGCTCACACTCAGCCTCTCCTCCTCTCACGCTCAGACTCTCCTCCTCTGTCATACTCAGACTCTCATTCACACTCAGCCTCTCCTCTCACACTCAGCCTCTCCGCTCACACTCAGCCTCTCCTCCTCTCACACTCAGACTCTCCTCCTCTGTCACACTCAGCCTCTCATTCACACTCAGCCTCTTCTCTCAGACTCCTCCTCTCTCACACTCAGACCTCCCCTCTCACACTCAGACTCCTCTGTCACACTCAGCCTCTCCTCATTCAAACTCAGTCTCTCCTCTCTCACACTCAGCCTCGCCTCTCACACTCAGACTCCTCTTCTATCACACTCAAACTCTCCTCATTCACACTTAGCCTCTCCTCATTCAAACTCAGCCTCTCCTCACTCAACTTCAAACTCAGCCTCTCCTCCTCTCTCACACTCAGACTCTCCTCCTCTGTCACACTCAGCCTCTCCTCTCACTCACACTCAGCCTCTCCTCCTCTCTCACACTCAGACTCTTCCCACCACCTCTGTCTCTCCTTCCTTCTCTCTCACTCCTCGTACTCAGGGTCTCTCCCTCATAGTGCCAGAAATGACATATCCTCCTTGTGATCTTCAATCAGTGCTAGGTTAGTGCTGTTTTACAAAAGACAACTCTTCCCTCTGTTGACTCTGTTTTGACATGCCATATACCCATTTGGAAGCTTATATAGTAGTGCCTAGGGAGGAGTCTGTCCAAGAAAGAGGAAGATTTCCTGTTTATCTGTTTTGTTCTATCTCTCACAGAGACCTTTCTGAGACTGGTGTAGTTGGAGGTTCCAGTCACCCTGTCTGGAGGGACAGCATGTCACAACACCACCAGGGCGTGCAGCAAGAAACCTTGAGAGCATCTTCGTTTCCTTCAGCATCCAACCCCAGACAAGGTCCCATTAACCCCATTTCCATCATCCCTAGACCAGCTCCCATCAGCCTCGCTCCTATCAGCTCTAGACCAGCTCCCATCAGCCCCAGACCAGCTCACACCAGCCCCGCTTCTACCAGCCCCAGACCGTCTCCCATTAGTGAGCCCCAGCAGCCTGTCCGGGGCAGTGTAAGGGAGATACAGACCACTCCACTGACTCCACGCCGGAAACTCATAACACCTGTTGAATACAGAGATACCGTTCCAGAGGAGTTTGAAGCAAAAGTTAAGAAATCCAGGTCAGATGATTACCTCACTACGGATGTAGCGATGGAAGACAGCACATGTCGGCTGTCACCAGCCCCTTCCCGCTCCGGATCCAGAATCTTTGAGAAAGTGAAATATTTTGAGTCATTTCCAGAGAGGAGGCGAAGTTTTGACCTGGTGGATGGACAGCCGTGGCCAGGGTTCAGAAAGTGCAAGTCCTTTGATCACATGGAACAACATGAGGTGAGGAGAAGGCCTTCGCTCTCTGATCTGCTGGACAGTGAGGGGAGAGGACTACTGAGGGTGGAAGGTGGAGGTCCAGAGCAGAAACGCACGGTATTCAAGCAAAAAGCAGCTTCATTTGATGAGCAAGGGAAGTACGCACACAGGGTCCATGAAATAGAGTTCAAAATCTCAGAGGAATTAAATCGGATTAAGAAAAATGCGCTGAGCTCCATGTCAAAACCACAGATGAAGTCTCCTGTGTTGGAACGAGCGCTGAAAAGAGACTTGTCAGCACGGAGAGTAACTGTCCAGCGAGGTGAGCCTAGTATGATGCCCAAGGGGGCGAGGTGTGTGGAGCGAGTTGCTGAGAAAGCACCAAAAGACACAATGCTAAATTCTATGCGTAAGCCCCTTCAGAGAGGTCTTGCTACTACTAGTGTTTCAACTGAGCCAGATGATTTGGAAGTTGATGGAGAGAAACACCAAGCGCAGCACCCGATAATCAATCATATTGACCAGCAAGATGCACAAGCAGGCAATACAAAAGTGCAAGATGCAGGAACTGGAGTCGTACAGGAAATCCTGGGATCCTGCACACTGGAAACTCAGATTCAGCCAAGTCGTTCACAATTAGTTGTGGAACAAGAAGGAAAGGCAAGTTCAACTTTCCAGCACCAAGTACCAGTTAACATTTCTGCTGTCCAGCTGAAGAACTCTGAGACTCTTGCACACTTCAAACATAGGGGATCAGCTCAGAATCTATCGCAGCTTCCTGCTTCAAGTAAACAGTTGCGAGAATCATTGGAGAAAACCAGGTTGAATTTGGACCAGGAAGACAGTGTTCCAAGGCTTGACATTGCCCCACTCTGTCCTGCCAATCCAAGTGCCACACCCAGACCCATCATCCCAAGGATCACAATTGGTGAAAGAAAAGATGTAGAAATGGAAGGAAAGGCTTTAAGAACAACAGAGGGAAAATCTGCCCGGAAAATCTCCCGAGGGAAATCAAAACAGCTTTGTCCAACTTCACCAGAAACAGGTAAGGAGGTACCAGAGAGACTGGGTCAAAGAATAAACTGGCATCTTTCTGGTGTCTATAGAGTAGATAATCCAAATTTCCACAACTTGGGACAGGTCCTATTGTGGATATCATGTTTCTGTGTGTTGGCGTGTGTGTCTCTGTAATTCTGCATTTATGTGAATTGGATTTCTCCACCTTGTGCTGTCAGTTTACAGATATATGTCAGTAAAATTGTGTATCTGTTAATCTTGTGCACATGCCTGCAATTAAAATTTCAGTCCAACTTTACTAAGGCATTGTAGAGCAGACGGAGACCTGATGTATTCCAGTTTATAAAGACCCCTAAGGAGAAAGAAACCGACCTTTGTTTTCCAGTGGATTCCTCAGATGATTCCTATGTGTCAGCCGGTGAGGAGCCATTGGAGCCTCCAGTCTTTGAAATTCCCATCACAGACACAATGGTGACCGCTGGAGCTGAAGTGCTGCTGAAATGTATTGTTACAGGAACTCCCATGCCTGAAGGTAGGAAAATGAAAAGAAAGTTCCTTATAACCTTATATATTATAATCTTCGTCCTATATATTATAATCTTCGTCCTATGACCAGTACGTATAATCTACGTACTGGTCATAGGACAAGCAGCAGAAGCTTGCCAGACAATGCTTTCAATGGCAAACTCTGTGATTTTAACTGATTAAACTTCAACAATATCCTATTGTACACTTTGGGGTCTTCAAGCCTCAGCTTTTGCTAACCTGCATGCATACATTTGTTGACCTCTGTCTGATTATACATATTCTTAAGCATGGTGATGGGTTTCAAGTGTCAAAAACACCCAGCTGACCAAAAAAAATCTTCACTGTATTCTCAGTCCATGCTGAGCTAACTGGTATCTTTTGTGTATCTGGTGTAGCAGTTGGAGCTACAATTAACCTCAATTAACCTTAGTGAGGAGAGGAAAATCATCTTCTGTTTGCTATCCAGTGAAACCTTGTTGAAAGGTATAAGTGTGGTCATCAAATGAGGACAGCATTGGGCTTGGCTACGATGCCCTCTATGAGCAAACATCTTGAAAACACTCACTGTCTGGGACAACACAAGGACAATGGTAACTTGAGCAAGATCCCAGAGCGTGGCCACTTGTGGCTCTGTACCCAGCTCGAGTCAAAGCTTTCAGGAGAGGAGAAAGGGAGAGAATTGGAAATAGAAAGTTGTTACTAAATTGTGTTTTTATTTCTCTCACAGTTATTTGGAAAAAAGATGGTGAAATTCTCGGATTGGGCCAAACGTATCTGATTAAAGCAGAGGGTGAAAGGCACACACTGCTCATCCAATCAGCGAGTGTACTGGATGGCGGTCTATATTCTGTCAGTGCTGCCAATGAGGTCGGCTTGTCTAGCTGTTCCGCTTCTGTCCAAATCCGAGCAGGTACATTGTTGTCTGTTGTTGTCTCTTGACTTCCCTCTTACTCTCCCACCACTCCCTAAAAGGCACTAAGGATATCCTCTTTGTGTGTGAATAGTGCTTCCTGTATCTCCTAGACTTCAATATCTCCACCGCTTTTGACATTGTTGGCCACTTCTTTGCTCCTCTGCCCTTTGTCCTCCCTGGTACATGTTCCCAGGTCTGCACTTTCCTATCTGTGCCAGAGCCTTCACTAAATAATAATAATAATAAATCTCTTATTATTATGTCTGGAAAACGTGATAAGGCGCTATATCAAATGTAAAAATGTAAAGATTATTATTACTATTATAACATCAGACATTGACCATATCCAACACTCCAATTGCTGACTGCTACTCATGGACACTGTGGAAATCCTTGTCATTTTGTTTGTCCCTCAACACACCTTCAAACCGTTTATCCGGGCTCTAATCAAGTCACTTTCTTCCATCTTTGCAACTTCTGCCACTCCTTTAATCCCATGCAGCTGAAACCTGATCCATGAGGAGTGGAGATGAACAAGAAATGGGTCAAGGAAGGTTTAAGAGAGAGAGTCTTAGGGCAGGGTGGTCTGGGAGGGGAGAGGCAGGGTTGTCTGGGCGGGGAGAGGGAGGGTGGTCTGGGACGGGGAGAGGGAGGGACAGGGTGGTCTGGGAGGGTAGAGGGAGGGGCAGGATTGTCTGAGATGGGAGGGTGGGGTGGGAAGGGAGAGGAAGGGGTGGGATGGGAGGAGGGAAGGGTAGGGTGGGGTGGAAATAATGGGCCAGGATTCCCTTTTCATAATGAATAGGAGTTAAAGCAGTTTAAAGAATTGTTAATAAATCACTGATAAAAACAAATGGGACTCTAGGATTTATACATAGGGTGTGGGAGTGAGGCAGGAAGAGGGAGGATAGTGCAGAAGTTATGCAGCAGAGGAAGGGGATTAACAAGGTTGTTCTATGTAAATTGTTAATTAAGACAAATGTAGTAAACACTAGGGACACGTGTTACACGTAAGGAACATATATGTAAGCAGGGAAGTCAAGCAAAGTTTTTTAGTCAAGCAAATATTACAAACTTGCTTCCTAAGGCACGCCAGCCCCTGAACCAAACGTTTGATGAAAAATTGATACACCAAATTTGGAAAACCCTACTTTGAGCTTGATCCTCTTTGCCTACTCAGATCTCGTAGTTCCCGGGTAGAGAAGACCCAAATTCAATAAAACATGTCAGTGCCACAGAGATGGGTTCTTGAGACAAGTCTCTGTGTCTCCATCGCTAACGCTTTTACAGAGTTGTGGGGCTGATGTCGTCTTTTGGAGTTGTGCTCTGAAGATGCTAACCTGGCACTGTACACATGCTAGTTATCTTTGGTCAGACTGCCTGTACTTGTGAAATCCCACTATGATTGGCTGCCACATCCTCTGCTCCTTGGCCAGCTTAAGGTATGACACTGCCTGGATGATGTCTCAGCTAATTAAAGAGCAGCACAAGTATTGCGATATCCAGAGATTCGGAGGCAATGTAAAAGCTGCTGTTGCTTGAAACGCGGCATTGTCACCAACTCAATACCGCATTTCAAACTGCAATATAAAAGCAGCATAAATTACCAGAGAAATGGACAGTGTAAATCAGCTCCAGAAATAACAGACATGCTTTTGAAGAAAGCAGCAACTGAGGGTGTGCCAAGAGGCCGAGATCATAATCACGAATGGGCCTATTTCTGTTCATAAATTTCCTTGCATGCGTGAGCCAATCACCCCCATCCTCACCTGATTTTACTGGCTCCCCATCCCACAGAGGATCAAATTTAAGATTCTCATCCTCACTTTTAGAGCACTCCTTACCTATGTAACCTCTTAAAACCTTACCTATCTGCCCGCTCCCTACACACAGCAGGCACTAGCTTGATCCATGCCACCTGCCCTGCCTGCCCTGCCACCATCGGCGGTCAGACCTTCAGCCTTTGTGCCCCACGCTCTGGGATTCTTTCTCAGAATCCCTTCGCCTCCCCTTCCCCCTTGTCTCTTTGCAGACTATGGACAATATGAGCATGAATTGCAGCATGTCTCTAGCCACCTAGGTACGGAGACAGCAAGTCTGCAGTAGTCAAGAGATTGCAGCATTTATCTGTCAGTCGTGCTGTCCCTTTTGTGACATCTCTCTTTGATCACTACCCACTCTTTGCTCCTTGGCTGGGTTACACAACGACATGGCCTGGGTGATGTTACTGCTAAATAAAGAGCAGCACATACCTTGCATTGCTCTGGAGACACGTGGGCTGGCTACTGTTTACTGCTCCCACAGACTGCCTTCTCTGCTCAGTCAGGACTGTTAATCCCAAGTATGAAGACCCTCCTCAATATGGGCCTACCTCACCCAACTCCCGCTGGACCCTGTCTTCTGAGAATTTTTCCGGGAGAGGTTGTACAACACTCTGCATTTGGATATCAGTTGTCAGAGGCAGGAGCATATTGTTGAGTTAGATCGCCTGACACTGGAAGCTGTGGTTTGCTTTTTAAAGCAGAACTTTCTGTTTCTGAAGAGTGCAACGTACTGCTGTATGGAGGAACGGCGTGGACTGGCCTTGGTGTTGAGTGTTCACACTGGCTTTGTAAGTGGGGCAGGAACGGGGCAAGCTCCTTCTCTCTTTCTGATTTCTATTCTTTCTTTCACAGAAGAATCCAGTTCCAGTAATGTATTCAGAGTGATTATAGCAGTAAAACCCTTACTCTTCTTACTCTCCAAGCCATGAGGGGTTTTGTTAGGGTAAAAAGGGAGAGGTTATTTCCACTGATAGGGGAGTCAGTGATTAGGGTACATAGTAATGATCGGCACAAAAATAGCAAAAGGAGAAGTTAGGAGAACTTTTTAGAGAATAGGTATGTGGATAGTCCTGCTGAGTAGGGTGGTGGACACGGTATCCATTGTAGCTTTCAAGAGGGCCACAGACAGCTATATGAGAGAGAGAGAGAGAGAGAGGCTTGAAGGGGTAGGGGATAAAGTGGGTGGTGGGACTGAAGCCATCACCTTGCTCTATTAGCCAGTGCTGACTTGATGAGGAAAATGGCCTCCTGCACAATAGATTTCTTTGTTTCTAATCCTCTTTCCTGATAGACTAGGAATAGTTAACTTTGAGATTAGCTGGAAGATGCTTGAGGTTTACTAAAAATCAGAGCTATATTCCTGAATATCATCTGAATCTCTATATTCCTGAATCTCATGACGTGACTCAGAGATGGGATTTGGATACTTCATTGAGAATAAATCAATCTCTCCACTAGATGGAGACTGGCTACTGTTCTACTACAGTAGAACTTGCTTGGTTTTACATTCCTGCCAATATCTCACTGACCCATGTACATTTGATATGAATGCCACAATATGCCTCCATTACAAGACATGTTTGTTCCAATTAACAGAATTAAGTAGATTTTTTTTAGACTGGAAGTTTGTAAACAATGTTGATCTTTCATGACTTGAAGTGTTTCACCTGATTTTATTGTAAAATACACTGACTGTATCTTGTAGGTGAAAGAGGTGTGCTAATTCAGTAGAAATCACTGGTTAGACCTCAGTTACCATAATGAATGCAGTTTTTGGTGCCCCATTTTTCAACAAAACAACAACAAAATGCATTTATATAATGCCTTTCACATTGAGAGGATGTCCCAAGACACTGGACATTTAAGATTTTGCACCTGAGCTGGGGGTTGGATTCGAAAGTGCTGGGGCCAAGTGGGAGTGAGGGGAAAGATAATCAAATGTGCAGTCAAAGAGGAATGTCTTGAGATGGACCTTGAAGGAGGCGAGGTGAAGAGATTCCAGGATGGAGTTCCAGAGAGTGGAGTCAGAAAGGCTGCCTGTAGTGGGATGGGCAGGGGACGTGAAGCAGGCCAGTAGAGAGACCGGCAGTTTGCGAGGATTTAAGAAAGTTTCAGAGGTTGGGTGGGCAAGAAAGTTAAAAGTAAGAATGAGGATCTTGAACTCAGTCCTATGGGGTATGGAGAACCAGTGGAGCCAGGCGAGCATAGGGGTGATTGGCTCATGGAGCCGAGTGCAGGAGAGGACATGAGTGCGGAGTTCTAAGGATCTGCAGCTTGTTCAGGGAAGATTTGGGAAGCCTGGCGAGCAATTTGTTTAGAATGGAGAATTCATGATTTGCTCCACTAAGACTCTGCACATCCCAACCAGTACCCCCCCACCCCCCACCACCATTCCCAGGATTTACCGCTACAATTCCATGGTGATTGGTCAGTGTGAGAGTAACTGGAGAAAACTGAACAAGGAGAGTGACTGAGGAGAGGGAAGCTGGGACTCGAGAGCATAAGTTACTGGGCAACGACTTGTGGGAGGGCTACAATGTGAATGAATGGTACTAGGAGACATTTTTCAATTTTATCTGTAGTAATTTTCTGCTCAGCACAGAGATGGGAACTGAATGTATGTTGTTTTTGTGAATGCACAGATTCTGGTGCTGACAGGAAATTATTGACAGTTCCCACCGAGCTCTACAGCCCCATCACATCAGATGAGGAATATCTAAGTCCCGTGGAGGATCCTATTGATTTTACGTATAAGGGCAGACAAGCTCTGAAAGTGCCAGAGATCTTGTCCCCACTAGAGGCCCTCACATCACAAGGTCTCATCGAAACACACTTCAAAGCACCGCCTATCTTTGAGGTACGGAAAGAAAGAACTTGCATTCATGGCATCTTATTTTGTTGAAATATCAAAAGTTATTCACAAGTATTAATGTTAAGTGTGTGATTGTTTCTTGTACCCTATCTACAGCTGATCTTTCTACACAAGTATTTAATTTCTCTCTCACTCCATTTGTTCTTTTCACATCATTCTGCCTCGGTTTTAACACTTTTATAATATGTTAAATGCAAATATTATTTATTATTAATACTCAATTACCTGCACCTGACTGTCAGATTGCCAGTTATCATAATAAAATAATAATAATCCTTGCATTTGATATAGCACTTTTCAAGTCTTCAAGACGTCTCAAAGTGCTTCACAGAATACACTGTAAAGTGAGTTGACTGTATATTTGTGGGCAAAACATGGCAGCCAATTGCGCACAGCAGTGTCCCACGAACAACCGTGGATTGAGTGATCAAATTTTTTTTTGAGGGATTATTATCCCCAGAAAAGCGATCCACCAATCGACTAACATCCAAGTTCCTACTTACTGCTAGGTAAACAGAGGCGTGTGGAGTATGGAAACTTGCCCAGCGAGGCTGAAGGTGTTGACTAAAGGCACAGTCTTAGAGATGCATATTAAAAGAGTTTTGACGTCTGAGAGAAGGCGCAAAGCAGAGACAGATTTTCAGAGAGTTCCAAAGCATGAGGGTATAACAGCTGGGTCCTTGACCACTGATGGGGCTGGGGAGACGGACATGCTTTCTGTATTGAACATTCTGTTAAACAACATGAATTCTGCTAGAAATGAAATATCAGTAGGAGTCTGCTGTTCACTTGTGTGAATTATCATCCCTTCCTGACTACAGTGAGATTATTGGAGTAAATGTGATTTGTTTTATCCAGATATCTCTGAGTGACTTGGTTGCTGTGGAAGGTCAGAATGTGAGCCTGACTGTCAGTGTACAGGGAGAGCCCAAGCCTATCATTTACTGGTGAGTATGAGGGAAGCTCCACATCTGTCGCTTTTATACATTTCATTTATTACCTGAGTGCAAATTGCTGACAGTTCCCACCGAGATCTACATCTAACTCTACACCCAGCTCCTCGGCCCCATCACATCAGATGAAGAATATCTACATCTGATGGAGGATCCTGTTGATTTCACATGTAAGGGCAGACAGGCTCTCCAGCTGCAAGAGAGCTTGGCCCAACATAACCCGAACTATGTATATTGATCCTCTTCCAACTTGTATATATATTCCCATGTGTACACATGCACACATATCACGTGCACACACAGAGGGAAGTTTGCCACAAGAACCCCTATTACTGTAAGAGTTTCAGCATCAGGACGACAGTTACGGAAGGAGTCTTACCACTGCGGACATCTGTTTCTGAGGGAATCTCACAGTTAGAAACCCTGTTAGAGGGTGGAAAAGCAAGTGTGACTCTTTGAGGGGATGTGTGTAACTCCAGGTTTGAACATTTCACAGGCTGAGGAACCGTGAGCCAGTGAAGAATGACAACCGGCATTATGTCCTGGAAGGGGAGAAGGGGAAATTCCATCTGAACATTGTTGCTGTGCAGAGGTCCGACTCTGGAATGTACTCTTGCAAAGCAATCAACGAGTATGGCACAAAGCAGTGTGATGGCAAGCTTGAGGTCAAAGGTAAGCATGTGAGCTCCCCTGATCCTGACATTTCAGGGGTCAGGTACTGATCAATGAGTTGCACAGATAGTGTGCATGTCTCTCTGTGGCTATAAAAATATCTATATATTTGGAAAACAGAAAGTCAGTGTGTTTCTCGCATGAGATTAATTCCTCTTGGGATTTGTCTGAACCATTATGTGAGCTCACAACTGTAACCTATCATGTCTAAATCACTGACCAGTCAGTGGCAGGTGTACGTGTGACTAGATATGGACTGAAAGAGATACACATTGATAATGACAGAGAAAGCACACACATACAGGAGAGAAAGAGAGAGACACACACAGAGGACAATTGACTGACACAAAGACACATTTGCAAACAATGATCAAAAGGAGAGAAGCTCACAGATATGGAATGGTAGAGTCATACATGGACACAGAAAGACAGAGAATCACACATACACTGATGAGAGACTGAGGGAGAGATACCAAGACAGCAGAATCACAACCCAAGAGATATGCATACAGAGAAGTTTCTCTCACAAAAACACCAAGATTATGATAAAAGAGGGACTGAGAATCTAAGTGAAAAGAACAGAGGGACAGAGATAGAGCTGAAAGAGAGACACAATCAGAAAGTTTGATGGAGGTGATTGGCCAGTCAATTATCTGAAGAGGTTGTACCTATCTGGAATAATCTGTGGAACTATTTAAAGTTCTAAGTCACATTGCTGTATACGTTCATCTGACGTGATAGTGGTCAGGTTTGGTGCACACTACACTACACTCATAGGGCACTTTTCAACTCCACAGAATGACTGCAGTACCAGAGATAGCATGTGTCAAAGGGGCCAATCTTCAACATTTTAAGATACCTTTACAGAAGGTTTCTATTGCTGGCCTTTTTCTGGAACTGTATGGTTGTGGATAATTTTTCACTAGAGTGATGTCCCTCTCTCTCCCTGCAGCATGTGATGATGCATTATTCATGGTGAGAAAGGCTGGTCACACAGGTGTCCTCATTAATTACAGTGACGCTAAGACACAGATGGAGACATGCTGTTCCTTGGTCCTGTTCTGTTTTGTTGTTGCTGTGTTTTTGTGCTAACTAACTCTGTACTGCAGTGGCTGACAGAGTTTCTATCTGCACACAGGGGAACTGAGGTCATATGGACCCCCATCGCTGACTTTGCTTAGTAACAAACACCATGCAGTACTATTTGACTGTCTTGTGTCTGAGTCTTGTCTAATTGACTCCAATCAGCGGAGTCATGTAGCAATGTGTATCCTGGTTAATCTGGAGACTGGCTGCCATTCTCAGTGTTCACTCTATAACGGAGCCCATGTTGTCTGCATTGATTTCACAGTCAGCCTCTCCCTGGGGAGAGGGGTGTGCGCTGGGCATCAAGCCCAGCATTAAATAGGGTTTGTTTTCATTAGATTATCATTCAGACATAGTTTGAAGTTTAATCTATTGAAGAGATGCCAATGAGCGAATAGTTTGAAAGGAGAGGTGAGCTTTCATATTGAACTCAAGTTAGTCACAGTAGTGAGCTGGGGAGAGTACAGACCTCTGTATTAGTGTGCTGGGAGACACTGTAGGGAGACCCCATGTATGGTGAACTGGAGAGTATGATTCTGCTTATAGAGGGCTGGGAGGTAGTGGATTCCACGTATAAACAGGTGGGAGGCTGGTTTCCATCGATATGAGCTGGGAGACTGTTTAATGATTTGGGAGATTATGGACCCCATCTTTAGTGAGCTGAGAAAGAATTCCACCCAGCCCCTGCATAGTTAGCTGGGAGACTGCACTCCATATATAGACAGATGGGATTCCACATCTGGTTTGCTGTGAGAGTATGGACTCAGTGTATCGTGAGCTGATGAAGTGCAGGCTTCATGTATGGAATCCTAGAGGACTGTGGATTCCACATTAGTGAGATGGCAGAGCATGTGCACATAGTGTACCCCATGTACAGTCATCTGGAAGAGAGCACACTCTGTATGAAATGAGCTAGGATTGGAATAGAGAGCTCCAGTAGAGAGGTAGGACCAATGTAGACGTTGATGGGGAGCGAGTAGGGAATAACAATAAATAAATAATACTTGCATTTGATATAGCGCCTTATCACGTCTTCAAGACGTCTCAAAGTGCTTCACAGAATATACTGTAAAGTGAATTGACTGTACATTTTTATAAATGTATAAATAGGATTAGAGTAGGGAGCTCCAGTGGGGGAGTGAGCACCAGCACAGACAAGACGGGGAGAGCAGGGAATGGGATTAGGGTAGAGAGCTCTAGTGGAGGAATGAGCACCAACACAAATACACTACAGTGAGATGAATATTTCCTTCTGTGGCTGTACACATTCTATAATTTCATTTAAATAGCTGTAAAAGGAGGTTTGTAATAATAATTTATAATAATCCTTGCATTTCCTGTGTTTCCTCCTGATCATATGACATTACCATTTACTCTTGTCTTCTCTCATGGTTGTTGAATTTGGTACGAGTTACGTACGTCACGTCTCTCTTTTACATTTAAAGAAAAGAGCCTCCCTCCATTTACCCCCCCACCCCCGCCATCTCCCTCCACCACCCCCTCCCCCATCCATACCCTATCCCTGTAGAGTTATTTTCAGCAGTCTCTCAGATTCTCTCTATACCCAATGCTTCCTGCAAACAGTAATGTAGTCTGTCACTCAGTGGAACCTCAGCAGGATGTCCATAATGTTGTATTAAATTGCCAGATCCTCACTTCTACTTGTGTCCTGTGAAACAGCTGTGTGTGAGCTCTACATGATCATTCAGTGCAGTATTTCATGTGTTGAAACATGGCAATGTGTTGATTATGCTCTGTGATATACATATATATTAGCTCTACACTCTGGAGTTCTGTATCTTCTGCTGTTAGGTACATGTATTCCATGAATTGGATAGATCTTTTCAAGAAGCGAGTTAAAAGAATCCTGCAGGTGTTAGGTGACTTGCCGTTCACGATTTACAAATGATACTCTCGTTCTTGGTCAGAAGGTTGTAGGTTCAAGTCCGGCATTGAAAACATTGAGCTCACGATCTGGGCTGACACTGCTGCGCAGTTTTGTGGGAGTGGGGTATTGTTGGACATGCTGTCCTTCAAATGAGATGTTAAACTGCCTGTTCAGTTGGACATTAAAGAACCCAGGACACTATTTGAACTCCCTATCTCCACCCTCCACAAGTTCCAGAATACCATGCTCCCCTACTCTGCAGCAGATTGACTTCAAGATTCTCCTTTTAATTTTCAACTGCCCTTGCCCACCCCACTTCTGTGACCTACTGCAGTCCTACTCACCAATCTACTCCCTCCGCTCTTCTAACTCTGGGGTGCTTCACATCCTCCTCTCCACAGGAAGCTTCCAGCCATGTTGCCCCTGCTCTCTGTGACTCTTTTCCCTCTCTGTTTTCAAAACTCTTCTACAAACCTATCGCATTGACTGCAGCTTTGGTCATTTCCTCCTTCTGTGAACCCATAGGAGCACTATAAATAATTTTTCTACATGAAAAGCGCTATAAAAGTGCAAGATTTTGTAGTTATTGAATCTCTCTTGTGTTTTAATGTTTCGGCTGTGATACCCAGCTGGTGCTTTGTGGAAGGAATGAGAAATAAACTTTGTTTGTAGCAAGCTAGTTGACCAATCTTCTGACTGCACTGACTGAGCACCATTAACGGGCAAGCCTTCAGCCACTCTGCCCCCACCCTCTGGAACTCCATTCTGCCGCCTGGCCCCATCCCTTGCCTCCTTCAAGACCTGTCTCAAGACCCTCCTCTTCGACCATGCCTTTGTTCACCCTCCTTCCCCCTGCCCGCCACCCTTCCTGATCCTGACCCCCAGCTCGGGTCCGAAACACTGATTGTCCAGCGCCTTGTGACTTACTCCCGACGTGAAACCCACATACAAAATGTAATGCAATTTTGTTGTTGTTGCATTTGGTAGCTAAGTGATCTTGAGCGAGTCGAAGGACTACTTGTCACACATGGAACTCTGGGAAGATGTTGGAATTAATTATGGACCTGGAATGTTGTAATATGACTAATATTTTAGTTAGTTCGGAGAGATTTCTGACTTGTGCTCTGGATAATAATGGGCCATTAACCTGTGCTTGTATTTTGGGAAACATTGAAATTGGGTGAGTGTCCACAGTCCACCAGTTCAAACCTAACCATCCATGCTTTAGTGTTTGTTGTTCTGCAACAAATCAGTTTGGCCTCTGAGGACAGATGTCAAAATCTCTGCCTGTTTAGCCCAGAGTTGGAGCCCTTGTCTCTGGAGTGTTACACAATCACATGAACACAATATTAAAATGTCTTGATTTAAAAATACCAAGAGTGAATCTGTCTTCCCCAAGCCTCCAGGATTGGATGTGAAGACTTCCCTGACAGAGCCATGTTACCCGATTCGGTATCTGAGCGTCCTAATTCACTGGAAAGAGGGGAATAGTCTTCAGGAAATACAGATTGCCTGATTATCCAATAACTTTCACTGTCTATGTCATGTGGAAGGATATTGTCCTCAAAATGCCATCATAATGTAATGTTTAATGTCTGTCACAGTTGAAGACTGTTTGTGTAACTACATGGTCCACTATCTATATTGGTCTATTGCCTTCCGTATCTCAGACTCACAGCAGGACCTCAGATGCAGTCACCATTTGACTTCAATTAGATTCTCTGGGTACTTGTGTTAGTTTTCCTTGTGTTTTAAGTCTCTCTGATAATTAGAAACTATAATCTACTGTGTTGATGCACAAACACAAAGTTAATCAATGCCCCAGAGTGTTGTTTAGAGCATGTGTGCCAGCCAGTATGTGAGCAATGTGTCATTGTAATGTCATCTTCCAGTGTATATTAATGCCCAGCCTATGAGGCTACAAACAATCATGCATCCATAAAAATGTTTAATTAAAAACCTTGAGAATTGGTAAAAACAATGTCCAAATCATGTGCTAATAAGGACCCACAGCTCAAAACCCTCCAGTGTCTGTTCAACTTGCCTTTCTGACGTGACCAGTTTTATAGCTGAGGTGGCTGAACATTTCCCTAAGTGCGTTGTGTTAGAGTGTCCATTGATTGGTGAATATTGAGCCGACTCTCAGTTGTGCTTCATTAAGAATAAAACCAAACCATCATTCTGGCTACACATAAGAACACGATTCCTTTGACAAGAGACAGGAACTAGAAGTGGGAAGGATATCCTTTTCTTTACTTCCCATTGTAATGAGAAAAGATTGACAGCAGTCATCAACGCTATCTGATGTCTGAATAAAACTATATATAGTAAGATTTACAGAGTCTGGTCGGAAGAGGAAACGTGCTTGTTTACCAATTGCTGCACAATCTGACAGCCTTACAGTGATGCTGCTCCTAACATGCTGCACGATTCCAACTGCACCGAGACTCATCACCTTACACACTTGAGCTGCTGTGAAACAGATACTCACAAACATTCATTCTGAAGCACACTCATATTGGCCCTATACTGCTGTACATGGACATTTACACACCCACTTTTTCACACCCACTGTGACACTCACATATCAAACATAGTGACTCACACTATCACAAACACATACATATAGCCTATCTTGCATGCTCATTTGAACACATATACTGTACATTTACAGACATACTCAAATAGGGATAAACATCAGCAATCATAGGATACTTATCCACAGAACAAGAGCCCTGAAGGGGAAAAGATTTCCAAATGTTTTTAATGAATCTGAATTCTTTGTAACTATTTTCCAGAGGAGCCTCTCTTTGATATGAAACAACATTTTGAGAAACACAAATTCCGTAATATAAGGCTGATGTTGAGAAACATTAATTCCTAGCATTTATTTTTTAACGTTAATCTTCATTTCTAAAGAAACTCCTTAACTGATGAGATTAAAAAGAAAAATTGGAATGCTGGAAATACATTAAAAAATATTCTGAGAGAGAGTTAGCATTGCAGTCTGACTTGCAAACCAAACTGTTTAGCAGATGCTCATGGCCTGATCCGCATTCCCAGCACTTTCTGTTGGAGGCTGACTACCTCAGCAAATAATCTATCTTTAGAAAACACAGGTTTAGGTGATTGCTTCCAATCACTTTCTATCTTGTTGAAGTATTCTGTTGGAAGGACCCTAAGTGATATTGATTGGGGCACATGCCCATTCTGGGGGTGCTGCTGTGTTTATCAAGCTGTACCTGTACCTGTCTGTGTTTTGCTCAATCACTTGTTTTATTCTGTGAAGAAACAGTAACTATTTGTAAAATAATTTTTAGCATATTCAATAAAATAGTTTGAACCACAAACAAAAAACAGTAAAATGGGTGTGATTATTGTTTACTAAATGCACTAAAATTGCAGTTGATCATCCAGCTTTCAATTCCATCACTCTGTGTCTCAGTTCTGTCTTGTTGCTTCTCTTATCTCCATCCATCCCAAGTATCCAGTGGTCAGTGCACTTTGCAGTACCAAACTAATCTTGTCAGTGTAATAATACATACGTTGGTATCTGCTTGTGCAGTAATCACTGACTCCTTTACTCCGACTGCTAAAGGCACCTGGAGACACAGCATGAGCAGTTTGGGAGATTTCAGTTTCTTGATTTCAATGTGTAAATGAGCCACTAGACTCATAGTGTCCGATATAAGTGTGTGCAGGAGTGTGAGTCGGTTACAGAATGTCAGATATAAGTGTGTGCAAGAATATCTATTTGTCAATTAATTTATTCATCAGGATATGTATTAGTTATTCTTTTTTATTTAGCAGTTTATTTTTGTCTGTTTATTGGTTTATCTCTTTATCAGGTTATCTGTGAAGTTAACAATCATAACTTGTATTTATATATAGAATCCTTCACAAGGGGTAGCGTCTCAGAGTGCTTAACAGCTTATTTATTTAGCGGTTTATTTTGTTATCATGTTAATCATACTTACCTGAATATTTAATTATTTATCAGATTATTTGCTTATCTCGTTATTCATTGGTTTATTTCTATTTACTAAATTAACTTATTAGGTTTTCTTCATTTAATTATTGTTATATTTTTCTTCATATTAGTTTATTTCTCTTATCAGTTTGTCTCTATCAAGCTCTATAGTTTATCAGTTTATCGAGTCATCAGATTATCCAACAATTTGTCTCTATTTTCTGTTAACGTTAATTTCTTTATCAGTTTATTTATCAGATTCTCTTTATCAGTTCATCCTAGGTTATACCTTTGTTAATCTGTTTATCTTTACTTTCTATTTATTAAAATAAATGTTTACTGTTTATTGCATAATCTGTTTATCTCAATGTTTCTATTTATCAGTTATTTATTCATCAATTTATCTAGTTATCCATAGTTATCAATTTATTACTTTATTTGACTATATATTTTTTATTTATCTGTTTATCAAGTTATCCTCTTATTAGTTTGTCTCTTTTTTCTATTCATTATTAGTTTATCTCTGATTGGTTTATCATATTATTTTAGCTAATTATTAATCAGGTTAATTATGAATCTATGTTTAGGGTTACTGGTCTGAGCAGTATGCTAGATATAAATGTAAATTACTGTGAATGATGAGAAGTTATGTGTGGAGAAACTATATTTTTTAGGTTAGCTATCCTGGAACAGACAGTGAGGAGAAATTTGATAGAAGTGATTATGAATGGTTTGGGAAGTTTGAATCAGATAGGCTTTCTGTTGTATACAAAATTCAAGAACATATATACTCAAAACGAAAATATCAAAAAAGAATTGCAAATAAAATTTAGATTGGTGAGTGTAACAGATTAGCAGTACAAGCAGTGGGACAGGAAACTACAATGGGTTTCACAAAGGAACTAAAATGAATTAGGATTATTAAATTTAGGAAGGGACTCCAAACAATTATCTACTTCTCTCTTAAAAGTTGTTTAAGGGATCTAAGAGATTTATAAGAAACTACCTCTGGAAAACACTTTGACACATACTCAGACTGTGTGTGCTTTTCAGGAACCTGTACTGTCAATCCATGCTTCCAGCTTCCTGTTACTGCTCACATCTACCATTTCCTTTTGGTTTCCCATTGATAATTTTTTTGGGACATGTACATTAATCATTTCCTTACCAGATCCATTTTTTCTTGTTTATTCATATTACATTGCAGCCCGGCGTGAAGACCAGACTTTGACCATTTTAGCTCCTGCACGAGACAATGTGGTTAATGCTGGGGAGTCAGCCTGCTTCGAGTGTCTCATACAAGGTCCGCTAGACATTGATGTGGACTGGTTGACCAAAGGAAAGTTGGTGCAGCCTGCACTGCTTAACTGCAAGATGCACTTTGATGGGAAAAAGTGTAAACTTCTTCTAAACTCGGTGCACGAAGACGACAGCGGGATATATACGTGCAAAGTGAGCACTGCCAAAGGTAAGCCACAAAAACAAGGATGTGGAAAATGCAGGAAAATGGATTAAAGGATCTGGCTTAATCTAATAAACTGGCAGAATAGGCTTGAAGGGTTGAAGGGTCCTGTTGCTATGTATCTAAGGACTCGGCAAAATATATTAAGAGGGGAATCAAGTCATCTTAACAATCTCCTAAATATTAGGGTGATAAAGCCCATCTGTCATGGCATTTTCCTCATATTATGAAACTGTAAATCTAACTCACTAATTTCTGGACAAATCATCAATATTGTATCTCGTCTGTTTGTGTGATGAGCAGACTAAGTGCTTTCTGACTTTGGTTGACTGTTGTGGAATCCAGCTTGACTTTGGACAGGTGATATTTCATGACCCTCCCCAGTAGGCACAAATATTATTTAAAACTGCGATTTGGTGTGTGAAAGCACCACACCTGCCGAGGACTGATTTTACCCACCGTCGAAGCCCAGTTAGTGCGAGTCATGATGACTGACTAATCATGTCTGTGGAGAGGGAGAGGGAATCCAACTGCAACCCAGGATTAAGAGTTGGATTCCTGTAAATGCCAGAGTCTCTCTTTCAGATGAGAAGACTTGCAATGCCCAGCTATCGGTAGCGCCCTCAATTCAGCCGCTCTTCACCAGGAAGCTGGAAGATGTTGTCGTGATTGAGGGGAGGACAGCTCGTCTGGATGTCAAAGTCAGTGGCACGCCACCACCAAGTCTCATGTGGATGCATTTTGGTAATGAGTTCTCCCAAATAAATAATATAACCGTGTGGGACTGGATGGTGCACAGGGTCAGATACTCTGGGATTTGGGTATAAACCCAATTGCAGACAGAAGGTGTGATGATGGCCTCTCTCTGTGATGGGGCTAATGCTACAAGAGGCCAGCACCAAATACATTAAAAATGAAGATTTCCAGATTCCTGACACCTGAATGTGTGGGTATGAAAAGTGGGAGGAAAGTAATGGAGGCAATGAGGGGAATGTTCTCTAGCTGTTTCTGAGCTGGGATGGTTTGACTAACATGAGATCTGTTTGACAGGAGAAAAGGTTGTGGAGAGTGACAATGTCCGCATCGTGAAGGACCAGGGGCTCCACTCGCTAATCATCACTCATGCCGTCAGTGAGAATGAAGGAGAATATTCTGCCATTGCTCAGAATCCACATGGTGATGCCTTCTGTTCAGCAGAGCTTTACGTGGAGGAACCGCGAGCTGTGGTCTCCTCACCCATGTAAGGGCAACGGTGACACAACTCCTCATTCAGGCACAGCACTGAGCTCATAGTGGCGTTAGCATAGCTAGCAGAGGGCTCAGGCATGTTCTCATGCAAATACAGTCACAACACTTTACATCCTGTGAAGCGCTCTGAAACCTCCCCTTGATGTGAATGGTGCCGTATCAAATGTGAGGATGATTATTGTTAGTGGGCCACACAGGTTCTAACCTCTTGGTAACTATTGGGTCCTGTAAGTGTGGGAATACCACAGTCTCAGGCTGGTTCTCAAGGGGAACTAATGGGTCCCACAGTTCGAGTCCTCTGCTCGGTTGCAATCAGTCTGTGTTTAACTGAAACAACGTTCAACATTCGCTTCTAGGGCACACATCCAAACAACAAATGCATCAAACTCTCTTCAGTGTTTGGCCATTCAAGTGAAAGTTCACTTTCCAAACACATGATCCAGGGGACAGTGATTAACAATGCAGCAGTGGTTGTCTTAAATATTTGTCTTTCACTTTAAAAAGCAGATTCCAGACTGTCAGGCCTATAAGCTATGCTGTTGGTGAGAAATTTGGCCTTACATAAATTCTGCATAAAATCAGAATAAACAATCAGGAGCCTTAACTCAAATGTAAAAATAATGTGAATGAGCTTTCCGCTAGATTGCACTGTTAATAAACAGCCCTTCTGTTTCTGTTATGTTATGGACTACCTAGCTCAGAGTCGTGAATCTACTACAAGCTGCTAACATCTTGAGGGGTTGTAAGTGCTCCGGAACCCTACCCCGTGTGAAGGGCACTATATAAATGCAAATTGTTGTAGGTGTAACAACATTGCCTGAGGCACTGGACCACTTGGAGGAATACACATTCACATACTTCCACCTCCTGCGATTCCTCACTTAAGCTACATCAAAGCCTTCTTCCTACCATCCGAACATACCATACCATCACAGTGATGGTAGTCACTAGCTAAGCACTCAGTGCCATTGATCATTCCCTCTTGTGTGTTTTGCCCACACAGGGCCAAGCTGGAGAAGATGCCTTCTATCCCTGAGGAACCTGAGACCCCAGAGAACGAGGTGGAACGCTTCACAATGCCTGACTTCATCAAACCCATCCACAACATTGATGTGACTGAAGGGAAGGACGCAGTTCTGGAGTGTCAAGTGACGGGGCTTCCTTATCCCACCATTACCTGGTATCACAATGGGCTGAAGTTGGAGAGCACGGAAGAGCGGAGAATGACCCAGTGTACGTACACACACACAGCAGCATGGTTGAAGTCATGCTTTGTCAATAATAGCAGAAGAGGGGAGGCTCCAATCAATAGTAAATCTACTAATCTTGTTGAGCGAGCACTTCCCGGGGTAAATTTCACCTAGGTTTATACTTACCTAATAACGTAGCATTTCAGTGCGAAGTGTTTGTCAAATTCTCAAATGTTTAATTCTGACCCAATTTTCTGTAAGTTCTTTTAAGATCGACAGAAACCGGGCTTCAGAGATAAAAATTGAATTCAACAATTTACCAAATTGTTCAGGCTCTGAAATACTATATTAATATGGACTCAGGTGGAATTTCTACCCCATTTCAGATTCTATTAAAACACAGACATCTCACAATCACAACAGTATAGCATTGTTTAAAAAGCAAATAGTTCAATACTAATAGCTCCTTTCCATTTTGTCCATGTGAGTAGATGTTTAAAAAAAATCTTTATTTAAATTGTGACCACAATGATCGTGTTGGGTTATAAGATTATCAGGAACCATTGAGAAGCATCTATCCTCCCTTTCTCCCCTTGACATGGGTACCTTTCAAGTCCCATAGAATAGCCAGACAAGGCCATCAATCATCAACAGTGCCTTACAGTGGGGCAGAGTAACCCAGGTCAGATATTGGATACATGAAAAAGTAGATACTGAGAGAAAGTCCATTGCCCTGGTCAACTGGGATCTGCTTGATTGTGACCAACAATCTTGTTCATCACTCTGAAGCGAGTCTCATTATCCATGCTCATTGTCTTGAAAACATTGTTCGTGGGAATTTCTATGGCATGAGTTGGAATTGGTCCATTTCCCTGATGGTGGTGGTGGGAAAGGGTGTTTCTGACAGGGAACAGCAGTGCACATGCATGTGAAGTGTGGACACCAATGATGGGTTAGACTGCTGCTCTCCCCCATTTCATTACTCTAACTCTTTCATCTCCAACACAGATAAAGACATCCATCGCTTGGTCATTCGTACCATCAGCCATTCTCACGCAGGCGTCTATAAAAGCGTCATAGCCAACAAAGTGGGCAAGGCTACCTGCTATGCACATTTATACGTATCTGGTAAGATCTCAGTGACCGCTGTACCTCTGTCTCATTGTGTCTGACTAAAGCACCTGTCAACAGCAGGTCTGGATGAAAACCATGTTGGATAGTATGTTGAAATAAAATATGGAATCCCCATGAGTTAGCGACAGACTGAAATCTAATCGAACGACTGGGGCTTTTTAGTGACCGAGATCTGTCATTTTTAATGCTGTTTCAAGCTCTGTACCTGAAATGTGAGAAGGTGAAGGAGTGAGTCTGGGGTATCTCACTGGGGGAGAATATACGGTGTGTCACTGCAGTGGTTCTGATGTACTGTGACACACTGACACGTTATGACATGCTGTGAAACACTATGACACGCTGTGACACACTATGACACGCTGTGACACACTATGACACGCTGTGACATACTATGACATGCTGTGACATGCTATGACATGCTGTGCTGTTCTCTGTCTACAGATGTGGTGCCAGAGCCACCTGATGGGCCCCCTGTGGTGCTTGGAGTGAGCGGCCGCACGGTGACTCTCAAATGGAACAAACCAAAGAAACTGGATCCATCTATAGGTAACAGCAAATACATTGGCTGTTATGAGTGTGTCTGTATGCACAAGTGTTTGAATCTACTCTCTGAACACTGAGTTTGAGGGCTACACACACAGTTGTCTAAAGGTATGCTGCATGCACATATTGTGTTGAATTCGATATATGCCAAATGGCGAGGAGCATTGTGAAAGAGGTCTGGCCTATACCAGGTTTTAAATGGTATAGAGTGACACAGGGACCCTGTCTTGGTCTTATACAGGTATTAAAGGTGGCTATGCAGAAACCACAGACACTAGCTAGAGACATAGAATACAAATGCAGGAGGTAATGTTGAACTTGTACAAGTCCTTAGTTAGGTTAGAGGTATATTGTGTACAGTTTTGGACACCTCATTAAAGGAAGGTGCAAAAGCAACAGAAAAGATGCAGCATATTCACACATATCTACAAAATTACATTTGTATAGGGCTTTTCACATCTGGAGGACGTCCCAAGGCGCTGGACAGTCAGGGATTTAGACCCGAGCTGGGGTGAGTGGGGGCTAACATGTACCTGAGGATGTTAACAGGGATGAGGGGTTTCCATTATGACAAGAGACTTGATGTTAGAGGCAGTAACATACGCTCGCCTCTGAATCAGAAGGTTGTGGGTTCAAACCCCATTTTGGGACTTGGAATCACATAGTCTAAACTATCACTCCAATTGTTAGAAAATAAAATCATCCATAATCCGTTTACAACCAGATATCTTGACTGCTTTATTATTATTCGTTCGTTATTCCCCAATATCCCGATGGGTCAGACCAAAGGCTGATACAATCAACAGATCTTATAACACAATAATACCACCATAGATATCTCGAGTTCAACACTGTGTCTTTACAGCACACAAGTTTGATTCTTCATGCTTTCAGTCTTCTTGCTTACAGCTTTCAATCTTCCATCTGATATCCTCAGTCTTAGTGTTTCTAGCTCTCAGTCTTCCATCTCCCGTACCCTTGTCTGCGCAGCCCGGGATGGCCCCATCTCCCGTATCCTTGTCTCCGTGACCCGGGACAGCCCCATCTCCCGTACCCTTGTCTGCGCAGCCCGGGATGGCCCCATCTCCCGTATCCTTGTCTCCGCGACCCGGAACAGCCCCGTACACAAAGTTATCGGAACTCTTATACCGATGTTCGTCCAATCATGGTGCGGACATTAGATCACCTGGTCAAAATCATGCTGGGTTCACGTGAACACCTCATGTGGTGTACGTGCCTCAGCACACATACACATTGTCCTTAAGACCCCTGTTATCTGATGCTTGTTATTTTGTTAGGTGGGATCATTAGTACATTCCTTTTAAATGACTGATTATTTCTTATCAGTATCCCGGGATGGTACCAAGGTCCTCTAGTTTAAGCAACTTGCTCGTTAGCTGCTATTCTTGAGGGTTGCCTTTTGTTGCTCTTGAGTGTTAATCATGAGTGTCAGTCCAGTTGCCCCCCACACTTAACTTAAAAGTTAACCCGTTCGCAACATCCATTATGATTCTAACATTATACAAAAAGTGTAAATTCTAACACAATGCAGTGCTGCCCTTCACCCCTCTTGATTCTGCCCCCCAGCTTGGGTGCAAACTTTTCACTGTCCAGCTCCTTAGGACAGTGGCTTTGTAAACATTAACTATGATAGTCACTGGTGACAGAGGCTCACAAATACACCAGCACATACATTAACACACACTGAATGCTGCGTTTACAGATCCCGATACACTGACCTACGTGATTCAGAGCCAGGTTCTGGGGACAGCACAGTGGCACGTGCTGAAAGCCAACATCAGGGGAATAACATTCACTATTCAGTCACTGAATAAAGGAAATCAGTATCTGTTCAGGGTCCAGAGCACAACATCCAAGAGCTGCAGCAAACCTTCTGCCACCTCAGAGCCTGTAAAACTCCTGGACAGAGGTAAGGACTTCCTGATGAAAGAAGGTCAAGTCAAGATGCTCAAACTATTGTCTCTCTCTGTGTTACTGTCTCTCTGCTCTGTGTGTTACTGTCCCTCTGCTCTGTGTTACTGTCTGTGCTCTGTGTTACTGTCCCTCTGCTCTGTGTTACTGTCTCACTGCTTTGTGTGTTACTGTCCCTCTGCTCTGTGTGTTACTGTCTGTGCTCTGTGTTACTTTCTCTCTGCTCTGTGTGTTACTGTCAGCTCTCATTACTGCCAACTCTCTGCTGATCCAACAGGTCCCTATCTGGAGGACGCTCCTTGCTTCGTTGACAAACCAGATGTTGTGTATGCTGTGGAGAACGAAAGTGTCTGCATCACCTGCACAATGAATTATGTGCAGGCCAATGTGTGCTGGACCAGGTAAGGAGGACAGCCAATGTGTGCTGGAGCAGGTGAGATCTGCCCATGATTATGCTCTGGGATCTTGCAATCCTCTGGTGCTTGCTGCTCTCACCTGGGTACTATTGTGCCTCTAGGGTCAGTGCCTAGAGAATGTGACATCATCCCAATCTTACTGTGTTCTGCTTCATTACTGCACTGATCACTATAATAATAATATAATAATAATCCTTGCATTTGTTATAGCGCTTTTCACATCTTGTAGACGTCTCAAAGCGCTTCACAGAATATACTGTAAAGTGAATTGACTGTATATTGGTGGGAGAAATGTGGCAGCCAATTACGCACAGCAGCGTCCCATAAACAGCCGTGGATTGAAGTGATCAATTTATTATTTTTTTTCTTGAGGGATTATTATCAGGCGTCTGGAATAAGGAAACTTGCCCAAGGTTTCACCCTGCCGGGAATCAAACCCAGGTCTCTTGCTTTTGAGGCGCGTGCTCTAACCGCTGAGCTATGGGACATTATTAGCCGTTATTGATTGACAATGATCAGTTGATGCTGATTGTTACTCGATACTGATTTATAGTCTTTCCTGGTTTGAAACTTTTTGATTTAATGATAACAACAGAAACACCTATATTTCAGCGGGGAGGGGGTGGGGGGAGTGGGAGAGCTGACACCAGAGTGTCTCTGGTTAGTGACAGGGTGGGATCCCTGGCTCACACAGCGCTCGACCAAAACATGTAGAACATGAAGGTGATTGGCACATCACAAGCTGTCATGTAAAGGTCCTCCCACCACGCAGAAGGCAGCTGTCCATCAGGAAACTGATGAGGAAACTCTGAGGTTTGGGGTGACAGCTGCTAGAAGGTGCTACGTGGTGCCAGGTTCGTGAACACGTTCATATATCCAGTGATTGGTGTGCACAGAGGTACAAACTGCTGCTGGGTATTAGCTGTGACTATTATTGTCCTCACCCTTGTCTTCAAATCCCTCCACTCCTCTGCACCCCCCTACCTCTCTGACCTCATCCCTCCTCAAAACAGTGCCCATTGCCTTTGTTCCTCCAGGTCTGGCCTCCTCCTTGTCCCCCGAGTTCTCCGCTCCACCCTCGGCGGCCATGCCTTCAGCCACTTCACCCCGAGGCTCTGGAACTGCCTTCTTCCCTCCCTTCGCCTCGCTCCCTCTCTTCCTATTTTCAGGTCTCAGCTGAAGACCGTTCTTTTCGACCGCGCCTTTGGTCACCTTCCTCCCCCTCCTCCTGGCTCGGCCCTGGGATCCGTTACTGTGAAGCGCTCTGAGATGCCGTCCACAATGGAGGGCGCTATATAAATCCAAGTTTTGTTGTTGTTATTGATTAGGGTTATTGACTGAATACTGATTGCTAGTTATAGACTGTTCTATTTAATTTGACCACTGCTAGGAATGGTGTGGAGCTGCTGGCCCGCCCACGGGTATATGAGTTGAGCATGCCAGATGATGACCAGCACATGCTGAAGATAGTCAAAGTGGATAAGGCCGAGGTCGGTGAGATTACCTGCACAGCCAGTAATGAGAAGGGGACTGACTCGTGCAGAATTGCTCTGGAGTTAGCAGGTAAGCAACGTGAGAGGAGCATTACGTACACAATAAATTTCTCTCTACCCACACTATATCATCAGTTTTAGCTAGTTAGACTCCAACAGTACCCCAATGCACACTCTGTGGTCCCCAAGTCTTGGCTCTTGCCAACCTGTGCCTAATACTTTCCGGAATTAGGTAAGCAGGATCCGTCCCTCTAGGGAGAGACAGAGAGCACATTCCATTCAACAATCTATCGCTGGGATTTCCATGTGTAGGTGGGAGGCATGAAATTCTCAGTTTGATTTGGATACTCTTAAGCACAGTGATGGGTTTCTTTGTGTGTCAGACATCTGTCAAAAAAAAAAGCTGAGTGTTCCCCTCCATAACTACTCACATTGTGAAGGTTTCCCTGTGACAGTGTGAGGTGCTTTGGAGGGGCTTGTGATTACTGTGCCATCATTCCTCAAACACAAGGTGCTGGCTATCCCCTGATCTGGGCACTGTAACTTGGGCAGTGAAGGAGAAGACCCTGATTGTTTGCCAATCCTAACAATGCCCGGCTGTGACTAAGTTGTTGTGTTACAGAGGCACCATGCTATGAGTCCATCATGGAAGATATCGAGGTCAGCGTGGAGGAGACAGCCAGATTTGTGGTTGTTGTAGAAGGGAGGCCATTGCCTGACATCAACTGGTACAAGGTGAGTGGTGTGAGGAATCTGGTCACTGTGCTCCAACAGTGCAGGAGGGTGGACACTGAGCTGCCCACATGAAGCCAGTGCTGACCTGGACACAGTGATGTGACCATGTTTATTATTATTATCATGTGTTCAGGCTCTGGGATGGCCTGGCAGCACATAATCATGTGCTTGGTGTGTTTTAGGATGGCAAGTTACTGGTGGAGAGTAACCACCTGTCCTTTGTGTACGATGACAATGAGTGTTCACTTGTGATCCTGAACACAACAGATGCAGACAGTGGGGTCTATACCTGCACTGCGAGGAACCTGGCTGGAGAAGTGTCGTGTAAAGCAGAGCTAACTGTGCTGAGAGGTAAATACATTAGCAGTACAGAACGTGGGAGACAGACAGACCCAGGGTCGCATCAGGGTCACGTTCGCCCGGGGAAGACAGTCACTGACACAACACCCCAGTTTTCCTGATCCTTTTGTTGTTCTACAGGGAAAAGAGGGAATGAGGAGTCAATAGACGATGAAGAAACAATTTTGCGGAAGATGAGATTGTTGTCAGATTATTACGAGGTGCATCAGGAGATCGGGCGGTGAGTGTCCTAGTCTCCTTATCTTCAGAAGCTTCCATGGCCTTGCTCACCATACCTCTGTGATCTCTGCAGTCCTATTGCCTAAGCCCCTATGTTCTGCAGGCCTGGCTTGCCTCTTGTCCCACCATCCATCACTGTGCAAGCTTTCAGCCATGTTGCCCCTGTCTTTCTTAGAAGTTGTTATCGAATCGGCTTCCACCAGCCTTTCAGGCAGTACATTCCAGATCCCAACAACTCGCTGTGTGAAAAAATTTCTCCTCACCTCCCCTCTGTTTCTTTTAACATCTATTTTAAATTGGTTTCTCGGGTTACCCACCCACCCACCAGTGGGAATAGTTTCTCCTGTTCACCCTATCGAATCCCCTCATAATTTTGAAAATTTCTATTAAGTCTCCTCTTAACCTTCTCTGCCCTAAGGAGAATAATCCTCGCCTCTCTCGCCTCTCCTGACAACTGAAGTCCTTCACTACTGGTACCATCCTGGTCAATCTCCTTTGCACCCTCTCCAATGCCTTGACATCCTTCCTAAAGTGTGGGACCCAGAACTGAACACAGTCTCTCGCTGAGGTCTCACCAGTGTTTTATATAAAGGTTCATCATAACTTCCTGACTCGTGTATTCTATGCCCCTATTTATAAAGCCCAGTATCCCGTATACATTTTTAACAGCTTTATCTGCCTGTCCGGCCATCTTCAAAGATTTACTTATATGAACCCACAAGTCTCTCTGTTCCTTCACCCCCTTTAAGATTGTACCATCAGTTTATATTGCCTCTCTTCATTCTTCCTCACAAAATGCATCACTTTGCATTTCTCCGCATTAAACTTCATCTTCCACGTGTCTGCCCATGTTACCAGTCTGTCTGTGTCCATTTGCAGTCTGTTACTGTCCTCTTCACTGTTTACTACTTTTTCTAGTTTAGTATCTGGAAACTTGGAAATTGTACTCCCTATACCCAAGCCCAGGTCATTTATATAGATCAAAAACAGCAATGGCCCCAATACCGACCCTTGGGAGACACCACTGCACACTTCCCTCCAGTCAGAAAAACAACCGTTCACCACCACTCTCTGCTTTCTGTCTCCCAGACAGTTCTGTATCCGCTGCCACTGTCCCTTTAATACCGGGGGCTTCTGTTTTTCTTACAAGTGTTTTATGTGGCACTTTATTAAACGCCTTTTGAAAATCCATATAAACTACATCAACTGCACTGCCTTCATCCACCCGCTCTGTTACATCATCAAAAACTCTATCAGGTTTGTTAGACATGATTTGCCTTTAACAAATCTGTGTTGACTGTCCTTTATTTAACCCATATTTTCTAAGTGAAAATTTATTTTGTCCCGGATTAAAAGTCTTAAGAAGTTTTCCCGCTCTTGACGTTAGGCTGACTGGCCTGTAGTTCCCGGGTTTACCCTTCTGCCCTTTTTTGTACAGGGGAGTGACATTTGCAACCCTCCAGTTCTCTGGCACCATCCCGGTGTCCAAGGAGGATTGAAAGATTGTGGCCAGAGCCTCTGTTATTTCCACCCTCACTTCCCTCAGTAACCTCGGATGCCTCCCGTCCGGACCGGGTGACCTGTCTACTTTGAGCACCGATAACCTTTTTAGTATCTCCTCTCAGTTTATTCTTATCTTATCCAATTTCTCTACCCTCTCCTCGGATACTGTGGCATTGGTGCATCCTCTTCTTTTGTGAAGACAGACGCAAAGTACTCATTCAGCCATATCCTCTGACTCTACAAGAAGATTTCCTCTTTGGTCCCTGATTGGACTCACCCTACCTTTGACTAATCTTTTATTCTTTATATGGTTATAAAATATCTTAGGGTTCCCTTTTATGTTACCCGCTAATCTTTTCTCATACAATCTCTTTGCCCCTCTTACTTTCTTTTTCAGATCTCCTCTGTACTTTCTATATTCTATTTGATTATCTTCCGTATTTTGGACCTGACATTGATCATAAGCCTCTTTTTTCTGTTTTATTTTAATCCCATTTTCCTTAGACATCCAGGGAGGTTTGGATGCCCTACCTTTCCCCTTTGTGGGAATGCATTTGTTCTATCCCTGAGCTATCTCCTCCTTGAAGACTTACCATTCCTCATTCGCTGTTTTATCTGCCAATCTTTCTTTCCAGTCTACCTTGGCGAGGTCCGTTTTTAACTCAATGAAATTAGCCTCTTCAAGTTGAGTATCTTCACCTTTGATTACTCTGTCCCTTTCCATAAGTACTCTAAACCTAATGATGTTGTGATCACTGTTGTCCAGATCCTTTGCCCTTTACATTGTTATTTTGTCAGTTTACATGAGGATAATTGAAGTTCCCCATTATCACTACTATATTGGTTTTGCATCTTTCTGAAATCTGCAGATTTGCTTGTCCATCTCCTTCCCACTATTTGGTGGTCTATAGTATACACCTAACAGAGTAACAGCTCTTTTTCTGCTCCTTAACTCTAACTAAATAGATTCTATTTTGGGACCCTCTAGCACATCGTCCCTTTCCAGGGCCGTAACTGTGTCTTTAATCAATATTGCCAACCCCCCCCCCCTCCTTTTTTTCCTTCCCGATCCCTCCTGAGTACATTGTAGCCAGGAATATTCAGCTCCCATTCCTGCCCTTGTTTGAGCCAAGTCTCCATTATTGCCACTACATCGTAACCCCATGTGGCAACTTGAGCCGCAGCTCACCAAACTTATTTGTCATACTCTGTGCATTTATGCACATTCACTCCAAGACCGACTTGGTCTGTTCTGCATTTCTCCCCTGTCTAAACGTGTCTGTAGTGCAGAAGCTCGGTATGCTAGTTGATTACTAGCTGACAATGATATCAGGTTATTGGTGTGATTGATGGACTAGGATCAATGACTGTTTTGCGTGTGGTTACATGTGATTTTTTTCCTACCAGTGGTGCATTTTCATGTATCAAGCGGGTCACAGAAAAGAGCAGTAAAGTGGAATTTGCAGCAAAATTCATCTCCTTCCGAGCAATGACGAGGAGCGACGCAGTGAGAGAGCTGCAGCTTATATCCCAGCTGGATCATCAGAACATTGTGTACTTCCATGATGTGTTCCAGAAGAAGAACAGCCTGATCCTCCTTCAGGAACTGTATCCTGTAATTCAAGCTACAAGCACAGGGCACAGCCACAATACTCAGCACCCTGCCACAGTGCTCAGGCTTTCACATCCCTCTGCCCAGGCACAGTGCTCAGGCTATCACTTCCCTCTGCCCAGGCACAGTGCTCAGGCTATCACATCCCTCTGCCCAGGCACAGTGCTCAGCGCCCTATCAGCTCTGCTGCTACCCTGTGAGTCTATCTGCATGGTGACCACAAGATTGACAGTGACACATTGGTGCAGAGGGGAGCAATCTTCTGAAGTCACAGTGAACAGCCGGGGTTGTGTTCTGCTGTAGCTCTGCAATCATTGAGTAACTAGATAGATTTGTGTTAGGAAATAATATCTGGGGATACAGTATATAGTTCAGGACACGACATGTCAAGCGACTGCCAAGATGGTGGAAGGGGAACTAGATGGAGCTTGGTCTTCTTTCGCCAGCAAATTCCTATGTTCTTATGGAACTCCATTAGTCCAACACTGTTACTCACCTTAACTCTGACACAGCTGTTCTCAAGAAGAACTTTTTGACAGACTGATTAGGAAGCCTGCAGTCTGGGAGGAGGAGGTGAGTGAGGCTGGGGTACATGCGGCCTGAGAGGTGAGTGAGGCTGGGGTCGGGTTCCCCCCCAGCTTGAGAGGTGAGTGAGACAGGGTCTTCCTACTCCCCCCTGGCCTGAGAGATGAGTGAGACTGGGGTCTCTTTTCCTCACCCCACCCCCCCAGCCTGAGAGGTGAGTGAGGCTGGTGACCTGCTCTGAGACGCTACCCTGCATGAAGGGCGCTATATTAATGCAAGTGGTTGTTGTTGTTGCTCTGTCTGCAAGGTTAGTGTCAAGCTTCCCTCAGCCGGCTTCCTCTGCTGCTGCTGGTAGAGAAGGATAATGATGATTTGCCGGACAGCTTTTCCGGTGGTTTCGGAACTCAACTCTGATCAGTGTTCTCTTTGTCAGATCCGGGATTACATCAAACAAATTCTAGATGGGATCAGCTACCTTCATCAGTGCAACATTCTTCACCTGGACATTAAGGTAGGATTGAGTTCAGCATTGTGATTCAGCACAACAGGATTGTGATTGAACATGACAGGATCAGCCACATACTAGAACATTGAACATACAAGCAAGGCTGATACTGCAGGACAACACTGGGTATTGTCACAGTATCAGAGACACCGTCCTCAGATGAGTCATAAACACTGAGTTGTGTCTATCTGTTCAGGTGGACTTCTCTATGACACTATTTGAAAAAAGAAGGGAATTTCTCCTGGTGTCTTGGCTAACAATTCCCCAGTTAAAATTCGTCATTCACTTCATGGCTATTTGCAGGACATTGCTGTGTACAAACTGGCTGCTGCATCCGCCTACAAAAACACAAATTCAATACACTTTACAGTAAATTCTGTGAAGTGCTTTGGGACATTCTCCTGATGTGAAAAGTGCTATATCAAATACAGTATAAGGATAATTCTTGTTAGGGTTTGCTGTGTAATCATGCTTTAATGTGGGAGTCGGATTTGGTGTAAAATGGATGGTGTAGAATGGATTTAGTGCAGATTTGATTGGAATTTAGTGCTGTTTCTTCCTTGCCAGGCTCCATTAGCTCCCTGTCACAGAATGAATCAATTCCAAGATCCTCACACTCATCTACAAATGACTCCTAGCCGAAGCACCTCCCTACCTCTCCAATGTGCTGACACCTCATTCCTCCGCCTGACCCTTCACTCGACTGGCCCCATTTCACCATCAACAGCCAGGCCTTCAGCCACAATGCCCTGAGTCTCCAGATCTCCCTGCTTCAATCCCTCCACCTTGTCCCTCTTTGCCCAGATTGAAGATTGAAGACTTCCTGTTCGACCGCGCCTACGGGTCACCTCCCTTTCTCCCTGGCTCAGCATCAAACTCCGCTGTTGTTCAGTGTTCTGAGGCATGACTTCACATGAAATGAACTATTTTTGTTCAAGTTTTGTTTAGGTTCAGGTTGCCTAAAATTGTTGTGTGTAGGAATGATTTAGTTCTTATCTCAAACAGTTCCTTTCTCCTCATTTCTTCCAGCCAGACAATATTCTTCTGGCAGATGCAGGCAGCGAGAGCCTTCGGATCTGTGACTTTGGCAATGCACAGGAAGTCACCTTGGGCACATCACAGTACTGTAACTTCGGGACGCCTGAGTATATTTCCCCAGAGATCGCCGACCACTCGCCTGTATCTCAAGTTACAGACATCTGGTACTCAGACCTCTTTACTCCTTACTGTGCCTCATTCAGATTAGATAGCAGGACCACAGGGCTTGTGTCACACTTTATTCATGTCCAAAAATACACAGGGTCCTTTCATTTCTTACCAATAGTGGGTGACAAGGCTGCTGGAATTCTGTGTGTACAACAAATAGCGGTAGTGGGCATGTGGCCCAACGCTTACCTAAATATCATTAGTTGAACATTGCCACCTGTTGTAGATTCACAGAACTGCAATAGCTTCCAATCTTGATGATATTTGTTTAGTCAACTAACTATCTGACAGTTACAGAAACCCATCACAATGTTTGAGTATCCAAACCAGACCGAGAGTTCTACATATGTATGCCACCTACTCAGGGAAACTTTGCCATGTCTGAATTAAATTTACACACCCAGAGGGACATCTCCTGCTTAACTAATTACAGAGAATATTGGGCGCAGATTGGCGAGTGCTGAAGCTTGGGAACTGGATTATTCAGGGAAATGGCAAAGGCCTGGGAATAGCACAGCCCCCTGGAGTAAGCATGAAGTTGAGATCATTACAGAGCAGAAGTCTGTAATGGTCAGTGTGGGGTGGGGGCCTCCGTGGGTCAGTACAGGGCAGTGTCTACTTGTTAGCATTAAGTTGAAGTCTGATTGGGACTGGGATCTGTTTCATGGGTGAAGGTGGAGGTTCTGGAGCAGGGACCAGTCACTAGCATGCTCTTCATACCTATTTCTTTCACCAACAGGCCTGTTGGAGTCATTGCCTACATTGGGTAAGTCATCAGTTCACACATCTATCTGTTACTGATGAATTAGAACAGCTGTTTCTTCTCTGGTAACCTTCACACAGCCTCACTTATATTTAAAAATATGCATTCAAACCAGCCGAGAAATTGTCCATTGGATCCTCCTGACACATCCAGTTCGAACAAACCATGGGTTAAATACAGAGTAAAGCTCCTGTACACTATTCATCCAGCACTCTCAGGCTGGCCGTAAAACAAGTTAGCTGCTAACACTCTAATGCAGGGCTGGGGAGCTCTGTATTGTCGGAGGCACCATCTTTTGGATGAGACGTTTAACCCAGGTCCCGTCTGCCTGTTCAGGTGGACATTAAAGATCTCGTGGCACTATTAGAAAAGAGTAGGAAGTTTCTCCCCTTGTCCTAGCCAGCAATCCTCTAGATAATATTGGTCATACGTATCATTGCTGTTTGTGGGATATTGCTATGTGCAAATTGGCTACCGCGTTAGCCTATAAAACATGCAGTCACAGTAAAAACCTGTGAAGTACTTTGAGACTTTCTCCTTATGTGAAAGGTGCTATATCAAATACAAGGATTATTATGTATTAAAAGATTTGCCAAGATCACATAAATTTGCTGCTGGAACAAGCTCAATGGGCTGAATGGACTCCTCCTGTTCCTGTTTTCTTATATTCCTTACTCTCCTATTCAGCATCCCTGGATCAAGCACGGGTTAGATATGGATTAAAACTCCCTCTTTGCGGTCACATCCATCAAAACCATCCTGCCTTGTGGATGACAGGATTTCCCTGTATGCACTGGTAGTGCTCGTGGCAAGGCTGTTGATATTGTGGAAATGCTGTGTTCGGGAAGGAGACTGTTTGAGTCACTCACTGAATGTGTTGTATTTGTGCTGACAGCCTGACTGGCATTTCACCGTTCTTTGCTGAGAATGACAAGTGCACCTTATTCAACATCAAAAACTACAACGTGGCCTTTGAGGAAAAGATGTTTGCAGACCTGAGCCGTGAAGCAAGAAGCTTCGTCATCAAGCTCTTAGTGAAGGACAAGCAGTAAGTTGGGGACAAGTGCTGCACTAGACACACAAAGAGGGGTCTCTGTCACTCACTTCAGTGACACACATATACATCGACCTAAAAACATACACAGACATACACACACACATATAGAAATACGCATACAGACATACATATGCATGCAGACATACACAGACTCACAGTCGTAGAAATACACAGACGCTCATATAGATAGAACAAAATAAATAAGGGCTGAGTATTCTAGTTGTATCCCTCCTGATGTTTATCTAACATCCTTTAAAAACTCACACTTCTCAAACAAAAACCTAACAGACTTCATGTGGTACTACTGACTCTATATCTCCTAACGTTATTCCTAGGTCCCTAAACTGCCATGGTGATAGTGGAAGTGCTGCTAAATGTCACCTTCTGTAGTGACTGGTTTTACTGTGAAGATCTCCATTTACTGTTAAAATTGTGTGACACCAGTTCCCTCATCAGCAAATGGCATTGTTGCTGCCGCTGATTAGAGAGCTGGCAACCAGTGTCACATGCTATTGGTCAGTCCTGTCTTTGCCTTTGTATAAAAAACTAAAAATATTCATCAACAAATCAATCAACATAACACTGTTACTGGCCATGTGGCCCTGTACATTTTCAGTCTCAGACTGCCCAATTAGTTAAGGGACCTATTAGCCCAATAAATAGCATCTTCTGGAGCCTGCCCAGTACAAAGCCTTCCACCTCCACCTGTCCTGTCTGCTCCTCCCGCTTTCCATGCCCTGTTTATTAACACTGTCCTGTTCTCATTTGTAGGAGACCAAATGCAGACGAATGTCTCCAACATCCTTGGGTTTTGGTGAGTTATTTCCAGCTTCTTACAACAACAGCAACAACAACTTGTACTCACCCTTTCGGCTAATCTGTGCCACACCTTGTGTATACATCACATTTTCTCTTAAATGTATTGATGGTTTCTGCTTCAACCTTGATTTCTAGAAGTGAGTTCCACATTCTCACCACCTGCTCCATAATGAAGCTCTTCCTAAACTCTCTTAATACAGGATATACTGTAAAGTTAAGTGGAGTGACTGTATGCTTTGTGGGCAAAAGCACACAATCACCAATTTGCACTGTAACAGGGACCTAAATAGTGTCAATCCCTTTAGGGTCTTTATCGTAACAGAGATAGTGACTCTTCCTTGTTAATAGGGGTTGTGTTGATAAGCTGATCGTGACACTCACTGCAACAGGAGCTGATATTATCACCTGTTATTACAGCTGAAGATGATTAATTTTAATCTATTTTCAGAGCAAGTCCATTAACACGGGGAAGATGATCAGCACGGATCATCTGAAGATGCTGGTGTCCCGCAGGAAGTGGCAGGTTTGTGTGTAGAATCTTGCAATCTTGTCTAGACGATTCAGGGCACCTTCAGACTCAACGTCTCCATAATGTAACTGATATAAGGTGCAGCCTGTTAGAGCTCGCTTGAGTATAGTGCGGATTCAGGTATAACATGATAACACGATGGACTGCTCTACAACCTAGCCATTCCCTTCTCAGGGCGCACAAGCGTAGTATACTGGGCAGCCTGGCGAGTGGCAATATGTCCTGACCAGCGCCTTGGGACGTCCTCTTGATGTGAAAGGCGCTATACAAATGTAATTTGTTGTTGTTGTTGTCTGATTTGTGTGGGAGGCACTCTGGTAAGGCAGCACCCAGGTTACTACACAACAGGATTGGGATGATATTCTTTTGATCAATTGTTTTTCATTGATTTTTTAGCGCTCCCTCATCAATTATAAATCTTCCATGGTGATTAGATCCATTCCTGACCTCCTGGAAGACACATCTAGTCACATGGGCATTGGAATTCCCAAACATCTCAAACAGAATGGAGCTTCATCCGTCCTCTCCTCCTCTTCTGATTCCGATGAAATTGATGAGTTCCCGTTCATCCCGATGCCTCTTCAGATGGAGTTCTCCTCAGCGTGGATGTCTCTCAATGAAATAGCCACTGAGGAAGAGATGGTGGGGAAATCAGATGGTGGGCTGGGTGGCAGAGTGACTGAAGAGGTGATACAGGCAAAAGTGTGGGAACCTGTACAATCCTCTCCGGCACCAGGTCATTCCCTGTCACTTCAAATACCAAGGAAGCCTGAAGAAGAGGTGGATATTGTCAAAAAGAAAGAAAATGGGGAACTGAAAGCAGATGGTTTAGGAAAAGTTCGGATCAAAATAACAAGAAAGAGATCAACAGAGGCAGAACCTCTTGGATCTTCAGATGAAGAGTCTGAGCCACAGAAAGCGGAGTTTCCCAAGCGTGCACTGCGGAAAGGAATGACCATTGAGTCACCAGACTCATTCAAAGCGGATGTTGTTTCGAGGCGACGCGAGCTCCGAAGAGGCAGCTCTGCTGACAGTGCCTTGGCTCTGCTTGGAGCACAGCAGGTCACTGATGGAACCAACAAGGATGAGAGCAGAGAGCTCCTAGAGCTGCCAGGAAGACTGAAAAAATCGGTCTCAATGGAGCTCCCGAGAAGAAGCCCGAGCCCTGGAAGGCTGGAAGAGCTGAGTGTCCAGCGCAGAAAAGCCAGTCCCAGTCAGGAAGATTACGCTCTGAAGCTTGAGCTCATGAGGCAACGGCTGCTTCGGGGGGGCTCTGTGGATAGTAAGATGAGTGGTCTCCGGGGGCCACTTCTGGAACATCTAGGAATTCCAGATGATCCCAAAAAGCGCACCTCATCTCTGGAGCGGCACATTCACCGCCCACCAAGACCGGAGAAGTCCGCGGCTCAACCTAGACTAACCAAAGCAGCCTCCAGCGAGAGTGCCCCAAGCCAGGATCTTATAGAAACACGCGCTCTTCGCAAAAGTGCATCTTTCTCTCAAGGAGAACCGACAATTCTTCACCGACGAGTGGGAGCACCTCTAGAACTACCAGTGTCTCAACTGGATTCCCGGTCAGCAAGCCCAGATCTAGTTTTTGCACTGAAGGAATCTCCTTCCCTCTCTGCCTTGACCGATCCAACTAAATTCGACACCTCCCGGCCCCCAACACCAGTCAAATTAATCACAACAAAGGAGTTGTACCGAACACCATCACCAGCAGAGGTTCAGCCAGTAGTGCCAGAAGTCAAAAGCACAGAGGAGAAAGCACTAATGGAAACACCGTGCATGAAAATCATGATTGGACGAACTGCAATCATCACCCACAGTAACCTTTCGGCTGAACCCGATTTACCTGAATCCAAATCTCTGACTGAACTACCTGTGCCAGATATAAAGAGCCCAAATTTACAAACTGTACCCGGAGCAGAGCACCGGACACCTGAAGTGCTGAAAGCCACCAAAACTGAACAACCTGAAGTACACTCAGCCAAGCACAGGACTAATTTGATCCCCGTTCCCTCCACTCACTCAGCAATCCCAGCTGCAAAGGATGCCTGGCATGCCCCCGCAGAGCAGACTCCATCACAGCCTGTCCCCATGAAGCTTGTGAGCTTGTCCAAGCCAAGGGACACCTCTGCCACCGGAAAGCAGGCCCACATTGTCAATGCACACCCTCTGGGAATTGTCCAGCAGGTGGTTCAGCACCCAGCAGTGTTTTCCAGGGTCAGCCCCAAACCTGAAGTGAATGCAGAGGTGAGAAAGGACGATGGGTATCAGAGCAGGGGCCTGGGAGAGGGCGGTGAGCAAATCCCTCCAGATCTGAATGGTGGGAAACTCAAAATGAAATCGTCCAGCATGAGCCAGTGTATAAACATTGCTAATATCGAGTCTGAGGAAGTTTTTGAGGCAAAGTTTAAGAAAACCAGAGACTCCTCTTTAACCCGCAGCTTGAAGCATTTGATGAGACCAAAATCTGAGGAGAAACTGCAGCAAACATCCAAAAAGGAGGAGCAGGTGTACAGGCCAGGGCCGCTGGGGGCACCCTTACAGCTCACTAAAGAGGATGAGAGATTCTTTCAAAAATTTACAACGGGAAAATCCAGGTCCAGATCCGAGCAGAATATTCCAGAAGCAGTGAAGGATTCCAGCTTCTTAAGAAAACTGTCCTGGCGGCTAAAAGGAGCAGGAGGACCCAGTGAAAGAAAAGAAGAGAAGGTGAAAGAGAACATGGCAGCCAGCGGTGGTGTCCGCAAAGTCTCCTGGCCATTTGGAAGAAGTAGCTCAAAGGAAAGGAAGGCTGGCGGGGAGGAGGCTGATGAGGGGAGAAACGTAATGGCTACTCCCAATCAAGAGGCTGAACTTGTTAAAAAAGAGCAGAAAAATTCGCCAGCAACGAATGTGCGCAAGAAAATTGAGTCCACTATCTCAGGCATCTCGCTGAGGTTTGGGCGGAGCCGGTCTGAGGAGAGAACAGGGTCAGAAACATCACTTCCCACACCACAGGACAAAGTGGAGGGGAAGGAGGGCAAACGTGCCCCTTTTCTCTCGCTGCTCAGGCGCTCCAGCTCAGAAGCTGCCTCCCTGAAGCGAGTAGGGATCCCCCAGAACCAGCTGGCAAAGCAGTCACCCTCAGCCCCATCATCAGAGTCCCTGCAGTCTGAAACTAGCACCACCTCCAAGCAGCTCTGTGGTAAGCAGCAGTCCTTGCCTGTCTGTCTTCACTCTGAGGCTACTAATTCCACACATCGCAGCAGATGGAGTGGAAATGAGTCCCTCACCAGGCCCATTGAAATGCCTGGAGATTCACTGTCTGATCTGATAGGAAAGGCTAAATGGGGATTCTGTAAAGGGAGCCTAATCCTCATCCAAGAACATTTTTTTGTGTATGCCCACTCCCTCCGGCCTGCTTCACGTCCCCTACCTTGCCCACCCCCCCCCCACACCACCTCCGCCACCTCCTTCAAGACCACATCCATAGGGTTGTATTCAGTGGAGTTTGTGTGTTTGAGTGCACTAGTCAGGTGGCACTGGCTGCCTGAACTAAGGTGAATAGGTTACACTAGGGACCAAGCGAACAAAGTATTCTCCTGTAATATAATACTTTCTCTCCAGCTTCCCCTGATGGCGAAAGGAGGTCACGGTGGGATCGATGGGGTCTGTCCCGAGGCAGGAGAGACAAGGCAACTTCTCAGCCCAACATCTCGCTGGCCTGTGAAGCTACCTCCTTACTGTACCATAGAAGTGCTTCAGGTAACAGCTGCACTCAATCAACAATCATTTTACAAAGCTTTCCCAGAACTAACTTATCGAACCATTGCTCAATGAGTAGTGATGTGTGTCTGAGCTGTGGGCAGTTGATGGCGGCAATGCTCTCACCCATTTCCTGATGAGCTGTATCGCCCATCAAGAAGCTCGCAGGAAGTTCCTGGTACCTGCCAACCATCTACTGACGGCTCAAACTCACACTGTCAGATGATAAATGATGAACTGTCAGATGTCAAGTGATTATCCTCCGGTGGGTGGGTTGGAAGCGAACAAATGCTCTGTATGTATACAATAACCATTGATCTAACTGATTTTGCTGCGTTCAAATTGACAGATTTCCCACCCGTCTTCCATGTGAAACTAAAAGATCAGGTGTTGTTGGAGGGTGACCCCCTGACCCTCTGCACATTGCCAGCAGGAAGTCCAGCACCAAAGATCACCTGGGTAAAAGGTGGGTTCCTCTTTAATTATACTATTCTACAACATTGTTAAATACCTTTTGTTGCTGGTCCTTGTCCCCATTTCTCTCCTCTTATCACTGCTCCTGGCCTCTATCTCTCCTCCCCCCTGCAGGCCTTGAGCCCTGTCTTCTTCCTTATATTTCCAGCCCTTGGCCCATTTCTTCTAACATGTCTCAGCTTTTGCCTTGACTCTTCCTCCAATCTCCAGGTCTTGTCTCAACAACAACAACAACAACAAGATTCCATTTATAAAGCGCCTTTCACGTCAGGAGGACGTCCCATCTCCATTGTCTCCATCTCTGCCTTTCTTCTCTCATCTCTGAGCTATTCCCTTTCTCCCCCCACCTCTTCCTTATTATTACTTTTCCTGGATTTTTTTTTTTCTTCAGATCAAAAGCCCCTTGTGTCAGATGATCGGATTCGGATTGTCTCCTGTTCTGATGGCCGTGAGCTGGTAACAATAATGAGAACAATGAAGAAGGACATTGGCAACTACGAGTGTGTGGCTTCCAGCCCTCTGGGCACTGCCAGCAGCTCCTGCACAGCATCACTTGCAAGTGAGTCCCAGAGATTTGGGAGGGAGTGCATGTTACAGTCAGATTACAATCACTATTGAGTTGTTGTTCAAAATGAAAATATGCAAGAAGCTGTCTGAGAATCAAAGGCACTGGAGAGGAACGTGCCTGGACTGCACTGGGAGCCTGTGCCACAGAAAGGTCTCTTCTGGCTTCTCCCAGGAACACAATATGTATATCAATCTCCAGAACCCTAAATCCAAACCACAATTCCATAATGTGTGTGTGGGGGAGAGCACTGCACTGTTGGAGGTGTTGTCCTTTCGATGAGACATTAAATTAAGGGCCTATCTGCCTGTTTAGCTGGACACTTAAGATCCCATAACACTATTTTCTCCCAGTGTTGTCGCCAAGTGTTTTATCTCCCAAATAAAATTGGTCATTCATTTCATGGCTGTTTGTGGGACATCTCGGTCCTCAAATTGGGCGACATTTGCCTACAAAATACACAGTCATTATACTTCTCAGTAAAATCATGTGAAGCTTTTTGAGGCTTCCCAACAATGTGATATACCAAATGCAAGGGTTATTATTACCAATTCTGAACTCACAACTTATGTTACTGACTATTTCTGCTGTTAGACTCAGTACCACAAGCCAGCTACAAACCTGTATTACTGACTGTAACTCTGTTGATGTTACTACAGTTTCTTTTCTTTGTATCGCTCAATGTCTCATTGGACCCAATCTAATTCTGAGCTCTTGGATCATGTTCCTTATGTTTATAGGGCTCCCAGGCCAGCCAGGGCCTCCGGAAATACCTCAACAATACAGAAGTACAGCACTCATCCTTTGGAGGGCATCTGACACAGCTGGTCCCTGCACCTACACCTTGGAACAGAAACTTTCAGGTAAGGAGCCTTGTCCATTAGCATTCATTACAGGTCCCCACAAACATCTCTTTCTCAGCATTAATGTCTGAAATGTGTTCGCGCAAACACAGAAGTTATTGTGCCCTTTGCAAAATGTATTTCACTTTTGAAAATCGGTCTGAATTCTGACCTGTGAGAACCTACTTTCTGACCTGGTTTGGATGTACCCATACCATATAATCCCAGCTTGTATATTCATCCTGTGTGGGCCCTGCGTGTCTAAGGACCTGTGCACAAATTGGCTGCCGTGTTCCCCTACAAAATGCACAATCATTACAGTGTACAGTAAATCCTGTGAAGCACTTTGAGATCTCATAACATGAAATGTAAGCATTATTATTATATTGACCGATAGCAAAAAACATACTCAATAGTGTCTAAAGTAAACCAATGACATTTTGTACAACTGTTTGTACTGTGCCAGGAACGGAGAAGTGGGCCATCATTTCTGCTGGAATTTCCGACTGTTTCTACAATGCCACGGAATTAGTGAGTGGCACTCACAAGTTTCGGGTGGTATGCATCAACAAGGCTGGATGTGGCCCCTATAGCCAGACCTCTGAGAAGATTGTTGTGGAAGAGGATACGCCAGGTAAACTGGCTGCAGTATGGGGTAGTGGGTGGTAATACAGCTCTGGGCAGCGGGGAGGAGAAGTAATGAGTTATATTTGTTAATTTTGGGTTTGTTTAATACAGACGTGCAGCCACCCTCCCAGCCAGTTTCAGCAGAAGTGACCCAGACACCAACCATCTCCCCACCCTCAGTTTTTGTTTCCCTGCCCTCAGTTCCCATCCCCTTACCTTCAGCTCCAGTCTCCCCGCCGTCAACTCCCATCTCCCCACCCTCGGCTTCTGTGTCCCCGCCCTCACTGCCCATCTTCCCGCCCTCGCTGCCTGTCTCCCCGCCCTCGCTGCCTGTCTCCCCGCCCTCGCTGCCTGTCTCCCCGCCCTCGCTGCCTGTCTCCCCGCCCTCGCTGCCTGTCTCCCCGCCCTCGCTGCCTGTCTCCCCGTCCTCGCTGCCTGTCTCCCCGTCCTCGCTGCCTGTCCCCCCGCCCTCGCTGCCTGTCTCCCTGCCCTCGCTGCCTGTCTCCCTGCCCTCGCTGCCTGTCTCCCCGCTCTCGCTGCCTGTCTCCCCGCCCTCGCTGCCTATCTCCCCGCCCTCGCTGCCTGTGTCACCATCCCTGGCACCCGTCTCTCAACGCTCAGCACCCGTGTCCCCCCCCTCAGCAATGATCAGCCCCCTCTCAGCAATGATCTCCCCCACCTCAGCAATGATATCCCCCCCCTCAGCAATGATCACCCTGACTCCAGCAAGATCCAGCCAAGCTATCCCATCACCGGCATTGATCAGACCAACAAGGAGTGTCAGGGCTGGACAGTCGGCCACAACTAGTCTGTCCCCTATTTCTAAAACAGCTGACGGCTCTGCTTCAGGCTTGAGACATGGAGTTCCACAGAAACCCTACACCTTCATGGAGGAGAAGGCCAGGTAAAGTAGGGTTTGAGCATTCAATGGGAATATCTAGGTATTAAGTGGCAGTTTCATATGGAGCAGGGGCTCCCAGGTAGTCTCAGTATTTGGGAAGCCTGTTGCCGATATGTGTTATTTGACCATTGGCCATTGACCATACAACAGCAACAACAAATTGCATTTAAAGAGCCCCTTTCACATCAGGAGGCTATCCCAAAGTGCTGTACAGTTGAGGGCTTGCATCCCAGATAGGAGTTGGATTCAGGAGGGATGAGAGCCCTGGGGAGTTGGGAAGATGACCAAAGACCTGGTCAAAGAAGAAGCTCTTGAGTTAGACTTTAAAGGAGGCGAGGGAAGGGGTGAGGCAAAGGGACTCTGGGATGGAGTTCCAGAGAACAGGGACAAAAAGGCTGTAAGCACAACTGCCAAAGCTGAACGGGTCAGGGCACAAATGTGGGGTTTAACGGATAGTGCGCTACAAATGAGCTTTCCTAGGGAATTTATACTGGAGCTACTGTGTAAATATGTGTAAAGTGCTTTCTGACATCCTCTCAGCATCAAAGGTATTATATAAATGTCAATTGTTGTTGTAAAGCTATAAACGTTATGGGCTTTGGTGTACTGGGAAACAGAAGCTGATGTTCAGACATAGAAGCATGGAAATATTCTAGCTGTGGTCTAACAAACGAGTTATATAAGTTTGCTTTTATATTCTATACCTGTATTTATAACACTTAGAATTCCATTTGCTTTTGACAGCCTTGTCCACCAGCCTTCCTTCCCATCTCTAAGGATATGTGTAAGTTAGCCCAGCCCCTAGGTCCCTCTGCTCTTACATAACTTTTAATATTTTACCATCTAACATATTCTTATTATCCTTATTCCTCCTTCCAAAATGTATTCCCTCGCATTTGTCTACATTAAATTTCATTTGCCATTTCTCTGCCCAATCAACTAATCTGTCTGTATCCCCCTGAAATTGTGTCATTGTTTACTGTTAGGTAAGCTCCCTATTTTTGAGTTATTTGTAAACTTAGAAATTGTGCCTCTTATATTGGAATCTGGATCATTTGTATAAATGGGAAAAGCAGTGGTCCTCACATTGACCCTGGGAGTCACCACTATTTACATCTCTTTGTTGTTCCTGAGCCAGGCGGGTTCGTAGTATTCCTGCGCACATCTGATGACAGACCAGCCCACCTGGCCTGTTGACTGGACTTGGAGGGGCAGTCACTGAGAGTATGAATTCTTCCCACTCAGTTCATATTAACCCTGAAACCAAAATCCTAATGGGTAGCATGGTCTTAGCTGGACAAGCAATGGGAAGCTTGGCAGACAGTGCTCTCAATCACAAGCTATATTTTAGCAGGTTGAACTCCATCAGTAACCCCAACACAACACCTCAACACTCACCAAGTTCCTGTCAGCACATTGCCAGCTTGTCTCAGTCTGATTGGCTATGCTCAGAGGGAGTCAGTCTGATTGGCTGTGCTTATTTTTAGGGGACGGTTTGGTGTTGTCCGTGAGTGTAAGGAAAACGCCACGGGGAAGCTTTTCATGGCCAAGATTATTCCATATGAAGCAGAAAACAAGCAGGCCGTCCTGCAGGAATATGAGGTGCTGAAAGCACTTCATCATGAGAAGGTCATGAGTCTCCACGAAGCGTACGTCACTCCTCGCTATCTTGTCCTGATCTCTGAGAACTGCCTGGGGAGGGAGCTGCTCTACAGCTTGATTGACAGGTAACATGTCCTCTCTTATACTTGGAACCAGCCTGACCCAATACATATTGCAACCTCCCTCAGAGCTCCAGGGCTCTTCCCTTTGAAGCAAACAGTACAAATAGGTTCTTGAGGCAGCTGCATGTATCAGTCTGAAATCAGAAGGTTGTTGCTTGAAGCCCCCACCAAGACATACAGTCATACTCCAGGCTGACAGAGAACACTACCATCCTTTCAGTGAAACATTAAACCAAAGACTTGACTGCTTTTCAGTTGGTTCAACTGGATATTAAATATCTTGCAGTGCTATTTAGAAGAATTGTAAAAAGTTCTTGCAATGTCATAGGAACATAGGAAACGGGAACAGGAGGAGGCCACTCAGCCCATCAAACCTGTTCCATCTGTTTAATTAGATCTTAGCAAATGTTTTAATCGCAATGCCCCATCCTTTCACCATACCCCTTAATACTTCTATTACCTAAGTATCGGTGTCTGTCCCTCTTTTAAACATCTGGCCAATGTTCCTTCAATAATTCATCGAAAATTATATTTGGTCATCCATTTCATTGCTGCGTGTGGGACATTGCTGACCTTGTGCCACACTTTCCTACATAATAGTCTCTGCACTGTAACTCCAGGTGACAACACTTCAAGTTTCAAGTTGATGAAACACAACAAGTGGAGAGAAATGTAAGAGGGAGCAGCAGAGTAGGACTTTTCCATATTCTGCCTCTAGTTTCCACCCTGTGCTTTGGTAAGCTGTGCTCTGTGTGCCTCGCCCAAGAGGGGAATTATAACCTGATTCTCTCTCCAGGTTCAGGTATTCGGAGGATGATGTGGTTGGTTACATTGTGCAGATTCTGAATGGCCTGGAATACCTTCACAGTCGCCACATTGTACATCTGGACCTCAAGCCGGACAACATCATTGTGACTTACCTGAATGTCATTAAACTCATTGACTTTGGCAGTGCCCACATCTTCAATGCAACCGTACCCAAGCCACTGGGGCATCGAGTGGGAACTGCTGACTATATGTGTGAGTGCAAGCGTCTCACTGCAGAGCACACAGTTAGCTTGGAATTTTAGCCCTGCATGTTCTCAAGTCATGGAAAGGAGAGAAATTAGTCTACTGGACACAACATTAGCAGAGAGCTATGGGGATAGAGTCACAGCAAGTGATACGGAACTTGCACAAAACACTGATCCTGTGGAATATTGTGTACAATTTCATTTGAAGTCTTACAGTGGGACAGTGGGTGGGAGTACAGCAAAGGACAAGATTGATAGCTGGAAATGGAAACTTGAGTTACGAGAAGAGGCTACGGAATCGGGAACGTTCACGCTGGAAGAGAAGGCTCAGGGAGGTTGGTTATTCAAGATCCTAAATGGTCTCTAGTAATATAATTAACATGGTCACAAAGATAAGGCCAAAAAGGTCAGAAAGGGAAGGTCAAAAGATTGTTCAGATTGAATTACTTTATACAGACAGTGGCGAGTGTGTGTGGAATGAATACCCCAGGGAGGCAGTGGAGGCAGATTGTGTTAGTAAATTCTAAAGGGAATTAAAAGACTATCTCAAATAATATCTCCCTCACTGATTATTTCTCCTTTTTATTCTCTCTCTCTCTCGCTGTCTCTCTCACACTCACCCTCTCTCTCTTCCTCCATTTCTCTTACATCCTTGACTGTTGAAAAGGGCTAATGTTTTCTTGACTTAATATTTCTGAGTTCTTCTTTCACTAATGTGTTACTCTATCTGTGTCTCTGTCTCTCTCTTTCTCTGTCTCGAAGCTCCTGAAATGTTGAAGGGTGATGCAATCGGGCCACCGGCAGATATCTGGGGATTGGGCGTGCTCACGTATATCATGTGAGTACTTGGGCACACAGATCTCCACACATGTGGCTGTGTCACCAGTCAGGAATGTTACCAAAGTGACAGTGCAGGTGTGAGGTCAGTGTCACAGAGCATGGTGTGGAAACATCACAGAATTCTCCTTCCAATTCCACATAAATGTTGTGAATGCTGGAGACAACAGACAGCTCAAGCACATCAGCTCGGTATTAAGTTTTCTGAGATGCTGCCATGCGTGAAGGTCACTATATAAATACAAGGAGTTGTTGTAGAGTTACAAAGGGTAACTTGGAAGACAGCAGCCAGGAAGTTTTTCTATACCATGACGTAGTTAACGATAGGAACAGGTTGTGAGGAAGAATCTTTGAAGGACATTTGGTCTCATTTAAAAAACATCTTAATGCTGTGATGGGAAGTTGGGAATTCGGGAAGCGTGAGATCACATGGGTCAAAGGATCTTCTTCATACAAAGTAACCTTGTGAGCTTGTTCATGTATTTTGACCAGGAGAATATATCTGGTCTTTCCTGGCAGCAATCGTGCAAATGACAAGGAAATATAGAGAGATGAAAGAGGATAGGAATAATGGATTAGGAGGAGTGCAGGCTCGTGGAGAGTATAACCGGTGATATGGTGTTTCAATGCTATATGGTCTCTGTCATTCTATGGCTGCTTTCATAAAACTCTTCAAAACACATGAAGGAAAAGGCTGCATTGCTTTCTCGTGAGGAATGTGCGGGGCAGTTTGACGCTTTGCATGAGATCGCAGAATGTCGTAAGTCCCCGAGAATTTCTATTGGTATCTGGGGGTCATGGTGGGTACCTGCCTTTGCTTGCACCCTGTGCTTGGTGCCTGTGCTGAGAAGGGGCGAAGGGCACTCTCATCATTCTCATCTCTCTTCAAGATAGCGAGGTTCCCTTGCAAGTTAAGCTTGTGGCGTATAAGATGTGTCCATGGTTCCAGCCTACATGGACCTGTTGCTGAGCACCCCAAGCACATCTACATATAAATCTCAGTTCCCCATCCTCCCAACTCCCAATCACAGTGCCTCAGGCCAGTAGCCACCCATGACAATGCCAACATCAGCTCTTCGTGTGGCAGCTCTGGTGGCAAAAGCCTCAGAGAAGATGGAATTTGAATGGGAAAATAATGCTGGTTTAAACTCCACCGGTTAATGAGGAACAATTAAGAATTTTACTCCAATAAAATAGCAATGTTTATGTCACCACAACAAAGGCTTATGTGACCGTATTTAATTTTTCAAAATAAGTTTTAATTTACCTTTCCCTCCCCATCCTGCTAGTTTTTAATTATTTCATTGGTAAGACAATAGCACAGAATTTGGACCCTGACATGTTAACATATGTATATTGTATGTTTTAGCTTAGAAATATGAATTGTATGTTGCATATTATACAGACGTACATTTTTTTTGATATGATCAATTAATCACGCGCATTTAATGTTGCCTTTTAAACACATACCTGTTGTATGTTGCAGGTTAAGTGGCCGTTCACCATTTGCTGCACTTGATCCAGCAGAGGTGGAGAACAAGATCAAATCAGCACAATTTGACATCACAAAGTGTTACCCTAATGCCTCTCAGAATGCGGCTCTCTTTCTCAAGAAAGTCCTCTGCATGTTCCCAGCGTGAGTACCTGCGGACAGATCATACAGTGTTTGGAGGGTGCTATGTCTGGATGATGTTTGTTTCAATCCAATATCTACTATCCACCCACCTACTATCAGCCTGAACTTGTCAGGTATCTAATAACAAACTGGTGACTATCCTCCTGAGGAGACATCAGCAGTTTCTCTTTGAGGGTGAGCTAGCTCCTGGGTGACCTGCCTGGCAAAGGACTATCCAACAATGATGATGCACCAGCCAGCTGAGCTTATTAGTAAGACTTGGAAGGCAGACTGGGAGATCCTGCTAATCCTGCAAGTTAAAGCTCTAACAGGTAGGGTGGCCCTAGCTTCACAAACAGCAAGAAGCTTGCCACTTTCACAATGGTAAACACAATGCAATTATCTCCACCCTTTGGAACTCTGTCCCTCTACTCCACTGTCTCCAACCTCCTCCCCACCACCCCTTCCCCTCCCCCACACACCCACATGCCGTGGTTGCAGGGGAGGTTAAATTGCCAACGGTCAAGGAGAGGAAACCCAGCCATGGTTCCTGCTCCTGGTCCTGCTAGAGCACTGGTTGTACAGCTGATGGGGAAGAGGTCAGCACAGTTGGCTGAGACGCCTACTCTACAACCTACTGACTCACTACCAAGGCTCATACATGAACAATGTCCGTTTGGGTGGGGTATCAGATGGCAATCAGCAGTCCTGCAAGAGGAGCTCAGAGGGTAACTCTCAGCTAGTGCGAGAATTTTTTTAAAAATTGGATAATTGAAGTAACTGTATCAGAGCCTCTACCTAAAGCAGTGGATGAAGCCTCACCAAGCAATACAGAGAGCAGCTAGTACAACCTGGCAACCTCACCTAGAGACCTCACAGAATGAGTGGTGCAGAGAATGGAATTCCTACACTAGTGCTGTAGGAGCTGTGTCTGCCCTGTTGTAGCTGACTTGGAATAACAGTGTAGAAGGAGCTCTACTCTATCTAAACCATGTTGTAGCTGATGTGTGGATTATTAAAAGGTGAAGTAAGTTTTGGAGCTGAGAGTTAACAGAAGCATCTTGTTGCTCCCCAGTACACGGCCCAGTATAAGGGAATGTCACGCCAACGCCTGGCTGCAGGACAACTACCTGATGAAGCTGCGGCGGCAGACGCTGACCTTCACCACCACCAGGCTCAAGGAGTTCCTTGTTTATCATCAGAGGAAGCGCTCAGAGCAGGCTACTCGGCACAAAGTGCTGCTCCGTTCCTACAGCTCCTCCACACAGCCTTCAGGACCCAAGTGACCTGCCTCCCACACACTGCAACACTGAGGCAACATTCCAGTTACTCCACGATCAAACTCTCGGCTCTTCAGAAGGACTTTATATTCAGATTAAACCATTAGAAAGCTGAAGCATCGGCAGCTGTTGGTTTGGGAATGCTTGCGATCTGGGTGCCCTGTTAACAGAGTGATAGCCCGAGAGATACCTCACGCTGTTAACAGGGATGTTTAGGCACGGACTGCACTGTGCATGTGTTAGCAGCTAGTTAGCACCACGGCTGCTTCTGAGAGAGAAAAACAAGGAGATCCCTATTTGTGCAACAAACTTCAGACCAAGGAAAGAGCTGTGGTCTCCGCTCAGCCAGGACCAGGGAATGGTCCACTTACCATACTGCTTGCTGCTGTGGGAACTATGTTATCTGGTCTGACCTAATGAGTGTTACACGTGTATTTTTATGAAGCTGATTAATCTTTACTTATTTGAAATGAGAGTTGTAGAGATGGAGATGTCCCCTTACCCTCACCACCAGATTACATTAACTTTCCTCTGGCTCCGCACAGAGCCTGCACTACTGCTGTGGGCTCTGAGACTCTGGTTACCAATTGCAAATAGCACCTCCTGCATTATGCAGGAACTCATATGGCGTCACGTTAGTGATAGTAATCAAATGACCCAAAACAGGACATCGAGCAAAGGCACTCCTGATCTCTGCATCCGAGCACTGTTCAGGAGACAGTAAATACACAAAGCAGTCCGTGTCAAGCTGACGTGGGGATATTGACTTGTGTTGTGTCTTGTGTACAGCACCACAATCACTGCAGTTTCCACCACAGGCAGCAGCAAGTGGTTGGGAAGATGAGCGTGTGATCAGATTATAAGATGTATATTTTTATACTTGTGCATAAATGGTAGGGGTAACATGCACACGTGTACACACACTTATGCAGATGCACACACGTGCATTCACACATATGTGTGCATTCACATATGTGCACACGGAAGCACATATGCCAACACACATGCATGTGCACCCTGTTGGCCTGTAACACATGGCCTCCTCAGATACGCAATTAGTTGCACATGAACTAGTAGGAAAAAAGCAAATGACTTAATGTGATGTTTTAGCTGGGTGTAGGCGTGTTTGAGCCTTGCTGCAATTTCTGTCAATGAGTAGTTTTGTGTGAGAGGGAACTGAGTATTGGGAGTCTGGGCATTGGTTTGGAGAAGGAAAGATTGCAACGATTACAAAGAATGTACAGCACGGAAAACAGGCCACTCAGCCCAGCCAGTCCATGCCGGTGTTTATACTCCACGAGTCTCCCCTCAACTCCTCCCTCCTTCCCACACCCTCTATACCCCTCTCCCTCAAGTGAAGGTCTAGCTTCCCCTTGAGTGTATCTACCCTCTGATTCATTCACTGCTTCAAGCCACATAGTCATGCTGCTCTGCGTGAAGTGGTTCCTACTAAATTCTATTTTGGATCTCCCCCGGTTGCTCTCTTATACTTGTGTCTCCTGGTTACGGACTCCCCAACTGATGGAAACAGACGATTTATGTTAACGTTTCATCCACAAAATACACAGTCAATTCACTTTACAGTATATTCTGTGAAGCCCTTTGAGACATCTCAACGATGTGATAAAGCGCTGAATCAAATGCAAGGATTATTATTATTATTATAAGCTTATTGAACCTTTTATAATTTTAAACACTTCAGTTAGGTCCCCCCACTTAAACGTCTCTTCTCTAGTGAAAAGAGGCCTAACCTATCCCAGTCTATCCTAGTAACCGTTATCTGCAAGCCCTGGTATCATCCTCCTAAACCTACTCTACTCTTTCCATCGCTGCTATATCCTTCTGATAGTGTGGAGCCCAGAATTGGACACAATACACCAAATGTGGTCTAACTAAGGTTTGGTATAAATTCAACATCACTTTTAAACTCTATTCCTCTGGATATAAAGCCCAAGACCCCATTGGCCTTTTTTTTTAAAAAAAGGCCTTATCTACCTGTAGCTACATTCAAAGATTTGTGGATCTGAATCCTCAAATCTCTTTGCTTCTCTTAGGTTCCTACCATCTAGAGCTTCTTTATTTTTCCTGCCGAAGTGAATTACTTCACATTTTCCTACATTAAACTTAATTTACCATCTGTCTGCTCATCCTGCTAGCCTGTTTGTCTTTCTGCATTCTTCTGCAATCCCTTTCACTGTTTACCATGCTCCCCTGTTTGATGTCATCTGCAAATGTTGACACCACAACTTCTATACCTGAATCCAAATAACGTATGTATGTGGTGAAGAGTAGCGTCTTAACACAGATCCCTGGGAACACCACTTCCTATTTCTTTCCAGCCTGAGAAGATACAATTAATACTTGCCCTTTGCTTTTGGTTTCCTAACCAAATCTATTCTGCTTCCTCTCCCCATGATTTCAAATGCCCCTTTTAAGCACAAGCCTCTCACATGGCATTTTACCAAACGCCTTGTGGAAATCCAGAGACACTACATACACTGCATTTCCCTCATAATAATCTGGACACTAGGTCTGTATGTGGAAGGGGAGTCGACACTGCTGTGTGCGCGTCTGGGGAGTGAATACTGATGTGGGGTAGAGGGAGTTTGGACACTGGCAGAATGGGGGTGGGGGGGGGGGGGTGAATACTGGAATGGGGTGGGGGAAGAAATCTGGACTCCAGCTCAAAGAGTGAATATTGCTATGTGGGGACTGAACACTGGTCTGCGAATGAGAGCCTGGTCATTGGAAAGTGAGGGATGGCAAAAGGTGTCAGGTCAGCAGCATTTGTGAAGGAGTTTGAGGAGGAGAGAAGCAAATCTGGAGGCAGGGGGATTGACATGTATTTCCTCACAGACCCACGGATTGTCAGCCAGTCTGGGGATTGTCAGGCCATCAGTTACTGAGCTGCTTTCCTACTTAGTGGAAGAGTTAAGATTAGAGGATGAGGCTTGATTTGATTTGGTGCCTACAGGCAGGGAAGGCACGGGTATCTGAGACAGAAGATATCATATTTATTTATCTAGATCTAGTTGTAATGTGTGTGAGAGACTCTGGGTGTGAGCAGCAGCCAGTGAGCAGATTTGGACCAGTGATGTGTGATCACTGTACGCAGCTAGCAAGTCTAGGAGTTGACATATTTAGTACAGCAGAGTTTGATTTCGCAAGGAGGGGGTAGCTTGATTGGTTTTTCCACCCCTCCCCCATGTGCACAGTTTGTAAAGCTAGTGTAGTGCAGGGCTTGTAGTTCCTGTTCCTGTAAAGGCAATGCCCTACTGTTCTCAGTGCATGGCTTTCTCTCTCCTCACTGCTGCCATTCTTGTCCTGTCCTGTTGTCAGCATCTGTTATTTTGTGCCCAGGGTATGTCTTCCGTTCCTTTCTTGCCTGGGAATCCAGCTGCAACATTACCATCTGATTGGTAACAGGAAAATTATAAACCAGGTTTTTCGGGAGAAGAGGAATCAGAGAACAGGGAATGGAGAGCTTGGTTTATTAACAGGAGGATATTCTGCAGGCAGTGAAAAGTGTAACACCACCAGTAGCGGTAATATTCTAACTGAAACGTGGGGTGATCTGCAATGTTACAGCTCCCATATTCAGGCTGTGGCATTACAACGCCAGTGTTGGGACTGCAAGTTTACAGATCAAATCATGTCAGGATTATTTAAGTACTCTGTCCAGGGTTTGGGATGTATGTGATGTGACAGCTCTTGTGTGAAGCCTGTGAGGTTACAGCTCAAGTGTTGAAGCCCGCTGTAATGAGTGTCCACATTGGGTTGACTAACTGTGAGTAACTGAAGTTGGTGTCCATGTGAATGGCTGACAAGATGTACGGGGCTGCATTTTGATGCTCGGTCCTATTTCTTGTGTGAGCAGCGGCCTGAGACCTGTGGCAAATAAAAAGAGCGAGAAAAAAACAGCTGGCTCAGCGTTTCCTTCCCACATTGCAGTTACTCTGCCACCCCCACACACACCCCCGCCACCAAGACCCCCAAACCCTCAACTAGATTCCAGACTGTAACTTGCAGTTAGTTCAAAGGTCACACCATAAGTATCATGCCCCTTTGAGTATTTGTCCAGCTTTATTTGGTCAGCCGGGTGTCTGACACACGGAAATCCATCACTATGCTTAAGAGTCTCCAAACCATGCATGCCACCTACTTACGCACAAGATATTTATTGGAGTGGAATGTGCACTGAGACGACCACAAAGGATAAACTCAATTCCAATTTTTCATGACCAGACATGGTGCTTTGAAGTCAATTCAACCCCCAAGATACCTCCCACTCCGCAGGAGGATAGGTGATCATTAGATATCTGACAAGTGCAGGACTCAGCCTGTCCCCGGTAGTTGAGTTGAAGGCTCAGACCTTCAGCAGTAGCTGCATACCTCATTGCAAACCTTGGGGGAAGGACCTTATGAAGCAACTTACAACTCACCAATCACCTTGATGTTCCTCAGATCCTAGTTCAATACCAGATACCCGGTTTACATGTCACTAATGGTTTAATCCAGTCCTTGTATAAGTAGACTCGGTAAAAAGACATATCCACTGGGAGGCCAACTGTGGCTTAAGAGTGCTAAACAACAGCTCAATTACGGCATTCCCTCCCTACAGCCAATCCCCATTTTTACCTCCAAATCCATGGAGTATGAAATGGTGCAGTCAAGAACACTGGACAAATAAAGATTAGCGATGAACCATTATTGTCCTATTATGTCTATCGCAATACAGGAATGAAATCACACAGATAGGAGTGAGTCTGACTCACTGAGATATGAAAGCAGCATCTTTGTTCCATTGAGTAAGTGAATAAGAATTTGATTGGATTCAAATCAATGAGGGCTTGGAATGTGACTTTTTTGGGGGTCGACCGGGTGTCTGACATGTGGAACCCCATCACCATGCTGAAGAGGAGCCAGACCAGTTTGAGATTCCATATTACTATACCACCACCACATGGACATTTCTCTATGTCTGCAATAGAATGTGTGCCATCTCCCTGGGGGAACACCTTGCTTACCTAATTCTGGAGAGTATTAGGTACATATTGGTCACTGGGGGCAGGGATTCCACTGTGTTCACAGGGTGGAGCTGACTTGTGCCAGGAATTCCTGCATCTCAGCCATGCTGTTGGGGGGTGTTGGGGGGTGCTAAGAGGGAGTGGATACTGGCACCAAATTAAGGAAGGGAACAGGGAAGAAATGAGCCCCTCTCCCTAGTACCAACGAGCTGGTGACCGCCTGCCTCGTGGCCTGAGAACTGGAGAATGTCAGAAATGGGAAAATTCCTAAATAATACATAGAATGGAAAAATCTAATGTTAAATTCATGCCCCAGGATTCTGCTACAAGAGCTCCTGGCATGGACAATAATAATAAATAATAATCCTTGCATTTGATATAGCACCTTATCACATCTTGTAGACCTCTCAAGGCACTTCAGAGAATATACTGTAAAGTGAATTAACTGAATATTTGTGGGCGAAATGCAGCAGCCAATTGCATACAGCAGCGTCCTATAAACAGTCGTGGATTGAAAATGACCAATTTATTATTGGTTTTTTTTCTTGAGGGATTATTATCAGGTTTGTGGAGTAAGGAAACTTGCCCAAAGTTTCGCTCTGCCAGGAATTGAACCCAGGTGTCTCGCTTGCGAAGTGCCACTGCTCTTTGTAGCCCCGGAGTCACCCATGATATGGAAACCTAACCACACCTTAATTACAAGTGACTAGAGACAAAATAGAGTGAGGGACGGAGAGTCTGAGGATGCAGCTGTCCGTCCTTGGCTCTTCAAACATTCCACAGGTCCCAAGACATTCACAGTAAAGTGGAGCATCCCAATTTAGAGTGAAGCTGCACCTAATGGTTTGAATTACTTCAGATCTTGAATTAAACTATGAACTAATTATTTCTACTATTTCAGAGGCAAAAATTGCCTAGAGAAGCCCATGCAACCACATATTATCTGATAGTGCTCGCTCCCCCACTGGAGCTCTTCATTCTAACCCCATTTTCCGCTATCTCCCCATCGTGTCTGTGCTGGTGTTCAATCCCCCACTGGAGATCTCTAATCCCCTTCCTTGCTCTCGCCCCATCGTGGCTGTACTGGAGCTATCTACTCCAAACCCATTTCCACACCATATTCATCTACTTTATACTGATTCAATTCCCTTCCATCTTGTGACCGTAGGGTTGATTTTAAACTGCTCCCTTGGTTTGAGCTGATAAATGCGGCACAGACTTGGAGAATAATAATTAAGAAGTTAATAACTTGCACCATCTGTTGCTGACATGCAGGGGATTTGCTGGGTCCCTGGCCATTAGTTAAATGGCGTTAGTTATTTCATTACACAGCAAAATCCCTGTATTTAGCACAATATTCCCCAGAGTATCTGCACTTAACTCTAAATAAGGGGAGAGTAATTCTACCTCGTGCAACTGTTGGTGGATTCTCTGGGCTCCAGGTGCTGCTCCAAACAAGGTAACTGTTGCTGAAAACTGCAGAAGAACCTCTGAGGGCAGCCCACCTGCCGCCCACCGCCCGAGGCTTTATATAGTGGCCTCCCCGTTCAGTCATGGGCTGTTTCACCAGGGCTCATCAAGAGCATAAACCATTTAAGAAACAAAAAGCACTAAGTCGGCGTTTTACTGACCCAAGACCCCACGTTTCCCCAGGGTAAGTGCAAAGGCTGAATATTGTACTGCCTCACAGCGAGTGGCCATGCTCAACCAATATTGTTCCTCACATAGATACAAGGAAATGCACTCTCTGTCTCCCTCTGTGTCCCCCTCTAAGTCTCGATCTGTGTCTCGTTCCATGTCTCCCTCTGAGTCTCCCTCTGCTTCCCTCTGAGTCTCCTTCTCCGCTTCCCTCCATATCTCCCTTCCTATCTCCCTCTGTGTCTCAATTTGGTTCTCCCTCTGTGCTTCCCTCCATGTCTCTCTTCCTGTCTCCCTTTGTGTCTCCCTTTGAGTCGCACTTCAAATCTCACTGTTCTCTGAGGGTAATTATCAAGTAATCAACAACCACAACAAAAAATACCCTTATATCACAACTGTGAAATAGAAAGTCTGTAAGCACTTTCCAAAGACAGACTGGGAGGTTGAGTTGGGAAGGGACAATGCAGAGATGGAAAGCTCGGTAAAGGAAAGTCAAGGGTTAAAAAAAATGCCTCACAAGGGTTGGCTTGAACAAGCAGAAAGAGAGAGAGAGAGAGAGTCAGTGCTGAGGTGAGGAGGCGCTCGTGGGATTTGTGCAGGAGCCTCAGTTTTATTGACGTTGGATAGATTTGGTTGGACGTTGAGTTGGATGAAGTTACACTTTATTCAGTATGTGATGTCGGAAGGTCAGAGTCCTAACGGTATTACTGTGGAGTTATTACTGTATTATAATAACAATGCTTTTGACACCATTATTGACACGTCTCAAAGTGCTTCACAGGATATACTGTAAAATGTAGTGACTGTGTTTTGTGGGTGACCGCGGCAGCCAATGTCCCACAGCCAGGGAGCGAAGGACCAATGTTTCTGAGGGCTGTGGTAAGTTCGGCTAGAAACCAGGAGAAACTCCCTTCTCTTGAGGAATAGTTTTCGAGCACAGACCTCCCACCGCGTGCCCCCCGAGACCACGTTTATATAGATTTACGCTATTGCCAGCACCTGCTGAGTTAACGTCTCGGCTGGGGGGTGGGTGGGAGTGAGCGGGTAAAGCAGCAATAATCATCAGCAACTCCCACTACAGTTTGACTGCAGACACTATATGTTACAGAGAAACCTGAGAAGCGCTTTGAGACGTTCTCCCGACCTGAAAGGCGCCGTATGGAATATAAGATTATTATTATTTACAGTCAGGTCTGGGCACTGAGCTCCAGGGTAATGAGGAACATTCTCTCTATCATCAGATGTCAGCAAAGAAGGTCCTCCCTCCTCCGCCAGGATGCAACATTGACATCAACGACCCCAAAGTGCAGGACGCGGCCATCAAAATCCAGTCTTCCTACAGAGGCCACAGGTACAGTCCGTGGCCAGACCAGGGCAACCTGACGGGCTGACTGAGCCCGGGGAATAGTATGCTTACGTATGTATGTGAATATATAGTGTGATTGTGTATGTGTATAGTGCGTGTGTGTGTATATATGGTGTGTGTGTATAGTGTGTATGCACGTGTATATAGTATGTGTTTATATATCATGTCGATATGTACATGTATATATACTGTGTGTGTATTTAGTGTCTGTGTGCATGTATATATACTGTATGTGTGTGTATGTGTATATATAGTGTGTGTCTATGTATATTGCGTCTGTGTGTGCATGTATTTAGTGTGAGTGTGTAAATGTGTGTGTATATATAGTTGTGTGTGTGTATGGTGTGCGTGTGTACATGTATATCGTGTCTGCATTTATGGAGAATGGCTGTGTATATTTAGTGTATGTGTGCGCATATATATAGTGTGTGTGTGTATACTGTGTGTGTGTATGAATAGCGCGTTTGTGTGTGCATATGTAGTGTGTATGTGTGTATTTAGTGTGTGTGTGAATATCGTGTCTGTATGTGCATGTGTATATAGTGTATGTGAGTGTGTGTGTATTTAATGTATGTGTGTGTATATATATAGTGTGTGTGTGTGTGTGAATATCATGTCTGTCTGTGCATATATATATATAGTGTAGGTGTGTGCGCATGCAGGCTCCTCTACCTGCCTAACTCCCTATCCAGATCTCTCTCTTCACAAGTACATTTATTAGGCAACAAACGTTAACTGATAAAGCTATGCCCACTGCTGCCCCATCCTCTCATCATCATCACCATCATCATCATCAATTCATAGTTTCCCCTCCACTGAAAGCAAGTGTCCTGAGAGAGGCTGTGAAAGGGCTTTGAGATTTGCTGGAAAGGTGCAAGTTTGTTGATTGACATCTCATTCCCATCTGAAAAAACGAGCTGAGAGATTTAATAACTGACCTTAAGATGCAGGGACCGTACTTTGACCCGTCTTCTTTTCAGCTCATTCACTCGTTGCCTCTTGTGAGGCTTTCTGCTTTTTGTGGAGTCCTGTAGCTCAGTGGTTAGAGCACTCGCTTTGCAAGTGAGAGACCTGAGTTCAATTCCAGGCAGAGGGCGAAACCTCGGGCAAGTTTCCTTACTCCACACAGAGCCTAATAATAATCCTCCAAAACCCAAAACAATAAGAAATTGGTCATTTTCAATCTACGATTGTTTGTGGGACATTGCTGTGCGCAATTGGCTGCCGCGTTCGCCCTCAAATATACAGTTAATTCACTTTAGAGTGTGTTCTGTGAAGCGCTTTGGGACTTCCTCCCGACGTGAAAAGTGCTATATCAAATGCAAGGATTATTATTATTATTTTCCTTCTTGTTGTATTCTGTTCTGACACTCCTGACTCTGTGCCCAGATCCCGTAAAGAGATGAGGGAGAAGGGGCCGCCCAAGATCCTGAAGGAGTTGAAGGATGTGGTTCTGATTGAAGGCAGCGCGGCGAGGCTAGACTGTAGAGTCAGTGCCTTCCCCGACCCTCTTATCCGTTGGTTCAAGGATGGGCAGGAGCTGAAGGACGGGCCTAAGTACCGGTATATGTTTGAGGATCCAGATGTAGTGGCCCTGGTGGTGAGAGATGGGACATTGTCCGACCTGGGCAAATACACCATCTCAATCAAAAACACCTTTGGGGAGGCTTACGATGCAGCAAAGATCATAATTGAAGGTAAAGTTTCTGCTCTCAGAAAGTCCCAGAAGGATCATGATAGACATCAGCCCCTTGCCCCCTCCCCTCAACACCCTCCAATCAGCTACAGCCCGGGTTAGAGACGCAGTAAAGCTCCCTCTACACTGTGCGTCCACACTCCCAGGTCAGGGTTAGAGACACAGTAAAGCTCCTCTACACTGTGTGTCCACACTCCCAGGTCAGGGTTAGAGACACAGTAACGCTCCCTCTACACTGTGTGTCCACACTCCCAGGTCAGGGTTAGAGACACAGTAAAGCTCCTCTACACTGTGTCAGGAATATTCCCAGATCACTGATAAGAACTCTTACCATTGACTTCAAAGGTTGTGGGTTCAAGCCCCACATCAGGACTTTGAGCGTGCAGTCTAGGCTGACACTTCAGTGCAGCGCTGGAGATATGCTACATTGTTCGAGGTGCCGTCCTTCAGATGAGATGTAAACTCAGGTCCTGTCTGTGCCCTCTCGGGCAGAAGTTAAAGATCTCGCGGCACTATTCAGAAGTTTAGGACCACACTCAGGAGGGTTTAAGTGAATGCTTTACACAGAGACAAACCAGGACATGGTGTACAAAACCAAACACATTGGGTGAAGCATAAAAGCTCTGAAAAGGCATTCTGTGAATTATTGGAAAATGTCTAAACACCTGTGTGGAGGGAGGACCGGCCCAGACTGTCTCACAGAGAGCAGTGCTTGTCAGCCCCTTCCCGAACTCCCAAGGGAACTGATCTGTGACACAGACTCACTCACACACACACACAGAGACACACACACACTCACACACACTCAAGACAGACACACACCAGACATTCACTCACAACAGACACACACACAGACTCTCACACACACACACACACAGACACACACTCACTCACACACACTCACAGACAGACACACACCAGACACTCACAACAGACACACACACAGACTCTCACACAGACACACAGACTCACTCAAACACAGTCACACACACACACACAGAGACACACAGACACTCACTCACACACACGGACCCCGGTGTGACGGTGGCTCTCTCCCAGTTCCAGCGAAGATTAAGAAAGGCCCCGAAAACATCAAAATCCGAGCGGGGAAAACGGTGCAGTTGGTGGCGATGATCAGCGGGGAACCAGAGCCTGACGTGGGTTGGGCCAAGGACGGCTTGGATGTGGACGAAGATAACAGGTACCTGACCACCCCCCCACCCCGGGTCTCACTCCCTCGCTGTGTTTCTCACACTCTTAACACGCTTGCCCTGTCATACACTCTCTCCATCATACTCTCTCTCTCTATCATACTCTCTCTCTCAATCATACTCTCTATCTCTCTCTCTATCATACTCTCTATCGTGGAGTCCTGTAGCTCAGTGGTTAAAGCACTCGCTTTGCAAGTGAGAGACCTGAGTTCAATTCCAGGCAGAGGGCGAAACCTTGGGCAAGTTTCCTTACTCCACACAGAGCCTAATAATAATCCCTCCAAAACCAAAAATAATAATAAATTGGTCACTTTCAATCATCGACTGTTTGTGGGACAATGCTGTGCGCCATTGGCTGCCGCGTTCGCCCACAAATATATAGTCAATTCACTTTACAGTGTATTCTGTGAAGTGCTTTGGGACATCCTCCCGATGTGAAAAGCGCTATATCAAATGCAAGGATTATTATTATCTCTCTCTCTCTCTTAATCTCTTTCACACTCTCTCTCTCTCCACAGAGTGTTCTATGACATTCAAGGTGATAGCACGACACTGACCATCAAGAACTTGTGCGCGGAGGATGCCGGCCGCTACGAGGTGTTTGTGGAGAACAGTCTCGGGATGGACCAGTCATTCGCCAGAATCGACGTGCTCTGACCACCCCACCCCCCCCCCACCCCATAGCACACGGGCGGCCCCCTCGCTGCCCGGACACAGTCCCTCTTTTATTTAAAATAAAGTTTGTAAAACTTTCACCACCATAAACCCTCCATCTCTTCCTCTCATTCATTTCAAACGCGGCCTCAGTCCCCGGGAGCGGCTTAGGCTGGGAGTAGGAAGCAGCTGTGTGTACAGGGGTCACAGAGACACAAACCCCATCACAATTGGAGCCATGAACTTATTCAGAGGCCAAATAAACAACAAAACCTTTTTAACATAACTTTCTTGCGTGACTTCGTAGTTGCAAATGTCAAAATTTTGTGTCGGTGTCAAATCGGGTGCAATAGCCAAGATTGCGAGTGTATTCACTCAATCCTCGGTCTTTGTAGATCTGAGTGAGTTTATAGAAACATAGCAACAGGAGGAGGCCATTCAGCCCCTCGAGTCTGTTGCTCCATTCTATTGGATCATGACTGATCTGTACCTCAACTCCAATTACCCGCCTTGGTACCCTGACCTAACAAATATCTATCCACCTCAAACATGAAATTTGATCGGATTCAGCCATAATCCACAGTCTTTTCGGGGAGAGAGTTCCAGATTTCACCTTCACAAACGGTTACAATTGGGTTCCGAACGACAGTCATATTTGGAAATGTTGATTCCATCAAAGTGATTCTGTATCATACATGTTAGCATTTATCCAGAAAAAGCACAAATCCGCAAGTGGAGTCCTGTAGCTCAGTGGTTAGAGCGCTCGCCTCGCAAGCGAGAGATCTGGGTTTGATTCCCGGCCGGGAAACCTTGGGCACGTTTCCTTACTCCACACGCCTCTGTTTACCAGCAGTAAGTAGGAAACCCAGTTGTTAGTCGATTGGTGGATCACTTTTCTGGGGGGTAATAATTCCTTGAAAAAATAATAATTTGGTCACTCAATCCACGAGTGTCTGTGGGACATTGCTGTGCGCAATTGGCTGCCGCGTTTCGCCCACAAATATACAGTCAATTCACTTTACAGTGTATCCTGTGAAGCGCTTTGAGACGCTGTATCAAGTGCCGGAATTATCATTATTACTGTCTGCCTCACAATGTGCACTGTCCAGTGCCTCAGGACGTCCTCCAACGTGAAAGGCGCTATTCAGCATCAATGGCCCCTCCAGCCCCGCCCACTGGCTGTCAATCACAGCCCTCCAGCCCCGCCCACTGGCTGTCAATCACAGCCCTCCAGCCCCGCCCACTGGCTGTCAATCACAGCCCTCCAGCCCCGCCCACTGGCTGTCAATCACAGCCCTCCAGCCCCGCCCACTGGCTGTCAATCACAGCCCTCCAGCCCCGCCCACTGGCTGTCACTCACTGACCTCCAGCCCCGCCCACTGGCTGTCAATCACAGCCCTCTAGTCCCGCCCACTGGCTGTCAATCACAGCCCTCTAGCCCCGCCCACTGGCTGTCAATCACAGACCTCCATCCCCGCCCCTCTGGCTGTCAATCACAGCCCTCCAGTCCCACCCTCTGGCTGTCACTCACTGACCTCCAGCCCCGCCCCTCTGGCTGTCACTCACTGACCTCCAGCCCCACCCCTCTGGCTGTCACTCACTGACCTCCAGCCCCACCCCTCTGGCTGTCACTCACTGACCTCCAGCCCCGCCCCTCTGGCTGTCACTCACTGACCTCCAGCCCCGCCCCTCTGGCTGTCACTCACTGACCTCCAGCCCCGCCCCTCTTCCCGACACTCACGCGCAACCCCACAGCAGAAAGCGGGAGACGCTGCCCGGAGGGAAACGCGTCAATCCCAGGCCCGGGCTCCTCAGACATGGCTTTACCTGGTTTATGGCGACTCCGGCCCTGGAGCTGAGCGCGACTGACCGGGCAACGTTGGAGAGAGAGGTTGACTGACACCAACAACTGCAGAAGAAGCTAATTTATTTGAGGCCAGATCGTTACTGCGAGAGACCACAGAGTGACCGCGGAGTGACCACAGAGTAACCACGGAGTGACCACAGTAACCGCAGAGTGACCACAGTAACCAGAGTAACCACACAGTGACCACAGTGACCAGAGTAACTGCGGAGTAACCGCAGAGTGACCAATGACCAGAGTAACCGCAGAGTGACCACGGTGACCAGAGTAACCGCGGAGTGACCACAGAGTAACCGCAGAGTGACCAATGACCAGAGTAACCGCAGAGTGACCAATGACCAGAGTAACCGCAGAGTGACAATGCAGCTACAGGCAAACAACAACAATGCAGTGGCTCGTTACTACTGCAGGGGGAGGAGCTAAGGGGGAGGATGGGCGGTCGTTCCAGGCCGGGGGTGAGGGTGGGGGGGGGGGGGGTGCAGGACAGAGACTGATTGAACCTGTCTGAGCTTCAGCCATCAGCTGATAGCAACCAGTAGTTACAGTGTGAAACCCAGGCTGTGTGAGCGTGTGTCAGTGTGTGTCAGTGAGTGCATGTGTGTGTGTGAGTGCTTTTGTGTGTGAGTGCATGTGTGTGTGTGAGTGCATGTGTGTAACTGTGTGTCAGTGAATGTGAATGCATGTGTTTGAGTCCATATGTGTGAATGTGAGTCTATGTGTGTATGAGTGTGTCAGTGAGTGTGAGTGCATGTGTGTAAGTGAGAGTGTGTGTGGCTGGGAATGAGCCCCCCCACCGCACTCCAGGATCAGTTTCTGGGTCTTTAGCTGTTGACATTACACAGTATAAATAGCAGCTCCCACTGTTGGACATTGTCCTGACCATAAAAGGAGAACCAGCTCCGGCCAGAACCCAGCACAGTGCTGATCACAGTGTTGCTGCCAACGTAGACGGTATTTACCAGCAGCAGCACAGGTCTCCTGGTCCTCACTGTGCTCTGCAGAGAGAGTGTGAGTGTGAGAGAGTGTGGGTGAGGAAGTGTGAAGCAGTGTGAAGGTGAGGGAGTGTGGGGTTGAGGTATTCACATGGTTTAATATAAAACAACATTTTCTGGAAATGTTTATAAAACCAGGGCTGAGCCGGTGGATGGACCATTGCCAGGCGGAGCTTTGCCGGAGTGGGGAGTGGGGAGGGAGAGTTGCCAGGCGGAGTCAGTCCTCAGTGATCCTGATGTGCACAAACAGTGCGGAGGGCGGGATATACGTGCCATCCCGGGAAAGCAGGTGGATGTGACGATAACCTGGGAAACATTGTTAACACATGAGACAGCAGGGAATATCACCAGAGCCTCACCCTGTATACATACAGCAACTCACCAGAGACTCACACAGTCACACAACAATTCAGTCACACAGTGACTCGCACAGTCACACAGAGACTCACAGTCACACACTCACAGTCACACACAGACTCACACAGTGACTCAGACAGAGACTCACAGTCACACAGCAACTCACACAGACTCACAAATCACACAAAGACTCTGCAGTCACAGAGTGAGCGACCCCCCACCCCTGAAAAGAGACGAGAGTTTCTCCAAATGGTCTGACCAACGATATCCCCCAAATAAAATCAGTTGTTCACTTTGTGGCTGTTTGTGGGACTTTGCTTGTGCATTATTTGACTGCTGGGTTTGCCCACAAAACACTTATAATAATAATCCTTGCATTTGATACAGCGCCTTATCACATCTTCTAGACGTCTCAAAGCAATTCACAGAATATACTGTAAAGTAAATTGACTGTAGTCTGTGCACCCAGTGACACAATAAGAGAAACACTGACCTTGCTGTACACAGCTCAACGGCATTGTGAACTGTCCCACAAAGTCGTTCTTCGAGGTCATGTCGTAATCCTCAACCACAAAGCGAATGAGAGCGAGTTCAGGAACCTGGATGCTGAAGGTCAAGGTTTCGTACCACACTGGGTTAAAACCTGCAGAGGAGGTGAGACACCGGTCAAATCAGCAAAGAACATGATGCGGCACAGTACAGCGCAAGGCCAGGAGGGTGTGGAGTGCAGGAGAGAAAGGGATCAGAAAGGTTAAGAAATCATGAAAAAATCTGAGGGAATGTTAAGATTAATAGCAAATAGGTTTTGAAATACATTAATGTTAAGAGGAGAGTAAAATGAGGGGGGGGCACTGTGTGTGGGAGCTGGACAATGGGAGACAGTAGCACTCTTGCTTCTGAATCACAAGGTTGTGGGTTTGAGCCCCATATTAAGGACTCTGAGCTCACTGTCTAGGCTGATGCTCCAGGTCAGTGTTGGAGTTGCATTGCAATGGTGGAGGTGCTGTCCTTTGGATAACACGTTAGCCCGAAGTCCTGTCTGTCTGTTCGGGTGGATGTTAAAGATCCCATGATACTATCTGAAAAGAGACGGGAGTTTCTCCCAATGGTTTGACCAACAATACACCCCAAATAAAATCAGTCGTGGCTGTTTGTGGGACTTTGCTTGTGCGTTATTTGACTGCTGGGTTTGCCCACAAAACACTTATAATAATAATCCTTGCATTTGATACAGCGCCTTATCACGTCTTCTAGACGTCACAAAGCAATTCACAGAATATATTGTAAAGTAAATTGACTGTATATTTTGTGGGCGAAACGCAGAGCAAATTGTGCACAGCAGCGTCCCACAAACAATCGTGGATTGAGTAACCAAATTATTATTCATTCTTTTTTGAAGAGATTATTATTTCCAGAAAAGCAATCTACCATTTGACTAACAACCGGGTTCCTACTTACTGGCAGGGAAACAGAGGCGTGTGTTGCAACAAAACTTGCCCAATGTTTCATCCTACCTGGGAATCAAACCCAGGTCTCTTGCTTGCGAGGCAAGTGCTCTAGCCACTGAGCTATAGGACTCCACTTTACAAGACGCCCTCCAGACGTGATAAAACACAATATCAAACAACCAATAATAATCCTTGCATTGATACAGCACGTTATCACGTTGTCAAGATGTCTCAAAGTGCTTCACAGAATTTAGCCTAAAGTATAGTGAATGCGGTAGCCAATTTGTGCACAATAATCTCTCAAACTGCCATGAAGTAAGTGACTGATTTTATCTGGGGGTTGTTGGCTGGGATTGCAAGAATTGGGGTATTTAAAAGTCACCAGGACGAGCACATGTAGAGGGAAGGGATTAGCTGCTCCGGGGAAGAGCAGAGTCGCTCACATAATGTCCATTGTTGTCTGACTTTCAGCTGTTGTGATTCTATGTTTCCACCAGCAGGTGGCGACATAACACCTGTGCTGTACCCAGTGCAACAGCGCCACCTGCTGACAGCCGTCTGCATCGCGTGGATTATCTCCAATTATAAAATCCTTGCATTTGATTTAGCGCTTTTCACGTCTTCTCGACGTCTCAAAGCGCTTCACAGATATTTATACTGTAAAGTGATTGACTGTATATTTGTGGGTGAATTATTTATTATCAGAAATTAATCTGAGTTAATCCATAACTCAATGTCGCCGGAATCCACTTACCAGTGTCAAAGCAATCCCATTGTGCAGGGTCGGGTGGGGGATTAGACTCTGCCTTTCCCTTTCCACTTAGTTCATTAAATGCCCCCTCCCATCCTCCCCCCTACCCCCGGGGATTGTCATCCAAATACCCTCCTCTTGTTCTAATATCGCTGCAGGATTTTTAACATCCACCTAAACAGACATAGACAGGACCGTGATTTAACATCTCATCTGAAGCACAGCGTCTCTGACAAAACAGTCATTACACTTTACAGAAAATCCTGTGAACACTTTCAAGACGTTCTTTCAACATGAAAGACACAGTATGAAAGATAAGAATATTATCAGTATGTTCCACATGTCCAGTGTGAGTTTCCGTGTATATTTGCTGCACTACCGTTGTTGTCGATGTACTTGGTTTCCTGTCGCGCGCAGTCACCGGGCGTCCCATGGATCTCCACTCGCACCAGCGGGTCCACGATCGATCCCTGTTTACTGTTTGCCACTTTGGGCAATTGCTGCCCACTGATAATCTGTAGAGAAACCAGCAAACTTCAGAGACACTCTAAACCCCATACTGACCCTCGCTCAGACCCCACACTGACCCCCGCTCAGACCCCCACACTAATGGCTGTGGGGGGCTGACATACCTGAATGGTCAGGGTGATTGGCCGGAAGCCTGTGGTCCCTGTGGGATGTTCGGGGTCGAATGTGGTGACTGAGGTCCTCATGAACCAGGGCTTCAAGACAAAGCCACAGCGACCATTCTGGCTGAAAAGCCCATCGTTCAGGTCCATGTGCTCTCCGGCCGTCTGGAAGTTTAAAGCCACTGAAATGGAGCAGAACATGTTCATGTCACTGAATCCTAACACATCAGCCCTTCAACCAGTCAACAATGATCCGCCAAATGACTAACAACTGGGTTCCTACTGACTGCTGGTAAACAGACGCGTGGAGTAAGGAAACTTGCCTAAGGTTTTGCACCGAACATGGGTCCTCTCGCTTGTGAGGTGAGTGCTCTAACCACTGCACTACAGGACTCAGGACACAAACACTGCACCCCGCTCTGGCTCCTGTGCAGCCCCGTGACCCCACTCTGGCTCCTGTGCAGTCCCGTGACCCCACTCTGGCTCCTGTGCAGCCCCGTGACCCCACTCTGGCTCCTGTGCAGCCCCGTGACCCCAATCTGGCTCCTGTGCAGCCCCGTGACCCCGCTCTGGCTCCCTTGCAGACAGTACCTATCTGGCAGCCAGCATTCCACATCTCCTGAGGGCTGAAGTTGGAGGAGTCGGTGCGGAAGCCGCTGGGATAGACTCGCGAGAGCTGCCAGGTGTTGTGACAGACAAACTCGCTGGCTGTCAAGAGAGGACAAACAGACAGTCACACTGATATACACAAACACATCCGCACCCCACACACAGACACACACCCCCTCCCCACACAGACACACACCCCCACACACACCCCACACACACAGACACACACCCCCCCACACACAGACACACCCCCCCACACACAGACACACCCCCACACAGACACACCCCCACATACACACACCCCACACATACAGACACACACCCCCCTCACGCACCCCCACAGATACCCCCCCACACACAGATACCGCCCCCCCCCACACAGACACACCCCCACACAGATACACCCCCACACACACAGACACATACCCCCCCACAGACACATCCCCACCCCCACACAGACACACACACCCGCCCACACACACAGACACACACCCCCACACAGATACCCCCCCCACACAGATACCCCCCCACACACAGACACACACCCACCCCCCACTTAGACACCCCCACCCCCACACACAGACACACCCCACCCCCAGACACCCCCCCACTCACACAGACCCCTCCCACACACAGACACCCACCCCCCACACAGATACTCACCCCCCCACACAGACACTCACCCCCCACACACACAGACACCCCCACCCCCCACACACACACAGACACCCCCACCCCCCACACACAGACACCCCAACCCCCACACACACAGACACCCCCACCACACACACACAGACACCCCCACCCCCCACACACAGACATACACACACCCCACACCCCGACACACACACACGCCGACACACACACACGCCTACACCCCCACCCCACCCCGCACACACACACCCACACCCCATACACAGACCACCCTCCCCCTGTTTTCCTCATCTCCTGTGTGTCCCTGTGGCCAGTGCTCGGGCTCACATGGTGCTGATCTGTACATTTGAAAGCCCCCACAGTTTAGAGCTGAATGTCTGAGCTCAACCAACTCTCATCTCCGGCTGCTTTGTGCCAGGAGTCAGAGGAAGGGAGACCCTGAGATTCAGTCTGTGGTTTCCTGGTCACTCACCAGCCTCCCGGATCAGCTTCCTGGCCTTGGACTCAGTGAAGGAGGAGAGCTCATAGCAGTGATAGTGCTGCCGCGAGTGATGGAAGCTGTGGAAGTGAACGCTTTTACAGTAAACTACACAGTCTGACAGCTCCTTAGCCAGACTCTGCTTGGAGACCTGCGGAGAGAGGGACAGAGGCTGTGAAGCAGCGACTCTGATACCCACAGCCAGGGAACATGGACCACACAGCCTGAGGCACGTGTGCCGGGGGGACGCCCTGCGCCGGGGGGACGCCCTGCGCCGGGGGGGACGCCCTGCGCCGGGGGGGACGCCCTGCGCCGGGGGGGACGCCCTGCGCCGGGGGGGACGCCCTGCGCCGGGGGGGACGCCCTGCGCCGGGGGGGACGCCCTGCGCCGGGGGGACGCCCTGCGCCGGGGGGACGCCCTGCGCCGGGGGGGACGCCCTGCGCCGGGGGGACGCCCTGCGCCGGGGGGGACGCCCTGCGCCGGGGGGGACGCCCTGCGCCGGGGGGGACGCCCTGCGCCGGGGGGGACGCCCTGCGCTGTTACCTTTTCTTTCCTCTTGACTTCGTTCCTGATATTTTCATCCTCTGCCTCTGCGGCTTCGTCCTCGTCCGTCACCTCCCCTGAGCAGGGGTCCTCCTCCGGCCCACTCAGGGCATCCAACAATGGCCCAATCCGCTTGCCCTTCACCAGGATCTTTCCTCTCAGCTCCTGCACACATACCGCTCACACTCACCCTCTCCCAGCCCATCTTCAATACATAGCGAATACCCAGAACCAATTAACACTAACCCCAGCAACAAGATTATTAATTTCGTCACCCGCTCAGTGTGTACTTGGCGATGAGGGATACCAGTGTGTACTGGGTTGCGGGGGGGGGGGGGATAACGGTGTGTACCTGGGGGTGGGGGAAGGAAAGGGGTAACGGTGTGTACCTGGGGGTGGCGGTGAGGGTGGGGGAAGGAGAGGGGTAATGGTGTCCCGGGGAGGAGGGGGTACAAAGGACTTACCTCAGGGGATGGCATGCGGGTGGGCACAGAGCCATCGATAGTGCCCATAACCAGCCAGTCTCCCAGGAAGTGCCGCATGTGATGTGCCAGGACTCGCTGCTGCTCGAGGCTGCAGTGGTTCTCGATGGACAAGATCAGTGGCAGCTCTGACACCTGTCACAGTAAGGATACATTTACTTGCCACTGTAATGTAGCCCCATCCATGGCCCTTTGCCAAGGCCCCTCACATCAGGACCGCGATTACTCTGGTGCTCAGTGAACCTGGTACCCAGGATTGGACTTGGGCTTCAAGAACATGAAGGCGGCTGGCACATCACAAGCTTTCCTGTAAAAGTCCTCCCACCACACTGAAGGCAGATGTCAGTCTGTAGCTGTAGCTGATTAGTAAACTCTGAGGCTTGGAGTGACAGCTGCTGGAAGGTGTTACCTGGAGTCCGAGGTCATTTACATCTGTACATCCAACGCTAGCCAGATCCGCAGTAATCCAGGGCACTCACTGCTGATGACAGCACAGCCCGGCCTGGCTCATTGGCAGGACCTGGAAGGGCCAAACAGCCCCTGTTAACCCTGCAGCCAAAGCCCTAATGGGTTGGATGGTCCTAGATGGACAAGCAGCGGGAAAGCTTGCCGCAGCAATATCAATGCCAGTTACCCCAGTGCACACTCTGGGGTTCCCCAAGCCTGTGCCTAATATCCAGAATTAGATAAGCAAGGTGCGTCCTCCAGGGAGAGAGAGAGTGCGCATTCCATCCCAGATGCATACTGAATTTGGAGCTCTGAGTCGCTGTGTTTGGAGACTGTTAATAGTGGAGATGGTTTCTGTGTGTAAGACACCAGGTAAGGGTTGCCATGTTACTGCAAGTTATTTACCGTAAAAGCGTATTTGCTGATGACGGAGATGACGTCCTTGAAGAAGATCTTGGATGTGAATGTGTGGCCGTGATAGACGACAGGCTCCAGGCCGGCTCCGTCCCAGCAATCCACCTCCACACACCGGCATCCCCTCATCAACGCTCTGTAACCAGAACACAACCTAACCACAGAGCCATGCTCACACAGGACCTCAGTCCCCACAGCATGTTGTCCCCGCCTCCCCACCAGGGCCTGTCTTCCCTCATCCCCCAGAGCCAGTACCTGATGTAGCCCTCGACACTGCTGTGCCCACGGAGCTGATCCTCCAGCAGGTAGGTGTTGTGTGAGGAGTTGATGAAGTAATGGTTGAGCGGTCGCGACATGTCCTGGTGCAGACGCTCGTGCTCAGGGTTGAAGATGGAACCTTCTGGAGAACGGAGATAGGCCAGGAAGCCATTCAGAGTCAGCGCCGGGAGCTGCTTGGCTAAACAAGACGTGACAAGAAATGTTAGTCATAAACCGAGAGTGACCCCCATCACCCCCGCCTTCAACCCTCCCCCCTCCTGTCCCTAATCTCCCCGCCTTCAACTCTCCCCCATAAACCCCCCACTCCTCTCGCCCATAGCTCCTGCCCCGCTCGTCCTCTCCCAGCCCTCACCTCCCGCTCGCCCTTATCGAGCCCTTGCCCCTCGCACCCCCACCGTCGTTTCTCCGCGCCCTTTCTTGCCCTTGCCCCTCCCTGCTCTCACCCTCTCCCCACCCGGGGTTCAGATGTCATTGTCAGGCTGGTGGTTGGGTACCTGTATCCGAGGGCTCATGCCTGTCTATCAGGGCGGAGGCCGTCTCCATGGCAGTGTCCGCTGGCTCTAGCTGCTGCTCAGTCAGGAACTCGGCAAATTCCCTTTGGCTGAAAGTCTGCCCATCCGCAGAGCAGTGGGAGAAGATCTTCCTCAGGTCCTCGCGCTCTGTCAGGGCCTTATAAAACAGCACAAACTCCTCTCCCTCTAGGGTCCCTGACCGAGACTTGTCAGCCATCTGAGGGTTCGAGGGGCCGGTCAGCACCGCGGCTACACACCCACTCACACTCATCCACTCGCACGCCTGCTCACAGTCACCTGCTCACATTCACCAGCTCATAGCATTGTGAAGTGTCTCCTACTGTAAAGAGTTTCTCATTGTAAAGTGTTTGAGTTAAGGTATTAGGGTTTCCCGTGTAAAGTGTTTCCCAGTGTCAATTAGGGTCAGGGTTAGGGCATTAGTATTAGGGTTACCAGCCAATGAGGATTGGGGATTAGTGGGTTAGGTGTTAAGGTAAGGTTTTGGGTTAGAGTTTAGGTGTAGGTACCCCTGCTCACACGCACCCCCACTCACTCACTCAGCTCACACTCACACACATAGAGCAGCTCCCATGCTCTTCAATGCTGCAGCTTCGCACTGCAGCCACTGGAGGGCGCCTCCTGCTATGTTCCATTTCCTGAATGGACAAAAGGCGATTTCAGGACAGAAACCAGGAAGGTTTTCACCCAGAGACTAATTAGTGGGGGGGGGGGGGCGGTGGGGGGGTGAGGCCAGTGGGGCAGGTTGGGGTTTTGAGGTCAGGGGCACTTGGACTCATTTAGACAACAGCTCAATGCTGCGTCGGGGAACGGTCGTTGGATTTGTAGAGGGATGAGAGCAGGTGGGCCGAAGGGTCTTCATGTTGTTGCTAGGTTTGATTTCTTGGTTGCGATGCCAGCTCTCGCAGGGCTTGACCGACAGCAATGACAGGGACAAGAGACAGAACAGAGGAGCCTTCAACACCAAACAATCACCGGCCGACACCAGTGCTGGCCAAGGAGCAGCCTGACACCTCACCTCCCTCACACTCTCCATCTCACATCCCTCGGCACCTGTCGATCACTCACCTCAAACAGGCTGAGCGCATGCAGCTCGTTCATGTTCACATTCATCATTTTCAGCAGGTCTCGCACTTCCTTAAAGTTCATTCTGCCGTCTTTATCCTTATCTGCTTTCTGGAACCAGTCCCTGATCCACGTCAGGCCCGAGTGAAGGAAAATCATCTGTGCACAACGCACTCAACAACAACTCCCAGGTCAGGGTTAGAGACACAATAAAGCTCCTTCTACACTGTGCATCCATATTCCCAGGTCAGGGTTAAGGACACAGTAAAGCTCCCTCTACACTTGTGTGTCCACACTCCCAGGTCAGGGTTAGAGACACAGTAACGCCCTCTACACTGTGTGTCCACACTGCCAGGTCAGGGTTAGAGACACAGTAAAGCTCCTCTACACTGTGTGTCCACACTCCCAGATCAGCACTAATTTGTAAGAACTGCAGGAAAATAATTTCCAGATTCAGCCTGAGTTGAGAAATATTCCCTCCTCACAGGTGCTTGTGCTGACGAAGTTCTGCCCACCTCCTCGGCCCAATCATTGCTGAAGGATATCGGTCGAGCTTCTCTTTCTGGTCCATGTTCTGGAGGCTGTTGATGAGAGTGCGGAGACCACGGACCCAGGACTCTGCCTCCTGCACCGACTCTGCCACCAGGTCCAGGTTCCCGCTGCGGCCCCGGAACACGATGGTGAAGCAGAGGCCGGGGCTGAACTCCCCAGCGAGGCTCTGTAACAGCTCTGACTGATGTCCCTCTCTCACCATCTCCACATCACACAGCGAGACTGTAACAGCACACCTCAACCTCACTACACGCCAACTCTACACGCCAACCTCACTACACAACTCTACATGCCAACCTCACTACACGCCAACCTCACTACACGCCAACCTAACTACACGCCATCTCTGCATGCCAACCTCACTACGCTCCAAACTCACTACACACCAACCCCCCACACACCAACTCACCACATGCTCTATGTCAACTCACTATATACTAACCTCATTACAAGTCAACTCACTGACCGTGACTCATGCTCGCTGACATGTTACAGGCTCTGATACATGTGTCACTCGCTCTGGCACGTGTATCATGTTCTGGCACATGTATCACACTCTCTGGCACGTGTATCAACGCTATAACAGGTGTACTCACACGCGGTCCTGGGGTTCCCAGCTTTCTTCGAGTTGTACCAGACGCTCATACAATCCTCCTGCAGCCTGTAGCACCGTGGGCGTTTCCAGCTCCGAGACTTGACTTTCCTCAGTACCGCCCCCCGCTGCATGGCCTGCACGTCCCTGTCATCCTGCAGGCCTGACCGCATATACCAGTAACATACATACACACACCTTATCGTAACATACATACACACATATCGGTAACATACACACACACACAGGTAACATACACACACAACAGTAACATACACACATCAGTAACATACCCACGCCAGCAACATACACACGTGCTAGTAACATACGCACACACCAATAACATTCACACGTCAATAAAATACACACTCCAGTAACACACACACATGGCTGTAAAATACACACACGGCTGCAACATACGCACATACACAGCTGTAACATACACACATGCTAGTAACCTACATACACACACACAGACCAGTAACATACACCCATGTCAGTAACAGACACACACCAGTAACATACACAAACATGCCAGCATCATGGCAACAACACAACTCCAGCAAAACCCCAGTCTGTCAGCCTGGCTCAATTGGTACCTGACTTGTTCCGGAGTCAGGATTGTGGTGGTGGTGGGTGGGGGGGTTGGAATCCCATTGTACAATGCCCCAAATCCTGGGATCTTGAATTTTACCTTGTCCAGGCACTGGTGGGGGGAGGTAGGGGGGGATCTGCAGTGTAGCTGTGGGGAGGGGGTGTTGTAGTGTCAGAGGGTTACATTGAGCTCTTGTGTGTCTGTCTGCTCAGACGGACATCAAATATGCCGCAGTGCTATTCAACAAGAAAAGGGAGTTTCTCTCTCACGGTGTTCTGCCCAACCATTCCCCAAGATAAAATTGCAGTCACTTCATGACTGTTTTTGTGGACATCACTGTGTGTCGCGTTTGCCGCAAAACACACAGTCACTGCACTTATTCCAGGAATATCCCATAATACGCCAACAATACCTCATAATACCCCAGATTCTGACTGAATCCAGTTGCCACTTACATAGATTTGGCCTCGCAGTTGCCATCAGTTCCTCTCCTCACAGCAACGCTGAGCTCTGCAAAGTAAAACCATTTAGAAACACTCCAGCCACAAAACCCGGGGAGGGGAAAGAGTGAGTGGGGGCATGGTGAGGGGGGCAGACTGAGGGGTGGTGGGGGGAGTGAAGGTGAGGAGAGGAGCAAAGAGGCAGAGATAAAGAGAAGCATCAACAACAACTTGCATTTATATAGCGCCGTCATGCCGGACGGTGTCTTGGCAAAGTAAAGAGGCAGAGAGAGAGAAAGAGAGAAGAGAAGCTGTAAGGCAGTACCAGCACAATCACAGTACATCCCTGGCACCAGCTGTGGATGCGGAGTATGTGCAGGGGGAGGGAAGGCAGAGACCAGCTCCTCCCTCTGAGACACCTCAATGTTGCTGAGTCAGCCCTTCCCCTCCCACTGCGGCTCCTCACAGTCCAGTCTCATACAGGACAAGGCATTGTACACCCCCCCATCTCATCCCACATTGTAACCCCATTCCCTGCTCTCTCTCTCCTTCCCTATCGTGTCTGTGCTGGGGCTCACTCCCCCACTGGAGCTCTCTACTCTAACCCCATTCCCTGCCCTCTCTCTCTCTCCCCATCGTGTCTGTGCTGGGGTTCGCTCCCCCACTGGAGCTCTCTACTCTAACCCCATTCCCTGCTTTTTCCCTATTGTGACAACGCTCTGTGTAAAATCATTTTTCTTCAATTGATGCCCATCAGAGAAAATGTATCTTGAACAAGCGTAATAGTAAAGAACTTGCTGGGATTCCCATTGAACCTTCTCTGCTCCCACATAATCACTGACACAAGCCTATACCCTGCACCGTTATGTAATGCAAACTGTTCCCTGTTGACTGTGAAACCTACACACTGTTCAGTAACTTTTGCAATAATTGTTGCATAGATTGTAAAACTATTAACACAAGCTGTTTCAGTGACACGCAGAGGAAGCTGCTCCAGTGTTACCTCACTCCTCAATAGGGCTTCAGTCTGTGTGTGAGACTGTGTCCAAACAGCTCCTCATGGCTCCCAGCTCCTGGCTCCTTCAGCCCATATGTCCCGGATCAAGCAGGAGGTAGATTGCTGATAAATGGGGAAGTGTCTGCAGGATGTGGCCCACACTGATCTGTGGCTGAGCAGCTGCTCAAGCTCCCCGCCACCAGCTGCGGGATTATGGCTCAATGGGAAAAGATACGCTTCTGAGCAGTGGGCAGGAAGATGCTCACATACATTTCATGCTGAGCTGTGATGCTGACCAGAAAGCTCGCAGGGAGTGCCTCCAACCTGCCACCCGCCCAGTGAGGCCTCAGATGACAAATGACCGACTAGTGATAGGTTTCTAACTGCATCGGAGACATCCCTCCACACACCTGATATTTACACCTCACCCTAATCCCAGAGTGTGCACACACACACACATACATCACACACACAGTAGTGCACACAGGAGTGCATAGGTACACACACATACGTACATACACAAGCGTACACACGCACACATACATACACACACACAGACACGGGAGTGCACACAGACACACACAGGATTGTACACAAATCCTATTTGGAGAAGTGCACACACAAGGTGTAACATAAACATATACACACACACAGGGTGGGATGTAACAAGCACCAGAGACTGTGGATTCTCACCAGAGCAGAGTGGGCAGGATTGAGAGCCGGGAGCGGCTCAGACACGGTGTTGGGTGAGGGAACTGGAGCATTGTGCTGAGCACAGGCTGGGAAGCCAGGAGGTGAAGAAAACTGATCGGTGCCATCAGAGCCAGACCTTAAAGCAAGGATGTTGGGCGTTGCCGGCTGCTGGTGTGAGCTACTGTGGCAGCATCACTGCTTATACCTTCGCCTTCATTATATCTCCCGTCTGGTGAGCGATCTGAGGGGTCCGAGCAGAGAGCAGGGCAGGGGCCTGACAGGAGACAAGGGTCCCCTCCCCCTCATCTTCCCAGTTAGGCTGTCTGCAACCACAAACATGTGTTTTTAACCTGGGAGTGTGGAAGCACAGTAACGAGGGAGCTTTACTGTGTCTCTAATCCTGACCTGGGAGTGTGGACACACAGTGTAGATGGAGCTTTACTGTGTCTCTAACCCTGACCTGGGAGTGTGGATGGACAGTGTAGAGGGAGCTTTACTGTGTCTCTAACCCTGACCTGGGAGTGTGGACACACAGTGTAGAGGAGCTTTACTGTGTCTCTAACCCTGACCTGGGAGTGTGGACACACAGTGTAGAGGAGCTTTACTGTGTCTCTAACCCTGACCTGGGAGTGTGGACACACAGTGTAGATGGAACGTTACTGTGTCTCTAACCCTGACCTGGGAGTGTGGACACACAGTGTAGAGGAGCTTTACTGTGTCTCTAACCCTGACCTGGGAGTGTGGACGCACAGTGTAGAGATGTGAGCCATTGATTAACTGTCTGAGGAATGAAAGGCAAGAATGACAACACAGCTTTAAGTGTGTGCTTGTCCCCTGAGATGGTCAGGGTAACAGATACATATTTAATGAGCGGACACTGGATCCCGCAGCTTGCCTCGCTCCAGGAAGTGGGAACATTCAGGGCTGCAACCAGCTCGTCACCAAGGATTGTGCGGGCAGGGGTTAGAGACAGAATAAAGTTCCTTCTATACTGCGTGTGTCTGTGTGAGAGACAGTGTAAGGGAGTGACGGTGCACATCCATGCCTGTATGTGTGTGTTACAAGCATCATCCTCATAACTGTGGGTTAGATTCCCCCCCTGCTGTCCCCCTTCCCCCAGTCCTGCCCCCCACGCCCACTGCACCCCCTCCATTGCGTGAGGAAAGTTGGTGCAGGATTAAAACACGACAGAGGAGGGATTGGAGACAGAGGAATATTTATAGACATTTACTGACAGTGAGTCACTGACGCTGTTTCACTACAAACTACAAACTAAAAACTCACAGCAATTCAGGAAACTCTCTCCAGAGACGCCAGTGAGCACCGGGAGCGGCTCCTCTCCCCTCCTCACACACAGCCTCAGCCCCGCATGGCCTACAGGGCACGGCCCTCCATCACACATAGTCCCTCCCCACAGCTCACAGAGCAGGGGATCTCACACTAGCGTCACAGCCTGAGCCACCCCCCACCACACACAGCCTTGCCAATCACAGTCCTGCAAGGTGGGTTAGGCTGGAGCTGGTGGGGAGGGGGCTGGTGACCGCCTGCGGGGTCAGGCAGTGCCAGGGGAAGCCCTTCACTGGGGTGGCAGTGGGATGCCCCGAGGGTCAGTCACTTGCCCGTCTTGGAGGTTCTTGACGAGCTGAGCCAGCCAGCGCTTGGTCGTGGTGTCGTCCTTCAGCACCTGAGCAAATGTGGTGTCTTTCAGCTGGTCAGGAAGACACTGCCTCAAGGCCTCCCGCGCCCTGCAACACACACAGCGTCAGTGAGGGGGGCAACACACACACACAGCGTCAGTGAGGGGGGCAACACACACACAGCGTCAGTGAGGGGGGCAACACACACACACACAGCATCAGTGAGGGGGGCAACACACACACACACAGCGTCAGTGAGGGGGGCAACACACACACACACAGCGTCAGTGAGGCGGGCAACACACACACACAGCGTCAGTGAGGGGGGCAACACACACACAGCGTCAGTGAGGGGGGCAACACACACACACACAGCGTCAGTGAGGCGGGCAACACACACACACACAGTGTCAGTGAGGGGGGCAACACACACACAGCGTCAGTGAGGGGGGCAACACACACACACAGCGTCAGTGAGGGGGGCAACACACACACACAGCGTCAGTGAGGGGGGCAACACACACACACAGCGTCAGTGAGGGGGGCAACACACACACACAGCGTCAGTGAGGGGGGCAATACACACACAGCGTCAGTGAGGGGGGCAACACACACACAGCGTCAGTGAGGGGGGCAACACACACACACACAGGGGTGGTGCTCACTAGCCATGGCTTCACTGATACTCACCGGGGATTGTCAGACAGACGGAGGTAACAGCGAACCACGTGCTTCAGCAGCCGCGCCGACGGCTCTTTGGAAAGTTGCAGCACCATCTTCCCCTGTGTGGACAACAGAACCTTCATCATCACCACTACCATCATCATCATCATCACCATCATCACCAGCACCGCATATCGGCCGCTTTTATAGTCACCATCACTGCACACAGCAGAGTCATTGGCCACCACACACTGTCACCATCACAGCCCCACACGCTGAGCGATGGCTCCAGGTGTTGGTGTGGCGTTTGAGCTGAGGCCGGTTACTCACTTCTCTGCAAACCAAACGGTGGATTCCAGGCACTGGACGTACGACCGGGTGTCACAAAGTAGGATCCAGGTCACACCTTCCAGCAGCTGTAACCCCAGCCTCAGAGTTTCCTCATCAGCTACTGATGGACATCAGCCTTCAGTGTGACGGAAGGACAGATGTCGCCCCCCCCCACTCCCAGCACTGACACCCCACCCTCCGACAGTAATACCACCCCTCGCCTCTCATCAACCCCCGGCAGTGACAAGCCGTCCGCTGATCCCAGACTCACCAGAATCATTGCCACATGAGAGAAACGCTCGTACGTCTGGCAGATGTAGGCCAGCCCCGTGTCATCCAGGAGAATCTTCTGCAGAATAAACGTGGCGACCTGCAGCGATAGAGAGTGTCAGAGAGAGTGTGAGAGAGAGAGTATCAGTGAGGGGAGAAACAGTCAGTGAGAGTCAGTGAGGTAGAGAGAGAGAGAGTTGGTGAGAGAGAGAGTCAGTGAAAGAGAGAGAGTTGGTGAAAGAGAGAGTCGGGGAAAGAGAGAGAGTCGGTGAAAGAGAGAGTCAGCTAGAGGGAGAGAGAGTCAGTGAGGGGCAAGAGTCAGTGAGGGGGGGAGAGTCAGTGAGGGGGGGAGATTCAGTGAGGGGGGGGAAGAGTCAGTGAGAGGGGGAGAGTCAGAGAAAGTCAGTGAGAGAGAGAGTCAGTGAGGGGAGAGAGAGAGAGAGAGAGACGCTTACACACATGGCAGCCCTCCCCCCGCTGACAGAGCCATGGGATCTGTACTCACTGTTTTAGACAGTTCACTGCCTGATTCCATGATCCGCAGACAGAGAGGGATAATCTCTGTTGTGAGGAGAAAGTTAATCACTTCCTGCTCATCAGTTTTCACAAGTGCTCCTGCATCAAATACAACAGTCAGTGAGTGAGTGAGTGAGTGAGTGAGCGAGCGCAAATGTGAAAGTGAGTGCCGAGGCATCAGACTGCTTGCAGTCACACTGACCACCGGGCGCTGTGTTATGCTCACCAATGACGCCCAGACTGGTGAGACGCAGGTACTCGAAGGGCCTGGTTTTGCTGACCGTGTGGAGAAATGGATACAGGAAGAGTGGGATGTGGGCTGCAAGGAAAGCCGACCTGGAACACAGCACCAACACACATCACACATTACACCACAAAGCCAACAAGAAATCACATGACTGACTCCTACATTAACATGATTGTCCCTCTCCTCTCGGCCAGCATCCCCGGGTTCCAGCCTCTTCTGTGGGACAAGTTCCAGGGAGCAACTTTACTGCTGCCCAATGTCTCCACCAGTTTGTTAAGTTGTACTGTGGCCTCTGGCCACTGTGATAAAGACTGTAACAGAGGTGACAGTGTCACAGCCAGAAAAACCCCAGCTCCCGAAAATATCCAGCAACAAGGGTTCCCGACACTGACTCTAACCCAGTGACAGGGTCTCAGCCAGAAACTGCTGGCACAGAAATTCTATCATCCTGACCTGAAACAAGGCACCTTGTTCCTCTCTCTGCAGCAAATTAACAAGTGCTGGGAGGACAACATAAAGGAACAAACTGCCATGTGCTTCTCACATCGACCTCAAACACAGGCCTGGCAGTGACTGGCACCAGCCTGCGGATGGGGGGAGCACCGGTCGGGGGGCGGGGGGGGGGGGCCACCGGCGTGGGGGCAGTGAGGGGCACAGAGGGCTGGGGGCAGTGAGGGGCACAGAGGGCTGGGGGCAGTGAGGGGCACAGAGGGCTGGGGGCAGTGAGGGGCACAGAGGGCTGGGCGCAGTGAGGGGCACAGAGGGCTGGGGGCAGTGAGGGGCACAGAGGGCTGGGGGCAGTGAGGGGCACAGAGGGCTGGGCGCTGTGAGAGGCACTAGCTCTCCCTGGGGGCACTTACCTAGTTTCTGGGTGAGAAGCCACACACTGAAGCAAGGCCAGGGCGTTGCACACACGGTTAGACTGATGTGCTGTCAGTGTTGGGGGGTTGATCGATGGGTAAATATTTACAATCTCCTGGAGAAAAACTAGTATTATATTTACCAGAAGCAAATGTAACATTTCATATCTTCAACTCTAGTTCCATGACCTCAACACACCACTGGCTCCCCACACAATAACAGTATAATAATAATAATAATAATAATCCTTGCATTTGATATAGCGCTTTTCACGTCGGGAGGACGTCCCAAAGCGCTTCACAGAATAGACTGTAAAGTGAATTGACTGTATATTTGTGGGCGAACGCGGCAGCCAATTGCGCACAGCAATGTCCCACAAACAGTCGTAGATTGAAAATGACCAATTTATTATTGTTTTTTTTTTGTTTTGGAGGGATTATTATTAGGCTCTGTGTGGAGTAAGGAAACTTGCCCAAGGTTTCGCCCTCTGCCTGGAATTGAACTCAGGTCTCTCACTTGCAAAGCGAGTGCTCTAACCACTGAGCTACAGGACTCCACTCCATATAGGTTAGAGACACAGTAAAGCTCCTCTACACTGTGTGTCCACACTCCCAGGTCAGGGTTAGAGACACAGTAACGCTCCCTCTACACTGTGCGTCCACACTCCCAGGTCAGGGTTAGAGACACAGTAAAGCTCCTCTACACTGTGCGTCCACACTCCCAGGTCAGGGTTAGAGACACAGTAAAGCTCCTCTACACTGTGTGTCCACACTCCCAGGTCAGGGTTAGAGACACAGTAACGCTCCTCTACACTGTGCGTCCACACTCCCAGGTCAGGGTTAGAGACACAGTAACGCTCCTCTACACTGTGCGTCCACACTCCCAGGTCAGGGTTAGAGACACAGTAACGCTCCTCTACACTGTGCGTCCACACTCCCAGGTCAGGGTTAGAGACACAGTAACGCTCCTCTACACTGTGTGTCCACACTCCCAGGTCAGGGTTAGAGACACAGTAACGCTCCTCTACACTGTGGTCCACACTCCCAGGTCAGGGTTAGAGACACAGTAACGCTCCCTCTACACTGTGTGTCCACACTCCCAGGTCAGGGTTAGAGACACAGTAACGCTCCCTCTACACTGTGTGTCCACACTCCCAGGTCAGGGTTAGAGACACAGTAACGCTCCTCTACACTGTGTGTCCACACTCCCAGGTCAGGGTTAGAGACACAGTAACGCTCCTCTACACTGTGCGTCCACACTCCCAGGTCAGGGTTAGAGACACAGTAACGCTCCCTCTACACTGTGCGTCCACACTCCCAGGTCAGGGTTAGAGACACAGTAACGCTCCCTCTACACTGTGTGTCCACACTCCCAGGTCAGGGTTAGAGACACAGTAACGCTCCTCTACACTGTGTGTCCACACTCCCAGGTCAGGGTTAGAGACACAGTAACGCTCCTCTACACTGTGTGTCCACACTCCCAGGTCAGGGTTAGAGACACAGTAACGCTCCTCTACACTGTGTGTCCACACTCCCAGGTCAGGGTTAGAGACACAGTAACGCTCCCTCTACACTGTGCGTCCACACTCCCAGGTCAGGGTTAGAGACACAGTAACGCTCCTCTACACTGTGCGTCCACACTCCCAGGTCAGGGTTAGAGACACAGTAACGCTCCCTCTACACTGTGCGTCCACACTCCCAGGTCAGGGTTAGAGACACAGTAACGCTCCCTCTACACTGTGCGTCCACACTCCCAGGTCAGGGTTAGAGACACAGTAACGCTCCCTCTACACTGTGCAAGATAGGGGGCAGCACTCACACAACACCACGTACACCCGCAGCCCCACTGCCGGTACCTGTAACAGAGCAGCAATGGTTCCAAACGAGTGCCAGAGCATGGGCGCCAGGTCGGGCACAGATTCTCGCTTCTTGCTCAGCTCCAACAGGGCATTCTCCCGCGTCTCAGGACTCGACAGCTCATTAATCCATTGGTAAATCTTTTCCCGATCCACCTGTGCCAAGGCCGTGGCCGGCTGCCAACCAAACACAGTGTCAGTCACAGAAAGAGAGCACCAGCCCCCTACCCCCGCTCCACACCAGCCCATTCCCCCCCCCACAGCAGTCCCCCCACTCCCCATACCTCAGCCCTTCCTGTCAGCTCACTGCTCCCACTAAGCCTCGGCTGTTAGTAACGCTCGGGGCTTGAGTCAGTAATTTGAGGGTTCAATGCCCTCCGTTGAGCTCAGTCCACGCCGCTGCCTCAGTGCCACAGCTCAGATGAGAGGTTAAACCAAGGCCCCATCTGCCAGTTCAAGAGGACTGTGAAGACCCCACGACATCACTTGGAGGGAGTTTCCCGGGAACAGCCTCTCTCAAATATAATGTACCGTTCACTTCGTGGCTGTTGTGGGGCAGTGCTGTGCGCAAATTTAGCCACAAACATCCTGTGAAGTGCTCGGAGACATTTTACTGATGCGATAAGGAGCGAATATGGCAAATGTTATTTACAGAATAGCTACTGCCTCCCGGGATCGAGCCTCAGCCCTCTCCCCCGCGCCCCCCCCCGCCTCTCCCCCCGCCTCAGCCCTCTCCCCCGCGCCCCCCCCGCCTCTCCCCCCGCCTCAGCCCTCTCCCCCCGGGCCCCGCTCACCGCCCCGGCCGCCAGGCTGTGCATGGTGCTGGTGCTGGTGTCGGTGCTGGTGTCGGTGTCGGTGGTGGTGGAGGCGGTGGCGCTGCCGCTGAGGGTGTTGTTGCCGCCGCCGTTGGGTCCTGCCGTCCCTGACCCCTGACCCCGGGCTGTCCCGCTCCCGCCGCCATAACAACAATAATAAGACTACAGCAGCAACTGTGGCACCGACACCGACACCGCAGTGACCGTCCGCCGCGCGGACTCTCACACACGGTTTGTTTGTAAATATATTGTTGTAATAATAGGTTTTACACGTGACCTTTCAACCCTCCTCCCGCCTGTGTGTCAGTGACAATAATCACAATAACCCGCGGCGACAAACACCGAATAACTGCTAATAACCACACACACAAACACACATAATAACCCACAACATCATATGATTTCATGTGTGTAAATACAACAATAAACTGCAATAAATCACTGGAATCCCGGCAGCCCCCGCGCCGCACAGCATTGTGGGTAACAGCAGCTTCCCGCCATCAGCGCGAGAGAGGAACAGGTACACCCCGTCATGTACTCACACACACACATACACATACATGTACTCACACACACACACACATGTACTCACACACACACATGTACTCACACACACACACACATACATGTACTCACACACACACACACATACATGTACTCACACACACACACACATACATGTACTCACACACACACACACACACATGTACTCACACACACACACATGTACTCACACACACATAACATACATGTACTCACACACACACATACATGTACTCACACACACACACACATACATGTACTCACACACACACACACATACATGTACTCACACACACACATACATGTACTCACACACACACACACACATGTACTCACACACACACACATGTACTCACACACACACACATGTACTCACACACACATAACATACATGTACTCACACACACACATGTACACACACACATACATGTACTCACACACACATGTACTCACACACACATGTACTCACACACATGTACTCATACATACACATGTACTCACACACACATGTACTCACACACACATGTACTCACACACACATGTACTCACATACACACACATGTACTCACACACGTACTCACACACACATACATGTACTCACACACACTCATACATGTACGCACACACACTCATGTACTCACACACACATACATACACTCACACACATACATGTACTCACACACACACATGTACTCACACACACATGTATTCACACACACACATGTACTCACACACACACATGTACTCACACACACGTGTACTCACACACACACACATGTACTCACACACATGTACTCACACACACACGTACTCACACACACACACACACATGTACTCACACACACATACATACACTCACACATATACATACATGTACTCACACACACATACTTACGTATACTCACACATACATATATATGCTCATACATACATATATGTTTATGTACATTCACATAGACACTCATATATATATAATACGTACACACACTAAGAGAGAGAAATGGGTACCGACAGTCAGTGCGTGTATGCATGAATATTTCTCATACATTACATTTCTCATACATTATACGTGTATATAATAATAATAATCCTTGCATTTGATATAGCGCCTTATCACATCTTCGAGATGCCTCAAAGCGCTTCACAGAATGTACTGTAAAGTGAATTGACTGTGTGATTTGTGGGTAAATCTGCACATCATGGAGTCTGTATTGAGGGCTCGGGACTATGAGCGAGGGCACAGGGGGGTGGGGCTGAGTGAAGCGGGTTCTATCCTGAATGTTCAGCCTGAGAGAGCTTTCTGACGTTGACTCTTCGTTGCCTTGTGCTCAGCAGGTTACATGGTTACATGGTTGTGGTAAAGTTGTTGAGAGCCATTAAAATCTGTGATGGCCCTACTGAAAGTTTTCGGTCAGATTCGGATCAACAGCATCCAGACAGGGACGACACGCTGGCGTGAGGGCAACCTGGAGGTGGTGGAGAGGGACAACAAAGCCTCTCTCCTCGTTCGCTTCAAATGTGGCGGCCCCACCAGAACATTCCAGGTACCTCAGGGACTATGGTTCAGTGGAGTCTGACACCTCTGCCTGTGTGGGGGCACTTGTGAGCCAGGCTGGGGGTGCCCTATGTGTAAGCCTGAGGGGAGAGACCCTGTGTGTAAGCGGGGTGGGTGGGTGCAGGGGCGGGAGGCACAGACTGTGAATGTTGATAAATTCCCGGGAAGTGAATGCAAGCCAGGCAGCCCGTCAGGTCTGGGCTGGTGTTTCCCTCCACATGTTTTACCTAATTTAATCCACTCACCTGCTGCTCCCCCAGACTCTCTGAGTATCTAGCTAAATCCTTTTAAACAAATTGATGAACGCTCCTTCAACAAGGGTTTGTGGCAGAGAATCTGGCAGCGATCACCCTATGCCACTCTGTCACTGAATCCCAAACACAAACAGCTCTCCCCAGTCACGCACTCACTAACTCAAGGTTACTGTGTGACTAGTTGTGTGTATTAATGAGGTTGCTGTATGACTAGATGTGTGTATTAATGAGGTTGCTGTATGACTAGATGTGTGTATTAATGAGGCTGCTGTGTGATTAGCTGTGTGTATTAATGAGGCTGCTGTATGACTAGCTGTGTGTATTAATGAGGTTACTGTGTGATTAGCTGTGTGTATTAATGAGGTTACTGTGTGACTAGCTGAGCCGCAATGTGAAGACAGTGAAGATGAGCCCCGCGGTGAAGCAGGAGACCCGGCTGATGCTGACGCTGCAGGACAAGAGCAGCCTGACCATCGACAAGGCCCCAAGCTCCCAGGCTCAGCTCCTCGTGGACTTCTTGGAGGATCTGAGCAGCGAGAAGCTTCCAAGCGGTGAGTTGTGGCGTTCAGTTTCAGAACCGGCGCATTTTGTGTGTGTGTGTGTGTGTCAGCCCAACTCAGTGTGTGTCAGCCCGGCTCGGTGGGAGCGCTCTCACCTCTGAAACAGAAGATTGTGGGCTCAAGACCCATATTGGGACTTGTAATCACACAGTCTAAGCTGACGCTCCAACACAGCACAGTTGGATAGTCAGAGACACCATCCTTCAGACGAGACGTTAAAACCAAGGTTGGTTTATTTCCTCATCCACAGGACAATCCCACACTCGAGTATGGTATATACTGTAGTTGCTCTCACATCGGAAGCTCAGGGGCGCTGTATATATATGTGTGTGTGTGTGCGTGAGATGCTGACCCTGACGTGTGTTCACTTTCCCTCAGGAATGAAGCTGACCCCGGGATCAGGCAGTTTTGGGGGAACATTGGGGAAGAGGATTCCCTCAAAGGAAAGTCACAGGCAGTTGTGTAACATAGAGAACCAGGTGAGGCAATGGGGAACCTGATTGGGACCCGCTCTGTGCTACAGTGACTGGTGGGGAGTGCTGTGTGCGGGGAAGGGGGAGATGTGCTTCTGTGGCTGACCTCCATCTATGTGTCACAGACCCCAGTGAGGAGGGAGGAGGCTGCGTTGAGGGAGGAAGCTGTGGTGAGGAAGTCTCCAGCAGGGCCAAGCAGGGCTGGGCTGCGGCCGCCTGTGCCGGTGGTGGTGACGGTTCCCGGGAACAGCCGGAGCGGATCCCAGAGCCCCAGCTCTTACAGTAACAGCCGGAACATCCTGGCAGAGAACAGGTGGGAAACAGCAGCATCAACAGCCAGTCACTAGGAGGTTGTCACTGTGGAGCTCACTGAACTGTCTCACTTGCTGCCTGTTTTGGGGGCACAGTGGGTGGGTCAGTATATGGGGGCTGTATAGGGGGCACTGTGTGAGTGGGGCTTGTCACTGTAGGGTGGAGGGCGCTATGTGAGGTGGGCGTCTTGCTTGCTGCCTGTTTTGGGGGCCTGTGGGTGGTGGGGGTGGGGGTTCAGTGTTGGGGGGGGGCTGGTTGTATGTGGGGGGTTGTGGAGGGGGAGCAGTGTGTGGGTGTGGATCATGGTGGGGGGGTTGCTGCGTGTGTGGGGGTGTTTGTCACTGTGGTGGGGGGCACTGTGTGAGTGGGGAGGAGTCTCACTCGCTACATGTTTTGCTTAAGGAGTGAGAAGAGGAAGAGGCTTCCGGCCCCAGAGCCAGAAACGGCTGAAGATTATCCCAAAGAGAATGATTCCTCCAGGTCAGTTACAACACCAGCTGGGTAACGGGGGAAGGTGAGGGGAGAGGGTGACAGTGTGGGAGAGAAGGTTGAGAGCTTGGCTTAAAATGTGTGGAGGGGTGGGAGGAGGGAGAGGGTGACCAGGGACCGGGAGGTAAGAGGGAGAGAGTGGTGGGAGGGTTGAGGAGAGGGTGAGGTTTAAGAGCTCGGCTCGGTAGAGGTGAGGAGGGAGCAGGGGGGAAGGGCTAAGGAGTGGGAAATTAACGGCTAGGCTCGGTCCGGGGGTAGAGAGAGGGGGAGGTGGAGGATGAGGTGGGGGAGTTGGGTGGTGGAGGATGGCTGGCGGGGGGGTTGTGGGGATGCGGATTGAGGGCTCGGCTCAGGGTTAGAAATAAGGGAGGGGAGGGTGAGAGGGGTGGCGGGGGAAATAGGGTAGCTAGGGTTAATGGCTCGGGCTGGGGATAGAAGGGGAAGGGTTGGGGGGTGTTGAGGATGGGTTACAGGTTGAGGACTCGGCTCGGGCTGGAGGTAGAGTGACCATGGCTGGAATTTCCACAGCAATAACCAGGCCTGGAGCGACACTGGCCGGAGGTTCCTGAGCAGCAGCCGTGACAAACAGCTCAGCCTCCGTCAGGCAGAGGATAATAAGCCGAATGGTGAGTGTCTGCCCTGGGCCACAGATCCCGGTACCCTCCTCACCTCACATTCCCCCCAGCCCCACGTGCTCTAGATGTAGTGATATCATCACTGACAGCCCCCTGCCCAGACCCTGGGGGGGGGGGCGTGCTGCTGCATACTGGGAGAGAGGGCTAAGAGCCTGGTGTCATGTGACTGTGTCTCCTTCTCAGGGCCGCTGTCGTTGCCGGTGCCATCGGCCTCTTTCTACGGCAGCAAAGCCTCAGCCAGGGATTACACTACTGGGAATTCAGTGCTCGACAGGTAAGCTCTGTGTCAGCCCCTGGGCAAACTCCCAGCGTCTGAGTGGGGTGGCGGTCAGGGTAAGCTCCCAGTGAACTGTGAGGGTGGTCAGCCTTGGACAAGCAACTTTGACTGCTGGCTTTCTTCCTGTGAAAGGGGGAGGTGGGTGTGCTTTGTTGTGTGTCCTGGTAACATAAAGCCCACATTGAGACCTTTGAGGCTGAATGAATGAAGCTGTAAAGTATCCAGTGGTGTTGATGTGTCAGCCTGGCTCCCTCCCCTGAGCAGCAGGTTATGGGGTGGTGACTTGCTGATTTATTATCCATTCTAAATCCTGCGTGTGTGTCTCTCTCGCTCTATCGTTCTGCCTGTCTGTATCTGTCTCTGTGTGGGTATGTGTCTGTCTCTCTCTATCTGTCTGTGTGTCTGTCTATCTCTCTCTCTCTCTCTGTGTCTCTCAGGACCAGCCTTTCAAGCCAGAATCCTTCAGTAAAAAAGACCCCAGGATTTTTGCCTCAGCCGAGCCCTCAGTCTGCAAAGCGACTGCGTCTCAATCAGGATTATGCCGGCTGGAACAAGCTGAGAGTCCAGCCCTCCACACAGCAGCCACAGCAGCTGCAGGGGTGAGTACAGCACAGCACAGAGCAGGGAAACACCACCTGCAGAAATGTGACAGTGAGGCCAGAGCTGTGTGAGAATGGATTTCAGTTTGTGGAGTCCTGTAGTGTGAAGAGGACCCGGGTTCGATTCCTGGGCGAGGCGTAACCTTAGTCAAGTTTCCTTACTCCACACGCCTCTGCTTACCAGCAGTACGTAGAAATTCGGTTGTTAGTTGATTGGCAGATCACTTTTCCTGGGGTATTAATTAATAATAATAATCCTCGCATTTGATATACGTCTCAAAGCGCTTCACAGAATATACTGTAAAGTGAATTGACTATATTTTGTGGGAGAAACGCTTCCCTTCAATTTAAATAATAATAATAATAATTTGGTCACTCAATCTATGACTGTTTGTGGGACGCTGCTGTGTGCAATTGGCTGCCGTGTTTCGCCCACAAAATACACAGTCAATTCACTTTATTCTGTGAAGCGCTTTGAGATATCTCGAAGACGTGATAAGGTGCTATATCAAATGCAAGAATTATATTATCAGTTACTGTAAACTTATGTGAGACTGTATAGCTGATGGAGGGTATAGTGTGTGTATGTTGTGTGTGGGGTGAGGGTGTGTGCGCGGGGGTGTGTGCATGCACGTGGGGGGTGTGCCCGGGGTGTGTGTGTGGAGTGGGGGTGTTGTACATGTGCGGGTGGACTCCTGTAACTGGATTCCCTCTGAATGGCAGGTTCTCTAACCTGGGGAATACCTGCTATATGAACGCTATCCTGCAGTCGCTGTTCTCCCTGCAGTCGCTATCCATTGATCTGCTGAAGCAAGGCATTCCCTGGAATAAGATACCAACCAACGCACTGCTCAAGTGAGGCTGGCTGGCTGCTGGGTTCGGGGAGGGGGTGGGGGCAATGATGGGAGTTAGGGCTGTGGGATGGGAGGGGCAGGCAGTGAGGAGATTTGGGTTAGGGTTGTGGGGGCACGGGACGGTGGGGGGCGGGCAGGCAGTATGGAGAGTTGGGTTGGGATGGGTGGGATGCAGTGACGGGTTATGGATGTGGGGGAGCTGGGATGGGGGGGCCAGGCACTGTGGAGAGTTGGGTTGGGGATGACGGAGCAGTGAGGGAGGTTAGGGCTGTGGGGGCGCAGGAGGTCCAGGCAGTGTGGAGAGTTGAGTTGGGGTCCAGGGTGCAGTGAGGGGGCTTAGGGCTGTGGGTGGGGGACAGGGGTTCCAGGTGGTGTGGAGAGTTGGGGTGGGGGGTTTGGTGGGGAGGTTGGGTGGTGGGCGGGGGGCAGCGAGGATGTTAACCCTATGATGTTGTGTTGCCCTCGGCAGGCGCTTCGCCCACCTCCTGGCCAAGAAGGACAACTGCAGCCCAGAGATGAAGAAGGAGCTACTGAAGAAGGTGAAACACTCCATCTCGGCCACGGCAGAAAGGTTTTCCGGTTACATGCAGAACGTAAGCCTTGCTCAGAGCCCCCCAAAGTGTCACTGTCAGCCTCAGAGACTCACTGTGTGCAGCCGGGATCACAGTGTTGATGTCAGTATTTGAACAATTGTCATTACGATTTTATTTTCACATTCGGGGGATGTCAGTGCATTGACATCGGCTCAGCACCGACTCTGGCCCTGTTGTTAGATCGTAGTGCTGCAGTACGTCCTCTCTACCAACAGAGGGAGCAGTACTGCACACTGAGGGCTTTGTAGTAATGATAATAATCCTTACGTTTACTATAGTGCCTTATCAACCACGTTGTCAAGACGTCTCAAAGCGCCTCACAGGTTCTCGTGTAAAGCCAGTCGGCTGTTTTGTGGCTGCTGTGTTTGCAGGACGCCCACGAGTTCCTGAGCCAGTGTCTGGACCAACTGAAGGAGGACATGGAGCGGCTGAACAAGAGCTGGAGGAACGAGCAGGAGCCGGGGGGTGAGGGTCCAGCGGCTCACACCAAGCTCTATACCTGCCCCATCGTCTCCAACGTGGAGTTTGAAGTTTTACACTCAATCAGCTGTAAAATGTAAGTGAACCAGAGCAGATGTGTGCGAGTGTGTGTGTCTAGGTGGGGTGGTGTGTGTGTGTCTGGTTGGGGTGTGTGTGTCTGGGTGGAGTGTGTGTGTGCCTGTGTGTATGGGTGTATGGGGGGCGTGGGGTGAGGTGATTGAGGCTGTATGTGTGTGAGGCACAGTGGCTGTGTGTGTGTGTGTGGGAGGTGTGGGGGTTGAATGAGGTGGTTACTGTGTGTGTGGTGGAGGTGTATCCAAGCCATGAACCACTCTGCCTTCCGTCACCTCTGTTACATCGCCCGACTCCGCCACTACCTCACCCCTCAGGCGCTGAAACTCTTGTTCATGCCTTCATCACCTCCAGGCTCGACTATGCAAACTCCCTGCTTGTCGGCCTTCCCAAATCCTCCCTCCACAGCTGAAGATAATCCAGAACTCTGCAGCCCGTGTCCTCTCTCGCACCAAACTCCGTGACCCCTCTCCCCCATTCTCGCCCGACTCCATCGGCTCCCTATCCTTCAGAGGTTTAGCGCTTTGGGACTTCCTCCCGATGTGAAAGGCGCTCTATAAATGTAATTTTGTTGTTGTTTAAGATCCTGGTCCTCACCTACAAAGCCCTCCATGTCCTCGCCCCACTCTACATCTGCGACCTCCTCACCCCCTATCAACCCGCCCGTTCCCTCCACTCAGCTGGCTCCGACTACTCCACGTCCCCCGACACACCCGCCCCACCATTGGCTGGAGAGCCTTCAGCCACTCTGCCCCCAACCTCTGGAATTCCATCCCCCAATCATTCCGCCTCTCCCCCCCCCCCGCCCCCACTTAGCCTCCTTCAAGTCCCGCCTCAAATCCCTCCTCTTCGACCATGCCATTGATCACCCCCCTTGCCCTCCCCTCCCTTCTCCCCCCCCCCTGACCCCAGCTCGGGTCTGAAATGCTGTACACTGTCCAGCGCCCGGGGGAGCTGTGTGCGCGTGGGGGGGGGGAGGCGCTGTGTGCGCATGGCGGGGGGGCTGTGTGCGCGTGTGGGGGATGTGTGCGTGTGTTGAGGGCGTTTGTATCTGGGGTGGTGTCTGGATTGGGTGTGTCTGAGTTGGGTGTGTGTGTCTGGGTGGGGTGTATGTGTGTCTGGGGTGGGGTGTGTGTGTCTGGGGTGGGGTGTGTGTGTCTGGGGTGGGGTATTTGTGTTTGTCTGGGGTGGGGGGTTGTGTCTGGGGGTGGGGTGTGTATCTGGGGGTGGGATGTGTGTGTGACTGGGGTGGGTGTGTCTGGGGAGGGGTTGTGACTGGGGAGTGTGGGGTGTGGGGGTGGAGTTGTCTGTGGGGTGTGTTTATGTGGGGTGTATGTGGAGTGTTGTATGAGGAGGTGACGGTTTCTGCGTCACAGGTGCTGTGAAACCGTCACTAAGCGAGAGCAGTTTAACGACCTGTCCATTGACCTCCCGCGACGACGGAAGTCGCTGCCTCCACGATCCATCCAGGATTCTCTGGACCTGTTCTTCAGGGTGAGTGACTGAGGGTCCATCTCACTGACTGAGTGACACTGGGCAGCCATGTCTCCTGATCTCAATATAAATTATCTGCATTCTCTAGGTTTGCTGAGGACCGTTAACAAGAGGGAATGTGGTTAGCAATGAAGGAAATTGTAAACAACTTCAGGAGATGAATAGACGAGGACTGGTCAATGGGACAGAAAGAATTGCTCTTTTAAAAGGGCTGTTTCCCATAGAACCAGAAAGATGTACAGCACAAAAGGTGGCCCTAACCCTTTAAGATGTGCAGCAATGCTCTGATCCCCACCTTGTCCGTGTGCTTTGGTGTGAGTGTGTAAGCTTTGTCGTTCGGTACAACCTGCTGCTGGTATTTAGTCGTTCCCATGTTCTGTTGCAGGCTGAGGAGATCGAATACGCCTGTGAGAAATGCCAGGGCAAAGCTGCTGTAGTCACTCACAAATTCAGCCGCCTCCCGAGGTCAGTGCTGTGTGTAGTGTGGTCTTTATCTTGTCTGTCACTGACCTGGGAGTGTGGACGCACAGTGTAGAGGGAGCTTCACTGTGTCTGTAACCCTGACCTGGGAGTGTGGACGCATAGTGTAGAGGGAGCTTTACTGTGTCTCTAACCCTGACCTGGGAGTGTGGACGGACAGTGTAGAGAGAGCTTTACTGTGTCTCTAACTCTGACCTGGGCGTATGGACGGACAGTGTAGAGGGAGCTTTACTGTGTGTAAGCTGTACGGACAGTGCTCTCTCAGTGACTGTGTGGATATGCTGGTTACAGGGTACTGATCCTCCACCTGAAGAGGTACAGCTACAGTGTGGAGTTGTCAGTGAGCAGTAAGGTGGGGCAGCAGGTGAAGATCCCCAAGTACCTGAGTCTCCAGGCTCACTGCAGCGAGGGCACACGGGAGCCATTGGCTCTGGCTTCCAGCTCACAAGGCTCAGCGTGAGTGTGTGTGTGTGTGTGTGTGATAGAGAGCACGGGTGGGGAGTCACAGCTGGAGGGGAAGGGGGAGCTCAGCAGTGGGTGTAGGTGGGGGGAGTGGGCGCTAAGCGGGTGGGTTAACAATTAAAAATAATAATCCTGGTATTTGATATAACGCCTCATCATGTCTTCAAGACGTCTCAAAGCACTTCACAGAATATACTGTAAAGTACAGTGACTATATTTTGTGGGCAAAGCATGGCAGCCAATTGCACACAGCAGCTTTCCCACAAACAACCATGGGTTGGGGGTCGTCTGAGCGGATGTGGGCGGGGGAGGGGTGTTGAAGAGGGTATGCAGTGGGGGCTGAGCGGGGAGGGGGGCTGACCAGGGAGGGGTATTGGAAGAGTATGCAGTGGGGCTAAGTGGGGAGGGGTGCTGAGCGGGGAGGGGTGTTGAAGAGTATATGCAGTGGGGCTGACATAAACCCTTGTGTTGCTTTCCAGGCCACAGCCTCTCAAAACCTCACAGTCACTGAACTCCTGCACAGCCCTTCCCTCCACACTGGCCAGGTGAGTGGTCACTGCTGTAATTGTGGGGAGAAACTGGGCAAGAAACCATCTAAAGAGATGAGCCCCCTACCCCGCCCACACTCACACACAGGCTGTTACAGTCCCAGCACGAGGCGTCTTGTGTGTACAGGCTAAGCTGGTTTGTGTGTATGTGTGTGTGTGTACAGGCTAAAATGGTTAGTGTGTGTGTGCAGGCGAAGATGGTTAGTGTGCGTGCAGGTTAAGCTAGTTAGCGCGTGTGTGTGTATAGGCTAAGATGGTTTGTGTATGTATGTGTGTCAGGCTAAGCTGGTTAGTGTGTGTGTGTCTACAGGCTAAGCTGATTAGTGTGTTAAGGCTAAGATGATTTGTATGTGTGTACAGGCTAAGCTGGGTAGTGTGTGTGTACAGGCTAAAATGGTTTGTGTATGTGTGTGTACAGGCTAAGCGGGTTAGTGTGTATGTGTATAAGGGATATGGGGAAATAGCGGGAAATTCGAATTGACAGGATTAATTGAAGTACAGATCAGCCATGATCTATTTAAATGGCGGAACAGGCTCGAAAGGCTGAATGGCCTACCCCTGTTCCTATGTTCCTAAGGCTAAGCCGGTGTTCTCTCTGACAGGAAGTACAGCTTTAAGCCTGCGGTAGTGTTGCTGGACTCTGACAGTGAGGAGGAGCAGCTGAGACGGGCCATGTCGCTGAGCCGGCAGCTAAACGAGCAAACACCGGACACGGAGCCCCAAACGGTCAGTCACTCGCCCTTGTCATCCCCCAAACCACTGCCCCCATTACCCCCAAACCACTGCTCCCGTCACCCCCCCAAACCACTGCCCCCGTCACCCCCAAGCCACTGCCCCCGTCACCCCCAAACCACTGCCCCCGTCACCCCCAAACTACTGCCCACGTCACCCCCCAAACCACTGCCACGGGGCACCTTCATCCTGCTCCACCCTCTCACCAATAGCACTCCCTCGCCCTAATTTACCTGCCCCTCACCCCGCCAGCCCCCAGCTCCCTCAGCCAGCTCACTGCTGTGTGCTTTCCCAGTTCCCAATCGAAAATACTAATCATTGCATTTGCTCGAGCGCCTTAGTCACATCATGTTGTGGAGATGCCTGGGTGTAACGCTGCTCTCTCCCCAGGCAGTGAAGGGCAGCCGGCAGGAGGCTGAGGGGCCGGGGTCAGGGCTGCACACGGTGCTGGACGGGCTGACTGAGGAGGAGGTGCTGGCGGTTGTGTTGGAGATGAGCAGGCGGGAGAGCGTCCAGGCCGGGAGCTCAGAGCGGGAGGACAAGCCGAGCAGCAGCCCTGACACCGGTTTTGGGGAGGACGAGGCCCAGGAGTTCCCGGAGCAGCCAGTGACCATGGAACCTGAGGCCGTGAGGTCCAGCGCGCACCCAGGTGTGAGGGTCAGCGCGCGCACCAGTGTGAGGCTAGTGACAGGGAGCGGGGACTTGTTAGTGAGACAGCTCGACTGATGAAGGAAGAAATGAGGATTGTGTGTGGGGGGGACTTTGTGTGTGTGTGTGTGTGTGTGTGGGGGGGAGGTGGGGCTGACACAGGCAGTCACTGTGTGTGTGTGTGGGAGGTGGGGCTGACACAGGCAGTCACTGTGTGTGTGTGGGAGGGGGGCTGCTGACACAGGCAGTCACTGTGTTGTGACCGACAGAGGCTGTGTCTGTGGGGAAGGATGGCGATGAGAACAAGGAGAACAAGACACCTGATGGCTGGTGTGAGGGAGACTGGCTACAACAATACCAGCTGGACAGGGAGCGAGAGGAGCAGGAGCTACAGCAGGCACTCGCTCAGAGCCTCCAGGAGCAGGTCAGCCCGCAGAGCAATGGCGAGGGCGAGACGAGGGCGGGGCTGTGAAGGGCAGAGCTGACATTGTTACCTCCTGCCCACAGGAAGCTCGCGACCTGAAGGAAGACGATGATCTGAAAAGGGCGACAGAGTTGAGCTTGCAGGGTAACCTCCCGCCCCCCTCCCCTGCGCCACACACTACCCGCCGCACCCCCCACCCCGCACACACACTGCCCTCCCCCCCACACACACTGCCCTCCCCCCACCCACACACACTGCCCTCCCCCACACAAACACACTGCCCTCCCCCACACAAACACACTGCCCTCCCCCACACAAACACACTGCTGCCCCCCCACCCGGCGTGAGTGACTGGCTGATGGTTACAGTGTGTGTGTGTGTGTGTGACTGTGGCTGATGGTTACAGAGTGTAATAGCTCCTTTGGGGAGTCGCTGGGGTCTGACGAGGATTCTGGTAACGAGGATGGGGATTTCCTGGATGTGGATTTCTGTCAGAACGCAGAACTCAAGCGGTGTACAGAGGTGAGCATCTCCCCTGGGTGGGGGGGTGGGGGGGTGGGGAGGGGGAGGCAACTGCATATGTGTGGGGGAGAGAGGATGTGTGTTGGGGGGCAGTGTATGTGGGGGAGAGTGTATGTGGGGGAGAGTGTGTGGGAAGGGGGCAGTGTGGGTGAGGGGTCTGTGTGCATGGTGGGGCTAACCCCCTGACAACAATAACAACTTATACATATAGCGCCGTCCACGGAGGGTAGCACCTCAGAGCACTTAACAGTGGCGGAGCCTGATTGAACCGGGTGGGGTGGGCGGGGGTTGTAACAGGATCGAAGAGGAAGGTTTTCAGGTGGGACTTAAAAAAGGCAACAAGGGGGCAAGGAGGAGGGAGTGAGGGAGCGTGTTCCAGAATTTCGGGTGTAGTGGCTGAAAGCGTGTTCTCCAGTGTGGGACGGAGGGTGCGAGGGACGAGCAGGAGGCGGTGCAGTCGAGCTGAGGCGCCCGGTGGTGGATTGGGTAGTGAGGAGGTCGGAGAAGTCGGGAGGTGGAGGGAGTGGGGAGATTTGAACACAAGTGTGATGGGCTGTGTCTGTGCAGATGGAGGAGCTCAGTCATTCCTATCGGCTCATCAGTGTGGTCAGTCACATCGGCAGCTCCTCCTCCTCTGGTCAGTGTAACACGTGCTACTCACACTGATACAAGTCACATTCATTCACACGCCGCTCCGCAGTCATTCACACTGACACGGCACTCACTGCCACTCACACTCACACACCCACATGCTGTGCTGTCCTCCCGCAGGGCACTATATCAGTGATGTGTTTGACATAAAGAAGCAGACGTGGCTGACGTACAACGACCTTGAGGTGTCTCGCACGGCGGAGACCAGCGTCCAGTCCCAGCGGCAGCGAAACGGCTATATCTTCTTCTACATGTGCACGTGAGTATCTGTCACCGCGACAACCCCCCACCCCCACCCCCACATATTGTCATACAGCGCTGAGCCCCTCACCCCCACATACACACACAGGCATACATACCCCCAGTGCAGCCCCTCTCCCCCCCCACACCACACACACACAGGGCAGTTCACTGTGTGCTGTGCTTTGATGCCAATCTCTGCTGTAAAGCTGTTCTATGCTGTGGGGCTGTGCTCTAAAGCTGTGCTGTGAGGCTGTGCTGTGGGGCTGAGGCTGTGCTGTGGGGCTGAGGCTGTGCTGTGGGGCTGTGCTGTGGGGCTGAGGCTGTGCTGTGGGGCTGAGGCTGTGCTGTGGGGCTGTGCTGTGTGGCTGAGGCTGTGCTGTGGGGCTGTGCTGTGGGGCTGTGCTGTGGGGCTGTGGCTGTGGCTGTGCTGTGAGGCTGTGCTGTGGGGCTGTGGCTAAGGCTGTGCTGTGGGGCTGTGGCTGAGGCTGTGCTGTGAGGCTGTGCTGTGGGGCTGTGCGGGATAACGCTGTCTGTTGGCCTCAGGGAAACACTTGAGGAGTTGGTGGAATTGGAGAGAAGTTCGCAGCCGTTGAGTGCGGAGTGGAGTCGGCCGGTGCTGCAGCCGCTCTGACCGACCCCCACCAGCAGGCGGCGCTGTATCTGGTGACCACAGTGACTGATTGACGTGGACGTCAGTGTCCATTCGTTCTCCCTCGTCTCCGGCCACTGACCGAGCGGCTTCATCGGGAGTCACTCACACGCCGCTAATCCGGGAGGAATCCCACCTGGAATCCCGCAGGACTGTTGGGATGTGTTCTTTTCATGTGTTAATTTTTAAATATATATAAATATATGATAATGTGTGAGTGCCCCCTCCCCCCCCCCCGGCACTGTGTCGCTGTGGGTCAGCCCAGGGCCCGGGGCTACTGGTGAGATTCGGGGGCTGTGGGGGGAGCGCTGGCCGGGGGGGGGGGGGGAGCCCAGGGTCGGCGAGTTCAGTCCCTCCCAGAGCCTCAGCTATTTATGTTACACAGAGCTATTTATGTTGATTGTGGCGGTGGGGGGAGTGGTGTCCAGACCGTTTGGGGACTTTACTTTAATGAGTTTCTTTCCTTGTTTGAATGAGAGGCGATTCTCTGTGTTTTAGCAGATGTTTGTGTGTGAAGCGGTTCCCGCACTGGGATCACCATCTGCTCAAAGAAATTGTGACATTAAACCCCGATTCATTAAAAACCCGCGACAAACGTCTGTCTTTTGCACAGTGTGAGTGCGTGGGGGGGGGGGGGGCAGTGTGTGTGGGGGGTCCGGGGGAAAGGTGGGGGGGGGCTGGGGGGCAGTGTGTGTGGGGGGAAGGGTGGGTTAGTGTGGGGGGTGTACAGTGTGAGCAGAAATGTCATGTGACCGCAAGCTCCGCCCCTCCAGCACCAGCGCCGGAAGTTCTTCACGGATCCACCGGAAGCTGTAGGGTTGCCAGGTAACCTCGTGTGTGAGGGGGGGACTATGTGTATGGGGAGCAGTGTGTGTGTGTGTGTGTGAGGGGGGAGGTGCGTGTGTGAGGGGTATGTGTGAGGGAAGCAGTGTGTGTGAGGGAAGCAGTGTGTGTGAGGGGAGCAGTGGGGGGGGGTCTATGTGTGTAAGGTGGGGCTGTGTGTGTGTGAGGGGCTGTGTGTGTGTGAGGGGAGCAGTGGGGGGGGGCTGTGTGTGTGTGAGGGGCTGTGTGTGTGTGAGGGGAGCAGTGTGTGTGAGGGGGGGGCTATGTGTGTGTGAGGGGAGCAGTGGGGGGGGGTCTATGTGTGTGTGAGGGGGGGGCTGTGTGTGTGTGAGGGGCTGTGTGTGTGCTCACGCTGTGCTGTTTCAGGCCTGGCTGCTGTACTGGATGGTGTGGCTCCTGTGACCCTCGAGATGCCGCTGACAGACCTTGTTGCTGCGCTGAAGGACAATCCCTATTTTGGGGCAGGTTTTGGACTCATTGGGGTGGGCACGGCGCTGGCACTCGCTCGCAGGGGGGCCCAGCTCGGGATGATTGCCTTCCAGAGACGCTGCATGATCACGATGGAGGTGGCCAGCCGAGACAAGAGTTATCACTGGTTGCTGGCCTGGATCACACACCACGCTCAGCGCACACAGCACCTCAGTGTGGAGACTTCATACCTACAGCACGAGAGTGGACGTATTACCACCAAGTTCCAGTTTGTGCCCAGCCCGGGAAACCACTTCATACGGTACAGTACACTTGCAGTCTGTACACGGGTAAGCAGGGCACACAGCCTGAGACACTGATACATGCAGGGGTTTGTGTACGACTCCGATCAGCCGGGCATAGACCAGAGTGTGATGCAGGTCACGACTGTTTGGCTGTTGTTTTGACACAAGCGGAAAACCATGTTTAGAGTCTCCGGACTGAGAGTGTCACACATATCTGTCACCCAAACCTGGAAATCTTCCAGTGTCCGCAATGAAATGCGCACTCTCGCTCTCTCTCCCTGGAGGGACGCATCCTGCTTACCTAACTCCAGATAGTATATGTGTGTGTGTGTGAGGGTAGATCTCAGAGAGTGTGTGTGTGAGGGTAGATCTCAGATTGTGTGTGTGTGTGAGGGTAGATCTCAGTATGTGTGTGTGAGAGCAGATATCAGTGTGTGTGTGTGTATCTTTGAACTGACTTTTAAACCTCACATCTGTACTCTGACCCGGTCAGCTTTTACCCACCTCCGAAATATAGCCCTTCTCTTCCACTACCCTCAGGCCACTGAGACCCTCATCACATCCAGGTGACGTTCCCAGCTCCTCTCCACAAGTTGCAAAACACCCCTCCTTGGCTCCCACTGCCAGCTTGGGTGTCCAACTGCGCAGCGCTTTGGGATGTCCTATGATGTGAAATGTGCCAGCAAAATGTACATTTTTATTGTGTTTATGCCTCTCGCTTTGACACACTGACCTGGGAGTGTGGACATACAGTGTAGAGGGAGCTTTTCTGTGTCTCTAACTCTCACCTGGGAATGTGGACATACCGTGTAGACGAGCTTTACTGTGTCTCTAACCCTGAGCTGGGAGTGTGGATGGATATGTTGAGCCATAGGGTGTTAGCACTAATGTGGAGTGACACTGGATACAAATGCTTTGTGTAACAGGTACAGAAACAAATGGCTTCGTGTTGAGAGAAACCGTGAGAAGCAGATGGTTGACCTTCACACAGGGACTCCCTGGGAATCGGTGACTCTCACCTCACTCGGCAACAACAAAACCATTTTCTTTCATATTTTGGAGGAAGGTGGGATCATGTAACTGCTTACATTGCTCATTAGTATATTATATAGCCTGATTTAGCCATATTATAATGCTGTGTCCACCCACACGGGGGGTGGGGGGGGGAGCAGAGCGGGAGGGGCGAGTAAGGGGTGCACAATGTGAGGGGGCCGAGCGGTGGGGGGAGAGGAGAGGCGCAGTGTGAAGGGGGTGAGTGGGGGTGGGAGTGGTTGAGGGTGGGGTGATGCTGTGTGTGAGGGGGATGACATGTTTTCCTGCCCCCTTGACCCTGTGTGGCACAGCCCGGGAGCTGGCCCTGCGGCAGGAGGAGGGGAAGACGGTGATGTACACTGCGATGGGGGCCGAGTGGCGACCGTTCGGGTTCCCGCGGCGACGGCGACCACTCAGATCAGTGGTGTTGGAGAGAGGAGTCGCGGGCCGGATCGTGGCGGACGTGAGGGAGTTCATCAGCAATCCTTCCTGGTACATGGACAGGGGTGAGTGAGGGCGGGGGAGGGGGGCAGGTGCTGCTGTGGGGGTTGTGGGGAGAGTCCATGGGAGGAGTCTGAAGAGGAGGAGGGTTCTGGGGCTGCGTGACCGTGTGTGTGAGACCCTGTGCTTTGCTGTTCTCAGGGATCCCATACAGACGAGGCTATCTGCTGTACGGCCCCCCCGGCTGTGGGAAAAGCAGCTTCATGTGAGTAACATCACGGGGGGAGGGGGGGTCACCGGTACATTCACCCAAACACTGTCTCTGTCACACACTCACTCTCTCTCTCTCTTACTCAGCACGGCGCTGGCCGGGGAGCTGGAGTACAGTATCTGTTTGCTGAGCCTGAGTGACCAGAGTCTGACCGATGACCGACTCAACCACCTGTTGATCGCGGCCCCGCAGCAGAGCCTCGTCTTACTGGAGGATGTGGACGCCGCCTTCCTCAGCCGTGACCTGGCCACCGAGAGTGAGGCTAGCCCCGCCCCCAACCACGTGACCTGGCACCGAGAGTGAGGCTAGCCCCGCCCCCAACCCCGTGACCTGCCCACCGAGAGTGAGGCTAGCCCCGCCCCCAACCCCGTGACCTGCCCACCGAGAGTGAGGCTAGCCCCGCCCCCAACCACGTGACCTGCCACCGAGAGTGAGGCTAGCCCCGCCCCCAACCACGTGACCTGGCCACCGAGAGTGAGGCTAGCCCCGCCCCAACCACGTGACCTGCCCACCGAGTGAGACTAGCCCCGCCCCCAACCACGTGACCTGGCACCGAGAGTGAGGCTAGCCCCGCCCCCAACCCCGTGCCCTGCCCACCGAGTGAGGCTAGCCCCGCCTCCAACCACGTGACCTGCCCACCGAGAGTGAGGTTAGCCCCGCCCCCAACCCCGTGACCTGGCACCGAGAGTTGGGGCGGGCCTCGCTGTGACCCTCTCATCCCCATGTTGTGTAGTAACTGTGAACTGTGTGTGGTTACAGACCCCATTGTGTACAAGGGAATGGGCCGATTGACCTTCAGCGGTTTGTTAAATGCACTCGATGGAGTGGCCTCAACCGAGGCCAGAATCATCTTCATGACAACAAACTACTTGGACAGGTAATCGCTGTCTCTGAGCAGCTCACGATCTCCCCCTCCCCCCTCCCACCCCAACCCCTCAAACCCCACCCTCCCACCCCAACCCGTCAAACCCCACCCTCCAAATCCCTGCCCCCCCACTGTCACTGCCAAGCCCCTGCTGACACTCTGTACTCCCGCAGGCTGGACCCCGCATTGATCCGCCCCGGGCGAGTTGACATGAAGCAGTTTGTGGGTCACTGTTCGCACTGGCAGCTCTCTCATATGTTCCAGAGGTTTTACCCGGACCAACCGCTCAGCGAGGCCGAGGCATTTGCCAAGCGAGCGCTGGCTGTGACGGATAGTATCAGTGCCGCACAGGTACAGGGACACTTCATGGTTTACAAACTGGACTCTGTCGGTGCCATTGAGAATGTCAAGGAGATCATCGCATGAAAAGGGCACAGTGACAATGTCACAGCACTGGGGATTGGCACACTGGGCGGTGCTGGGGATTGGCACACTGGGCGATGCTGGGGATTGGCACACTGGGCGGTGCTGGGGATTGGCACACTGGGCGGTGCTGGGGATTGGCGCACTGGGCGGTGCTGGGGAGTGGCACACTGGGCGGTGCTGGGGAGTGGCACACTGGCCTGGGCACATGAACAAATAAACTCCATATACATTTCCGTTTGCTGTATAGTGTGTTTGCTTGTGTTGAGAGGTGTGTGTGCGCATATACTAAGATGTTATGTGTATGGGGGTAAGTGTGTGTAGGCATGCATTGGGAAGTGTGTGCGCGTGTATCTGTCCAAGTGTTTTGTTCTTTGCTTGTATTTGTACACTTGTGTGCAGTGCAAGTTATTGTGAGAAAACAATTGCCCAAATGGAGATAAAAACGGGGATATAATTCTAAAATTAAACATGCTATACAACGTAAAAAACATTACATTTGTAAAGCACCTTTCATATGGTGTATATAACAGGCAAATTTCCCTTATAAACACTTTATGTGTGTTCTGAAGCGTTTACAATATCAGGTTACATATTGCACTCTCATTGGACAATCCACCTGTCCCTTTGTTCTGGATCTTCTCCCTGGGAATAACATGATTTCCACATGTTATTAATGAGCCCACATTAGCTAATTATAACATTACATTATTAACAGTATAAATACTACACAAACTCAAATATGTGCAAACACACCAATCACAGTTGGCATTGGCTGCCAGTGTAACGGGGACGGGAGGGGGACCGACCCACAGTATTTGAGGCCATGTTCATGTGAGACTAAATCTCTAACCAATAAATACTTTAATTTAGGTCAAGCTTGTGACATGCAAGACACGTTGCAAACAGTCCTCCTTTACGGCTCTGAGCTCTCGGGGAAGCAGCGGAGACGTTTCCACTGGCCCTTGTTCTCCCTTGGTTATTGTCACTAGTGCTTTTACAGGAGCTCCTGACCCTCAGCGTCTGTCCCTCACTGTCTGTCACTCCACTGACAGTGTGACACAGTTTGAAAGCCTGTGTGTGAAGTACAGTGAGGTGCTGTCACTCACTTAGTCTGAGGACTGTATGACCAGGACTTGAGGTCTTGATGCTCTTTCCAGAACGCCATGTAGCTGAGCATGAGGAACTTTCCCTTCTGGTGGACTGCGTTGGTGTGGGGGCAGAGGGAGCGCATTGGTATGGGGGCAGAGGGAGTGTGTTCGGGGAGGGGGGGGGAAAGATGGATAATGAGGTCACAGGGAAATTTCAGTGGAGATGATGCTGGTGTCACAAACGCACATTGCAGCTTTCACTCACTGCACTGCGACAGCTGTTAAAGAACAAGCGCTCCCTCTCTCTGGGATTACACCCCACATTCCTGGTCTGTGGGCTCCCACAACAGAGAAATATCACCCGGTAATAAGCTAGATTTATCAAGTTACAGTGAAGTGAGCTAGATCAGGAAGATTCCCGCGCCTTTAGTGACGGCGGCAAATAGAGGAACAATTCATCAGTTTACCTTTTTTTTTGTTTTTTCTGTATTTTTCCCAATTGGGTTATTTGGTTCCTGGGGGCTCAGTCACCCCTCCCGCTGCTTGGGGGCTGCAGCTTTTCTGAGCTCCTGTCTTTGATTTCTGAGTCTGAAGCAGAATCAGTTGCATCGACCTCTTGCTGTTTCATCCACATTCCAGAATAAACACCTCCTTTAGCCAGCAACTCATCATGCCTGGAACACAAGTGACAAAAATCAATCCCTCCACCTGCCCCACCCTGTCAAATGCTCACTTGTTGGCAGGACCAGGAGGGGAAGACTACTCACTTGGACAGGGATGTCCGGGACACTACACCGCGTGAGGGACGCTATATAAATACAAATTGCTGTAGTTGTTGTGTCCCACTCTGCTCCTGATAATTCTGCAGCCAAAGCCCTAAAGACTTACCTAAAGACTTATTCTAAATTCTGCTCTATGGTCCCCAAGGCTTGGCTCTTGCCAACCTGCACCTAACACTCTCCGACAGTAGGTAAGCTGGGTACCTGGGTAGCACTTTGGCCTCTGTATCAGAAGATTACGAATTCAAGCCCTATGTTGGAACTCTGAACTCACACAGTCGAGGCTAACATCCAGTCTAGTGCTAAGAGAGGGCTGCATTGTTGGAGGTACTGTTCTTCGGATGAAACGTTAACCTGAGGTCCCGTTTGTCTGTTTAGGTGGACATTAAAGATCTCATGGTACTATTTGAAAAGAGTAGAGTTTTCCTTGTATGCTGGTCTGGCTTGGAGATTCTTAAGTATCCTGATGTGTTTCAACATCTGTCAAGACACCTGGCTAACTAAAATAAACGCATGCCCCCCCCTCACCCCCAATTCACCTCACAACCAATCCCCCACCTACAGCTCCCACCCCTATACACCCCGGCACCCCCCATCATTCTGTATATGGTGTAACTGGCTGGCCAGAGGTAATGGTTCTGCAGTGAATGCCACCTCACAGCTTCACCTGCCCCACGGCCTCATCTGCCTCACCACCTCACCTGCCTCTCTCCACGAAGCGGCCATCTTGCAGCACCAGGATCTGATCTGCATTAATCACGGTTGACAACCTGGAGAAAAATTTACACAAGAGATTGTGTCAACAAGTCTTTCCACAAATCCTATTCCTTGCTCCAGACGCCCAAAGTGCTGCTGCACGTGTCTCCATTGCCCAGTGGTTCCCACTTCCAGTAATATATAAAAACAAAATTAGTAATTATAATCCTTGGATTTGACAAAGAGTCTTATCACGTAAAGACAACTCAAAAGCATTTCACAGAATGTTACTGTAAAGTGTGACTGTATAATTATAGGCAAATGTGGCAGCTGATTTATGTAGTAACATCCCACAAACAGCCACAAAATAACCAGAATTACACATTACAGCATGGAAACAAGCCATTCAGTCCAATTAATCTGCGCCAGTGTTTATGTGCCATGTGGTCCTCATCCCCTCCTAAGCCGCTCTCCACATCCACTTCTTACACCTGAAGACCTTTCCTGTCCCCCCCCCCTTTCCGACTTGGCATCAAGCTAACCCACAGTTAAGCACTCGGTGAAGCTTTCCCGCATGATGGCCGCTGTATAAATGCGAGTTGTTGTATTCTCTTCACTCGTGCGTATGCATCAAGTTTCCTTAAACACGCTGAGACTTCTTGCTTTGGCAGTGAGCCCCATATTCTCACCAGTCTCTGCGTAAAGAAGTTCCTCCTAAATTACCTTTTAGATCTGCAACTGTTTTACTCTTAACTGTCCTTGAAACCCACATCCATGCCACGACCTGTTCAGCTTTCCCCCACCTCCACAGCATCGCCCATCTCTGCCACTGCCTTTCCCCTCTTCCCTCAGGCCACAGAGACCCTCATCCACACTTTCATCAGGACTATACAAACTGCCCATTTGCTGGTCTTCCCAAATCTTCCCTCCACAAGCTGCAGACTATTCAGAACTTCAAGATCCTCATCCTCACTTTTAAAGCCCTCCACAGGGACGGCAAGTCCCTTCACCTCACCCCCTTTCCCACCTTCCACTTTGACTGTGCCTTTGGTTTATCTTCTCACCGCTTTTGCTCAGCAATCTTGGGCTTGCTGCAAGTCTCCCATCCCTTCTTTCCACCATTGGCAGTCGTGCTTTCAGCCACAATGGCTCGAGCCACTGGAACTCCCCCTTCTGTCTATCTTCAGACCTCCCTCTTTGACCATCACCTCCTCCCTTCCCCATGTCCTGCTCAGGGTTGGGCAACAGTTTTCTAAAGCACAAACACATTGCTCTACAAGAGCGATATAAATGCAAGTTGTTTTTCACTGTTCAGCCACTGCAGGACCTGCTCACAGCTGCAGCTGCTCCACTTCAAACACTCAGATTTAAAACATCTTTTCCCAAAGCCATTGTAATGGTTTATATTATCTCTATAATTGCAGTGTGCTGTAAGCAGCGCCTGCCTTCACTGCGCAAAGCCCAGGCCTGCCCCATAGCCCTGCACAGTCCTGTCCGGCCGGTCCTTCCCTCCTGACACCCGTGCCTCAGTAACAGCCTCCGCCCACATCAGAAACACTACTTTATAGTTTGTAAAGATCAGCATCAAAGTTTGGCTGTACAAACATACCAGCTAATAATCAAAGGGCAGGATCTGGATTTACAACCTGTTATCACTGCAGCAGCAGGAGGGCAAATCCCATCAAGTCCTCATGCTTCTTCATAAAGACTGCCTCAGAGAAACACATTAACCCTTTAATGAGGTGAGTAAATAAACTCAGCCTCACACACAGGAGAATGGAGTGCCCTGTACGTCTCACATCCACCTGCATTACCCTGCCTATCCACTGCCTAGGCATTGCTCTTGTGTACCCCAGTTACATGCCACAGGACTGTGCAGATACATGTAATGTTTCATATTTCAAAAACAAATTGGTCACTTAATCCACAACTGTTTGTGGGACTCCACTGAGCGCAATATGCTGCCTCATTTTGCCTACAAATACAGTCAATCCACTGTACAGTATATCCTACAAAGTTCTTTGATACGTCTCAACGACGTGATAAAAAGCTGTATCAAATGCAAGGATTATTATTATATTTACTGCAGAATACAATGCCATGTCTGCTGTTCCCAATGCCTTACCTGTGGGCCACCACAATGGTAGTTCTTCCAGTGCACACTTTAGCCAAGGAGGCCTGAATGTTCCTCTCAGTCTGTGTGTCTAAAGCTGACGTAGCCTGAGGAGAACACAAATTAATGAAACCCTGACAAAATCTTCAACATTAGAGGTAAGCCATCTGGAAAACAATACTTCACATGGTGTGAATGGTGTGAAAATGGAAGCACTTCCCCAGAGGCCTGAGAGGTAAAATCAACTGAGGAGTTTAAAAAAGAAATTAGATAGAAATTTGGGTAAAGTTATTAAGGGGAATTGAGAAAAAGTACAAGGCGTGAGACAGCGAGAGTGTGCATCCGTCTGAGATAATGACAGTGTGTAGCAAAGTGAGACAGTGAGTGTTTGTAATAGTGTGTGTGAGTGTATGTAACAGTGAGAGTGAGTGTCTGTAGTACCGAGAGTGATGTGTACTTAATTGATGACACCTCCACAGGATGTGAATACCACACAATCTCAGCGCCACAAGCATCTCATCTCCAATGAAGGAAAAGGCAGTGATTTCAGTGTTTGGGACAAAGTGGCTTTTCATGCTTCAGCTGTTGCTCACCTCATCGAGGAGGATGATCTGTGGGGCCTTTAGGATGGTCCTGGCGATGGCCACTCTCTGCTTCTCACCACCACTCAGCTTAAGGCCTCGTTCACCAACTTGTGTATCATAACCTGAAGGAGCGGTAGGTTATTATCAATATACACAGTAGGCAGGAACCACACGCACATGCTCTGCAACCCCCGCCCCATGCAACCCATTTCATGTGGGACGTTGTGTGCAAATTGGCTGCCATGTTTACCTACAGAACTACATTTTATACACCACAGTCACTACATTTTATAGTTCTGTGACAGACTTTGACACATTCTCCCGACATAAAAGATGCTGCATCAAATGCAAAGATATTATATGTTGTTAACCCCTCCCAGCTCCGCTCCCCCCCTAACAACCCATCCCATCACATCCACCTTTCCCATCTGAGCGCAGCCCCCCCCACCCCAATCCCCACCCCACTGCCCCCACCCACAGCGATCCATCCATTTAGTTGACCCAACCAAGATGCATACACTTCCTACCATCAGGAAAAGATACTATTTGCTCATGAATATCTGCTGCTCGAGAGGCCTCTTCTACCTCGTCATCGCTGGCGCTCACACGACCGTATCTCACATTGTTCCTGATGCTGTCGTTGAAGAGAACAGTGTCCTGAGGCACCACCCCAATGTGTGACCGCAGTGACACCTGCTTCACCTACACAACCAAATACACACTGCTGAGCAGCACATTCAAAAGGTGAACCTTACACCTACCACCACCCTCCCCACTGCACAACACCGGCCCTTCCCCCATAGCAGCACAGCCTTTCCATCCCACATGACGCAGCATCACGCTTTGAGCAAGGGCAAGACTCGACACTGAACTAGCAGCAGAGGCAGGTGATGAACCTGAATATCCCTCTTCATTCCTAGAATCGACAACTCACTGTGGAACCACATGAGCAGCACAAGAGAGCAGGAACTGCAAGCGAAATGTTTAGCAAAGGATGAAAGGTGGAACAAGTAGATTTAAAATGTTTCTGGAAGGAACTCAAGTCGCTTCGGGAAATAGAAAGGATTCAGGGCTGTACTCAATGAGACTGTGTCAAAGGTAATGTTTGGGAAGTTGGATTAGTATTAATCCCCGCTTCAATCTGAAACTATGACATTTGGCAGCTTTTTACCACGAGCTGCTGGAAGAGGTGAACAAAGCTGACATAAAACTGCTCTTGCATGCTACAGAGACTCCACAAGCTACGCACTGTGTGGAACAGATGCTTCGCTGTTGCCCAATAGACATTGTTCACTTTCAGCAGTGCTTTGATTTACACCCTCTCACACCAATCTCCCCAATGAAGCTGACACCATAACCCCAGGATCCAGCACACTGGCCCTTTGCTCTCACAAGGAATGCACTCCATCTCCACTAACTTATTAAGAATTAGGAAGTTTCTCAAAAGTGGAAAATAAACCAGATGTTTGCAGAACAGACTCCCTGTTCCCCTCCCCTCCCCCCATTACACCCCTCTCTCTGGTAAATAAAAACAAGGGTTATTTAATAAATCCCGTTCACCCTCTGCCCTCCAGCATGTGGCAGGGAAGGGACTGCTGATGTGAAGTTACCATAAGTTGTCACTAGTCAGTTGGCAGCTCAGCATTATCCAGAACATTAAACAGAAATCCTCAGTATAGAGGCTGTCCTTGGAACACATAACTGGTTCAAGAACAAAGAGGGTTGAGGGTGACCTGATAGAGGTCTTTAAAATTATGAGGGGTTTTGATAGAGTTAATAGGGAGAAATTGGTGAGTCAGTGACAAGAGGACATCGATTTAAGATAGTTAGCAAACAGGCACATGGGGAGGTTAGGAGAATGTTTTTCACACAGTTCGGAGTGATGGCTAAGGCAAAATCCATATTTAAGAAAGCTTTAAAAAAGAAACTAGATATCTATGCCCCTGCCCCCTACTATCCAGTGATCTCCTCAGTGCTTCTGTCCATCCACTCCATCTACTCTGGTAACTCAGGCCTCACTTTGCCCCTGCTCTCTTGAGATTTTCTGTCTAAATCTCTTTGCCTTCCACTCTCAACTTTCAAATGCCATTTAAAACCTTACCTTCTGACTATCTCCCACCCTGCTCGGCTCCACTCCAAACTTTATAGCACAGAAGAAGGACTTTGTACCATTGTGTGTGTGCTGCCTCCTCGTCCTTCTTGACCTCTCTGCTGCTTTCGACACCGTTGACCACTCTATCCTTATTCACCGCCTCTCCTCTCACTTCAACCTCCACGGCGCTGTCCTTGACTGGTTCAGATCGTACCTCTCATACCACCTGCAATTCAACTCCTCAAATGACTTCTCCTCTAGCCCCTGGATCGTCTTTTGCGGAGTTCCTCAGGGCTCTCCTTGGTCCCCTCCTCTTCAATATCTATATGCTCCCTCTTGGTGACATCATTTGCAGACATGGGTTCAACTTCCACATGTATGTGGATGACACCCAACTCTACCCCTCTGCCTCCACCCTTGACTCCAGGACCACTGCTGTCCTGACAGAATGTCAGCATTCAAGTCCTGGCTGAGGGCGAACTTTCTTCAGCTAAATGTCAACAAGACCAAGGCTCTCCTGATTGGCTCCCGTCAGCACCTTCTCACCTCAGGTGCTGACAGCACCGCCATCCATGGTTGCACACTCCACCTTGCTAAGCCAGTCCAGAAACTTGGCTTCTTGTTTGACTCTCAACTATCCTTTCTACTCCACATCCGTGCCATGTCCTGCTCTGCCTTACCCACCTCTGCAACATCGCCCGGCTCCGACACTGTCTCACACCGCAGTCCGCCAAAACTCTCATACATCAAGGCTCGACTAATCAAACTCATTGCTTGTCATCCAGAACTCTGCAGCCCGTGTCCTCTCCTGCACTAGGCTCCGCGACCCTATTAGCCCCATCCTTGCCCAACTCCATTGGCTTCCCATCACACAGAGGATACAGTTTAAGATCCTGGTCCTCACCTTCAAAGTCCTCCATGGTCTTGCTCCCTCTATCTCTCTGACCTCCTAAACCCCTACCATCCTGTTCGCTCCCTCCGCTCAACAGGCTCTGGCCTGCTTCATGTCACCCACCTTGCTCGCTCCTTGAAGAGTGGACCTTCCGCCACTCTGCACCCACCCTCTGAAACTCCATCCACTGTCCCTCCGTCTCGCCCCCTCCCTCGCCACCTTCAAGACCCATCTCAAGACCATCCTCCTTCACCGTGCTTTCGATCTCTCTGCTTCCCCTCCGCCCTCCACCCTCCCCCACCGACCCCCAGCTCTATACAAATGTAATTTTGTTATTGTTGACTCCGACCCCTTATCGTAAACGAGTGTGAGCTCTGTGTAACTATCTTCCTTACAATAAGGATTTGGAATGCACTGGATTAGACTATATTGCACTGAAACGCTCTGGGAAACTGCCCTGTGTGAAGGGCGCTATGTAAATTCAAGTTGTTGTTGCACTGCCTGAAGATTATTGGTCAGTGTAAAGCCATACACCACAGAGCAGACACTGAAACGTACAGTACAACCTTGGTACAACTTTTTAACCTCTGAGCCTGGAAAACAGCATTCTGTCATACTGTACACAGCACACAATAACAACAACTTGCACTTCTATAGTGCCCTCCACGCAGGGTAGCAGCTCAGAGTGCTTAACAGTGGCGGAGCCTGAAACCGAGCTGGTGGGGGGAGGTCACCGAAGAGCAGGGTTTTCAGGTTGGACTTGAAAAGGGGTGAAAAGGGGCATAGCGTGAGGATTGAGGGAGAGTGTTCCAGAGTTACATGTGTTACAGAACACATCAAAGGTCAGCACTCAGCAGCCTCACCCACCCTTCTTTACCTTAGAGATGTCCTGACCATCGATCTTAATGCAACCTCCGCAGACATCATAAAAGCGGAAGAGCAGACGGATGATGGTGCTTTTCCCCGACCCTGACGGCCCCACCTGGAACACAGTAACCATCACAGAGGCTTCATCCCAAGGTTGTTTGCGAGAAAGCTAAACATGACATGTAAACCGTTTAGCAGGTTTCAGATACTCGGAAAATTCAGCTTTTATCTTTGATAATTAATTTCAACCTCTTGTAAAGGATATGAATAGCATTGACCCTCCCCAACCCAACTCTCCTCCTGTAGGAAAGCTATGCTCAGGAGCAATATGTGTATGTGCATATGTCTGTATGGTCTTCCTTGCGGTGTGTTCCTGCCTGGAACCTGTGCATGTTTGAAGAAAGTATATTAATTTCCTCATTAACGAGGATCCCTTCATAGGTGACATTACTTGGGCTATAAACATGTAATTATTTATATCTTTAGGCTCTCATTCCCACAACAAGGTTGTTGCACATGTGGGGAGTAACTGAACCTGGGTCCAGATTTACTCTATTTATTTAGCATTTTCTGAGTGTCCAAAATTTTGTCAAATTGTTAAAATAAGTCCAAGTTCTTAAAAGAACTAGTATAAAATTTAGACTCATTTACAATTTGAGATGAGCATGAAGAATCATCATGTCTAGCTTTAACTATGCTAACTCCATGGTCGCTGGACTTCCAAACTCTTCCTCCATAAGCTGCAGATTATTCAGAATTTTGTAGCTCGTGTCCTCTCCCACACCAGGCTCCGTGACTCCATCACCCCACCCTCACCCGGCTTCACTGGCTCCCCATCTCCCAGAGGATAGCGTTCCAGATCCTCGTCTTCAATTTTAAAGCCCTCCACAGCCTCATTCCTCCCTACCTCTGTGACCTGCTAACACTAACGAAAGCCTGGAATGTCAAACACAGACAACGTAACTCACCAGAGCCACTGTGTGCCCAGGTGGCACTGTGAACGATATGCCTTTGAGGATTTCTTTCCTAGAAAATGAAGTTCAACATTAAAATTCAGGATAGCACGATTAGGTGAAGCTGTAGTACTCAGCCACATTGAACCGTAGACTTACCCAGCCACATAACTGAAGAAAACATCATCAAATTCAACCTTCCCCATTCGGAATACAAGATTTGCTGCGTTCACGTCATCAATGACCTGTAAGAGATCGAGCAGCCAGTCGTCATCAGTCTGACCTCATTTGTCGCTTTGACAAAAGTAGTTTATGTGACCTGCTCTTGCTGCCTACCATTGTTAGGCTGCGGGGGAAGCAGATACTCAGTCTGCCAATGCTGCCCAATGTCATAGTGACTATGGCCAACCTTGCCTTGCTTCTGTCACTCTGCCCAAGAGGAGGACCGTATCCCAGCCACTTCACAGCAGCAACTCACACAGATAGAAGCCATGGAAAATCTGCAGTACATCAGTGGTAAACCTCACAGTACAGTGTCTAGCTTAATCACACAGGATGAGGCTGTATTCCCATCATTTGGGATTCTGAAAATACTATAACCACAGATGAGATGTGACAGGGATCAGACGTGATGGATGGTTGTCCTCCTGCTGAAAGGACAAGAGCCTCTGGGGCCATTTACTCTACTGACTTGTGCTGATTTATTCAGAGAACTGGCAGAACAGCCCATCAGCTCACTGTTAGTGTTGGGAGACCAGGGGCTGGAGCTGGAGTTTTTTTAGATCATAACTTGTGGTGACACCATTGCTTCAGCATCTGCAACAAACAAGACTCTTCCTCTTGTCTCCCCCACTCATGTTTCTCTCCCGCCCCCCCCCCCCACTCTCCCGCCCACCCACCACACAGCTTATGTGATTGGCTTTCCTGAAGCTCCCATCACACTGACCTCCTGATCCTCTTTGAAAAGCTCAAACATATTTTCCATGTCTATAAACGAGCTCTGGATTATCCTGCGGACAAAGAGGGAGAATGGTTTTAAACTTTATTTTGAGGTGAAATTTGCTTCTGCGTTTCTAACATTGTATTTTCTTGTTATAAGGTGTGACTGAGAAGCAATGTGTGGCAGCAAGAAAAACACAGCTTGGCTGCTGCGTGTGCAGGGAAAGAAAGAAGTGCTAACCTGTAGTAGGTGCCAAACCAGTTGAGTGGAGCGTAGAGCTGAATAATGTACGTCCCAAACAGAACATAGTCACCCACCTGAGCAGTGAGGCAAGAACATCAATCAGATCAATTCATCAACGAGTTAACAACACAGAGCAGTATGCTGGGACCATACACTTAATGTATGGCTGTAGTTCTGTCTACTTAGGGTGGGGAAAGAAAGGGAACACAGAGCTCTCACTCTGAACACTATCAAATGCAAGGATTAATTATTATTAATAATATAATTTTGATCCCACTTAAGCTCCACTTACTTGAAATTTGTTCTCAGTCACAAAGTAGGCACAGAGCAGAGATCCAGCCAGTAGGCCAGAGCCAATTACGAGGTTCTGTGTTTGGTTCAGGAATGCAAGGCTGGCACCGGTCTTCCATTCTGCAACCTAAACACCAATGATCCCGGGAGGATTAAAGAGTGCAGATAATGTCAGACAGCCTTTTGGGGGAAGACTTCCAGATTTCCACTACCCTTTGTGTGAAAAAATGCTTCCTGATTTCACTCCTAAATGGCCTAGCTCTAACATTAAAATTATGCCCCCTTGTTCTGGATTTCCCTCAGCCCCCAAAGGAAATAGTTTTAATATATCTACCCTTTCGAGTCCCTTTATCATTTTAAACACCTCGATTAGATCACCCCAACCTCAACCTTCTGAACTCCAGAGAATAAAAGCCAAGTTTATGCAATCTATCTTTACAATTTATCCCCAGTAACATTCTGGTGAATCTGCGCTGCAGCTCCTTCAGGGCCAACATATCGTTCCTGTGTACTAACTTTTAGTGCTTTGTGTACATGGGACACATAAATCCTATTGCTCCTCCACAATTCCTAGTTTTTCACCATTAAGAACATATTCTGACCTGTCATTCTTGGACCCCAAGTGGATGAGCAAACGTTTTCTCCATCCACCACAGGGTCTGTCCACTCATTGTCTATTCCTCCTTGTAACTTCCTGCTCCCATCTGCACAAGTTACTAAGCCTCCTAACTTGGTGTCACCTGCAAATTTGGATATACAGCCCTTTAGTCCTTCAAATAAGTCATTAATATATATGGTGAGAAACTGAGGCCCCGGTACAGATCCCTGGGGGACACTGGTTACATCTCACCAACCAAAGGTTATTATTATCTGTAATTGGCCTTGGTGCCCCTGGGTAACAGAGTAAATCAGATGGAGGTTCTGTTCAGTTACTTTAAAACTCTTTGCCTCATTTTGCTCTTACCTGATATTTCAATATAGCATCATTGAAGCGATTCACCTCGTAGCCTTCAGCATTGTAGTACTTGACCTGAAGGGACACAGTCAGAGCTGTTCATGTAATGTGGGCATTCCAGCTTCAGACAGAGACATGGTACATGGCAACAATGACACAGAGATTCCAGCTACAGGCAGAGAGATGTGGTTTGCTTAAATATGCTTCTTGCCATTAAAGTCAGGTTTTACTGGTTTGACCCCAGAGAATCAGTGAATTATCAGAAGGTTAAAGATTTTGCGCTGCCTGAGATACTATTTGTTCAAATCCACTCATTGTCACATTGTCACCGTTCAGTGGGGGTGGCCCATCTCTCCCGCCCAACCCTCAGTGCCGGCCGAGCCTATCAGTCACCTCGATGTTTCGTACCGTTTCAAAGTTAAGCAAGGAATCGACAGCCTTGGACTTTGCCTCATTGTCCCTCGTGTTCATTTCTCTTCGGTACTTTGTTCTCCATTCGGTTATTGCAATGGTCATGCCTGTTAGTGGAGAAACAGCAGCAACTAGCACAAACTGCTCAGTGGCTTCCTCGGAAACTGCAAACATTTGGAGTTTGTTGGTAAACACCGAGTCTTTGTATCATGTGTCACAGAATTAATGTTACACTGCCACTTCAGTGTCTCTCACTCACTGCTGCAATATTGCCTGCCTCCAACACTGAAAAACTGCCTACTAATTTCACTCGTAAATGACCTAGCTCTAATTTCAAGATTATGCCCCTTGTTCAGATTCCTCCACCCGAGGAAATAGTTTCTTTGTATCTACCCTTTCAAATCCCTTTATTATTTTATAAATCTCAATCAGATTCTAAGTACTCCGAGATGCTATCCTGTGTGAAGGGCGCTATATAAATGCAAGTTGTTATTATTCTTTTCAGTAGTGCTTTTAGTCACCCTCCACAGTGTCCCCCATCCCAGCTCGAGCTCCCAGATGCTGTGTGAAGTGCTTTGAGGTGTCCTCCAGACAAGCTGGAAACAGTTGCACAAAATGGAATAGCTGGAGATGCTCTTCACAGGGTTGGGGGTGGGGGGGGTAGAGTGATGCCCATGGGCTAGTTCTATAATAACATTAGAAATGAATGGCTATTGGTGGCAATTCCTGAATGTAGCCCAATTTTTTAAAAATATAAACAGAAATCTGCAGACTAGCGACTGAAAGAGAGATGCAGGCTAAAGCTGCATCAGCCCTGTGTGTTCTGTGATTCTCTCAGCTCTGCTCTCCTCCAGATACAGCTTAAATTGTTAGACAAGGATCTTAAGCCCACACTTATGATCTTTCGTTATGGGAACAAACTGGAGGCTGTAGTGGCTAATGGAGGGACTGACTGCACTTTAGTCCTGTTACAGTTTATAAATGTAGCATCAGTCACTGATAATAATAATTAATAATAATATTGTTGATGAGATGTCTCAAAGCGCTCACAGGATATACTGCAAAGTGGTTTAACTGCATAGTTTGAGGGCAAAACACATTGGCCAATTGCACACAGCAGTGTCCCTCAAACAGCCATGAAGTGAATCCACTGGGGATTGTTGGCCGTGTGGCAGGTATGTCTGAGGTACTTACCCAGGTACAGTGCCATGCATAGGAACACGATGAGTCCAAACCAGGCGCTGAAGTTGGAAATGAAGTAAATGATGGCGATGATAATATCAGCAATCGTTGGGAAAATACTGAACACAATGTAGCTGTGAAAAAACAGTTCATTTGTGTTGAACTATAATAATAATCCTTGTTCTATTAACAGTTTTATCACATTGGTGAACTGTTTCAAAGCACTTCATAGGATTTACTGTACAGTGTAGTGACTGTGTATTTGCAGGCAAACATGGTAGCCAATTTGCACATAGCAGGACACTGGGAGAAACTCTTTTCTCTTTTTTAATAGTGCCATGGGATATTTTAATTTCCATTTGAAAAGGCACACACAGAACCTCAGTTTAACGTCTTATCTGAAGGGTGGCATTTCCGACAACGCAACCTCCCCCACCCAGCACTATATTGGAATATCAGTTAAGACTGTCAGCCAATGTGAGGTTTCTGACTGGAAGGTGAGAGAGCAACAGACTAAGCCAGGCTGACAGCTAATTCATTGTATCAGGAGATACTGCAATATAATATTGTAGTCACTGACAGGTGGCAATAATAGAACATTAGCAGAGACCTGTCTGGGACTGTGTGTGGGGTTGCGTCAGTGACCAGTGATACCTGAGCAAGCTGTTGATGCTGCTGGTGCCTCTGTCCACACTGCGGAGCACCTCCCCAGTCTTCCTGCCCAAATGCCATCGCAGTGAGAGCGAGTGAAGGTGGGCAAAGAGGCGGATCTGCACCTCGCGGTTGGTGAATTGCTGCACTCGGATCCATAGGAAGGAGCGCAGATTGTTTACAAAACCTGAGGAGCCTAAACAAAAACCAATCAGTTATGTATAAACCAGCCACAGCCTCCTCCTCAGACCCTGATCAGGGCCACAAGGAAACCCTCCTCCACAACCCTCAGCCTCTGTTCTGACTGCCAGGAGTTCCCAGACTCTCATATCCCCTTTTCTCTTCTTCTGGCTATTTCTGTGCTTTCTGATCAAGTCCTTATATAATACAACAACAAGGTGCATTTACATTGTGCCTTTCACATAGGATAACGCCTGTGGGTGCTACACAGCAAAATACTGAGCTATTGGGAACAATATTGGACAAAGTGGCAACTGATTGGTGTAAATGTAATCCAAACCAAAACCTGTGAGATATTGAAGTGTATCGTGTGTCAGCCTGGTTCAATGGTAGCACTCACGTCTGAGTCAGAAAGTTGTGGGTTCAAGCTCCACGTTCGGACTTGAACTCACGTAGTCTAAGTTTACACTCCAATGCAGTCACTCCACTTTATAGTAATCCTGTGAAGTGTTTTGGGACATCCTCCCGACGTGAAAGACGCTATACCAAATACAAGGATTATGATGTTATTACAGTTTAAATCACTGTAGATGTAATTTCTAACATATGAATGGAAGTTACTTTTCTTAGTACGTTTGAACTTCCTAAAATAACTCTTTTCTTTAGGAAGTTGATAATTTGTTTTCCAGGTATTGTCAGCCATTTCTGAATTGTCTTATTAACAGTCCAGGTTGCACTGATGATTATACGAACCATACTTGTTTTATACTGCCACATGCATCCCCATTCAATTTGTAGATCGATATAATTCCTGATCTTCTCTGTTCTCTGGTTCCTTATTTCTTGTGCTGTAATCACTTGAGATAGCCTTATGAATAATCCATATGTACAATCTAGGGTTTTTATGATAATATCTGGTTTGTTACAAATGACTGTACTAGCTGTATGTACGGCTTACTGGACTCTGGCTATTTGAAATTCAGACCTAGATGGACCAGACCTGAAATGGAAAGTTTTTAAATTTCCTCGGGCCTATGTGCATGTAGCCTCTCCATAGCCTCCGCTCCCCCAGCAGCCTCTCCCCCTAGCCTCTCCTCCCCACATCCTCCCCTCCTCCTAGCCTCCCCTCCCCACATCCTCCCCTCCCCCAGCAGCCTCTCCCCCTAGCCTCCCCCCCCATTAGTCCCTCCCCCAGCACCCCTCAAACAGCTCCCCTCCCCCCAGCCTCCCCTCACCAGGGTTATTGAGTTTGACTCAGCTTGAATCCTGTGAGCAGACGATGGCTTGTTCGCGGGATTCAAACAATTCTAATGCCAGTATCTGCATTTACCGGCTCTGAAACAAGTTGGTAAATACCAGGACCAGCGTTGTCATACTGAGCCAAACCAGATCCCCCTCTCGTATTGGTGACTCCCGACACCTGTCTGTTCAGTGCTTTGGGACGTCCCCGCGATGTGAAAGGCGCTCTATAAATGTAATTTTTGTTGTTGATGGTGGTGTTCCAGCTAGCTGTGGTTTTAGTGTATTATAATATTACTATTTATATAATTAATATCTTATAATTATTATTGTTGCTATTGAATGAGCAACCCACATATTCCCCAGTTATTGTGAAACCATTTAGTATGCTTGCTGAGGCTGCTTTTTATAGTCAATATTCAGGTGGTTCTCAGGACAATTTGTGAGACAAACGTGTGTAATCTCCTACCTGCACCGCCTCCCTGTAGGAACTTGAGAAAGGCGTACATGCAGACGGTCAGGGATAACGTCTTCCAGCCAACTCCTGTACTCAGTTCATTTACTGTGTAAGAGAAACATACAGCCAGCAGATATTAATATGGTGAACGGAGGTGCAATATACAAACAGAATGTGATTTAAAGCAACAAATTAGCACTTCAAAGAAAATAATATATAATAATCCTTTCAATTGATATAGCGCCTTATCACGTCTTCGAGACATCTCAAAGTGCTTCACAAAATATACTGTAAAGTGAATTGCCTTTATATTTTAGGGTGATATGCAGCAGCCAACTGCGCATAGCAATTTATAAATATATAATCTATAAATTTACAATATATAAAGCCCTGGAGGAGGTAGTTTGGTGCTAACCGCCCCACTAAATCTATCCAATTCCTATCCCATGAACATTGGTCCATTACCTGCATTAAAGGACAATGGTAAAACAAGGAAACCCAACAGAAGGCTGTGGATGCTCAGTCCTTGAACATATTCAAGACTGAGGTTGATAGATTTCTAAAGGATACAGGGATTAAGGGATATGGGGATAGGGCAGGTAAATGGAATTAGGTTACAAGATCACCCATGATCTTGTAACCTAATTCTTATTAAATGGAGGGGCAGGCTCGAGGGGCCAAATGGCTTACTCCTGCTCCTACGTCTTATGGTCAATCAGAGGAAGGTTTTGCATAGGATCTATCAGAACATGGAAGGCCTTACCAAAATGGCTATTGTAGCTGAGACTATAACAGGTTTAAAAGGCAATTTGATAAATACTTGATGAAAAAAAAATCCTTGCATTTGGTATAGTGCCTTATCATGTCATTGAGATGTCTCAAAGCGCTTCACAGGATATACTGTAAGTGTATTTACTGTGTTGTTTGTGGGCAAAATGCAGCAGCCAGTTTGTGCACAGCAATGTCCCACAAACAGTCATGGAATGAGTGACCAATTTTACTTGGGGGATTGTTGGTCAGGACACCTGGAGAAACTCCCTTCTCTTTTCAAATAGTGCCATAGGATCTTTAATGTCCACCTGAACAGGCAGATGGGACCTCAGTTTTAGGTCTCATCTGCAGGACAGCACCACCAACAATGCAAAACCCCCCATACCCCATCACTGCATCGGAGTGTCAGCTTAGACTTTGTGTTTCTAAGTCCTGAGATGGGCCTCGAACCCACAACCTTCCGACTTAAAGGCAGGAATGCCACTACTGTGCTAGGCTGACATGACATGATACAGAGTGGGAAAAAAGTTGGGCGTGAGTGAGATAGCACTGTAACAATAATAAACAATATTGTTTAACAACAATAATATTATTTAACAATAATAAATTGGTCACTTCAATCACGACAGTTTGTTGGACACTGCTGTGAGCAATCGGCTGCCGCGTTTCGCCCACAAAATATACAGTCAATTCACTTTACAGTATATTCTGTGAAGCGTTGTGAGACGTCTAGAAGTGAAAAGCACGATATCAAATGCAAGTATTATTATTGTTGTCTAAATGCCTTTTTTATGTTTAGGAACATTTCTATGATTCTATGAACTAGAACAAATAAAATGAAGTTGTAACATACCAATGTTCTTGTAATAGATGGGCACAAAGACGTTGATGGCTCTCTCTGCCCCCAGGAGGAGCAGACACAGGAGGACTAGACCCTGCAGCAGCATGTTCCCTTGGGGCCACATGTATGGCAAAAGCAACTGGATCTTCTTCCGAAAGTCCTTCCAAGTTGACTGATTCCTGTCGTTCTGGTTTAAGAGATGCTATGAGAAAAGAAACGTGCTCAGACACAAAGCCTTACTTTTAAATTGAGATTAAATATATGCAATGTTGGCCTCATGCACAGGTGAGGAAATGACCCCATTTCGAGTGTAGCCTCTCATACCATGAAGTCAACATAACCGTGGCTTTGGCATTTACTGCTTTCTTTCAGTTCCACCACAGTGGCCATTTGTACTTGATGTAGAAACCCTTCACCCCGACATCGTGCTCTCAGCCATGAAGTGCTGCTGAATGTGATCAGCTATGGTCAAGAGCTTAAAATTGTCAGGTACCAGTACCTCTTTCCGTCGGTTTGTCTCAGTTGCCTGCATCACTGGCGTAATAAATATAAAGATTTAGGCTTAGATTAGAAAACAATTATTTTTCATACCTCTGGCCACTTTCTGAACCAGCTGACACCCATGATGATCTGAGTGAATCTGCTATTGAAGGGAAAGAGCTTTCTCTTTAGGACAATGAGAGATTTTTCCTCTTTGATCTGTGGTTCCTGATGAAGTGAGTTCTTTGTTACCAGAAATGGGAATGTGCAGTTGGGAGATGAAAGATGCTGACATGGTCACAGTGTAATATAATGCAGTATGTGCAGTGCCACGGGATTTTTTTCACCAAATTGACGCAAACAGTACTGCGTAACTCCAGTTACAAGAGCCTTGAGGCAATAATGTGCAGTCTTGTAGCATTGTGGTTAGAGCACTCGCCTCACAAGCAAGAGCACCTTGGTTTGATTCCTAGGCAGGCTGAAACGTTGGGCAAGTCTCCTTAATCCACACACCTCAGTTTATCTAGCAGTAAGGAACCCGATTGTTAATCGATTGGCGGATTGCTTTTCCGGGGATAAAATTCCCTTCGAAATAATAATAATTTGGACACTCAATCCACGACTGTGTGTGGGACACTGCTGTGCGCAATTGGCTGCTACATTTCACCCACAAAATACGCAGTCAATTCACTTTACAGTATATTCTGTGAAGCGCTTTGAGACGTCTTGAAAACGTGATAAGGCGCTATATCAAATGCAAGGATTATTATTATTATTATACTAGAAATTGATGTGCGTTCTCAGGAAGTTGCCCTTATACCCCTTGGACCCTGCAACAGCTATAGTTCTTTTATGACATTCTGAACTTCTGTGATCAGGGCTCTCTCTGCCTTCTTATCCTCCTCGACCTCTCTGCTGCCTTCGACACTGTCGACCACTCCATCCTCATACACTGCCTCTCCTCTTTAGTTAATCTTCGCGGACCTGCCCTTGCCTGGTTCGATTCCTATCTCTCCTACCATCTCCACTTTGTTGCCTCGAACGGTTCCTCCTCCAGCCCCTGACTGTCACGTCTGGCGTCCCCCAGGACTCTGTCCTTGGCCCTCTCCTCTTCAATATCTCCCACTTGGTGACATGCTCCCACTTGGTGACATCATCCGCAGACGTGGGGTCAACTTCCATATGTATGTGGATGATACCCAACTCGTATCTTTCTGCCTCCATCCTCAAGTCAAGGACCATTGCCTGTCGGACATCAAGTCCTGGATGAGGGCAGATTACCTACAGTTGAATGTGAACAAGACTGAGGCCTTCCTGATTGGCTCGCACCAGCGCCTCCGCACCTCCGACTCCATTGGCTCCCTATCCTTCAGAGGATCCAGTTCAAGATCCTGGTCCTCACCTACAAAGCCCTCCATGGCCCCACCCTATCTCTGTGATCTCCTAACCCCCTATCAACCCGCCCGCTCCCTCCGCTCAGCCGGCTCCGGCCTACTCTACGTCCCTCGACCCACCCGTCCCACACTGGCAGCAGAGCCTTCAGCCACTCTGCCCCCAACCTCTGGAATTCCATCTCCAATCACTCCGCCTCGCCCCCTCCTTAGCCTCAAGTCCTGCCTCAAAACCCTCCTCTTTGACCATGCCATCGGTCACCCCCCTTTCCCTCCCGTCTCTTCTCTCCCCCCCCCCGACCCCAGATCGGGTCTGAAATGCTGTACACTGTACAGCACCTTGAGACGTCCTCCCGTCGTGAAAGGCGCTATACAAATGTAATCTTGTTGTTGTTTATGCAATGTCAGAGTTTCACCAAGTTCATTCTGTACTGCACCCAAGGAAACTGTTCTCTCTTCTCTATACCTAGAGCACTGCATGCAGTTCTAGTCACCACAACATAAGGGGGGGATACTCAGGCCCAAGAGACAGTATAGAGGAGAGCAATGGGGATGATACACTAATGCTTGTGCAAGATTGCTCACCGAGAGCCAAGGTACATTCCACAAACCTCGCTGTATTCGATGTCTCGTTCATCCTCATTTATCAGCAGCATATACGGCCTTTGAGGTAAACCGGGTGCTTTCAATCCCAGGGTGAAAAGCAGAAATGTACAGCTGTATCGCACCAGCCACAAACCAAACTGCACCTGGAGCAAAGACATACAGGAATCATTCAGGTTGGCATTACAGCACAGAACTACCATAAATCTGCTCTATATGACTTTAATTACCAGCATCTCACTGACAGCACAGGGACACAACAACCCCTTCAACTCTACAGCCCAGTCACTCCCTGCTGCTTTTTGCCTATAAACACTGTCACTACATTCTACACTGGGCAAACGTGGCAACTAATTTGCACACAGTAATGTCCCATAAACAACCATGAAGTGAGTGACCAATTTTATCTGGGGGTTGCTGATCATGATACCGGGAAAAACTCCCTTTTTTAGAACGGTTCCATAGTTATCTTCAACTTCCACTTGAACAGGCATCCATCTCATCCGAAGGATGGCACCTCCAAAAATGCAACACCTGCCCCAACCCTGCACTGGAGTGTCAGCCTAGACTGTATGAATTCAAAGTCCCAATCTGGGGCTTGAACCTACAAACATCGGCAGACCCTCTGCCTCGCCCCTTCCTTTATGGTCTGTCTCAAGACCTTCCTGACAAGTCTTGGCTGTTTCGGGAGGTGTGTATTGAGTGAGATAGTGTTTCATTTTCTGTTGAGTCATGGGACCAGTTTTGCTGAGTCACTCAGAGCAGTGCTTAACTTGTTTCTTTCCCAGCTGCTACTTAAAAACTTAATATTCATGCCACTGCTTTAATTTGAGCCAACGTTTGCTTTTCGTATAGTATGAACATTTTGATAACACCTCAGAATGGAATGATTTTAGGATCAAAAAAGCCATTGCACCCAATAATCCCAGAGGGGCTGCCAATGTTTGTAGGTTCAAGCCCCAGGTTGGGACTTTGAATTCACACAGTCTAGGCTGACACTCTAGCGCAGGGCTGGGGCGGGTGTTACATTTTTAGAGGTGTTATCCTTCGGAAGAGATGGATGCCTGTTCAAGTGGACGTTAAAGATAACTATGGGACCGTTTGAAAAAAGAAGGTAGTGGGAAAGGTTTTCTGGAAGATAAGACCGAAAAGGCCTTCTTCGTGCAAACTAATCTTGTTATCTTGTGATATAAACATACCAATGCAACAAATTTCATCACCATCCTACAGAATAGAGTTACAAAGGAGAGTTACCTTAAGCCTTAATATTATTACCCCTATTATTGTATGAACGTTTTGGTAACACCTCATAATGGAATGATTTTACGAACAAGAAAGTCATTTCACCCAATAACCCTTCTTAGTCTCAAAATTCTCGTGTGCCTCAATCCTGGAGAGTCACCATTCAAACATTATATTCCAATTCAGTCACCTAGGACCTACCTTTTGGTCAGTGTTGTCCATTGACCACCACCACAACGGACTTCCCCACGATATGAATGCCAGATTCTCAGCTGCAAAAGCCAGCGCCCAGAAGAATAGCAGGATTGCACTATGGCCATGTGTTCTGTCCTGCAACAACACTTTAGTGCGCTCTAAATGTAGCAAAGCGATGGCACATGTCCATCCAATGACAGATAAACAAAAGTAGACAATCATGTATCCATGCAGTACACCTAAGCCAAAGGTTTGCCAGAGAATATATGTTCCAAACTGTAGGATTAGGAGCAGTGAAAACAACAACTGCATCAGGTAGAGACGAGAGTGAGGTACATATTTTGGCTCCATTGTAGTACCATATGCGTTATAACAAGCGCACTGTAATGTACCAAAGACGAAGCTGACACTCAAAAGTACTGTTGGAACTAAAGTGAAATAGAAACATGGAGAAAGCCCTTGTTGTGTCCAAACTTCTGATAAGGATGTGTTACCTTCACAGTAACCTTCAAGATTAGCCATTTTGAAGAATTACCAGCTGAAAAACAAAATTAACACTTTTAATAAGGTAAACGGGACAAGCAATTTCAACTGATCATCAAGTCAATAAGGAACTATAAAATCAGCGCTATTTAAAAGAAGTTGTTGTTGGACCACAGTTGTCATCAACTGTAGTAGTTATTTCTTAGCAATATGTTTACCAGTATTCATAACTTCTGAAATTGTTTCTATTGCTCATCTAGATACAACAGCAACTTGCATTTATATAGCACACTTCACACAGGCAGCATCCCAGAATGCTTAAAGATACCTTGCTCAGATAGAATCATAGAATTTTACAGCTCGGAAGCGGGGAATCTGCCCATCATTTTTGGAGGTGCTATCCTTCGGAAGAGATGGATGCCTGTTCAAATGGACATTAAAGATAACTATGTAACCGTTTGAAAAAAGGTAGTAGGAAAGGTTTTCTGGAAGATAAGATCAGATGAACCGAAAAGGCCTTCTTCGTGCAAACTAATCTTGTTATCGTATGCTAGCCAATCTGTTGGGGGATAGGGGACCAGTGGAGCCTGATGAGTACTGAGGCTTGTCGAGTTTGCTGCAGGTGAGGATATGGGTGGGAGAGTCTTGAATCAGTTGGAGCATATCAATGGTGAAATTTAAGGGAGACCGGCGATGATGTAGTTGAAAAAGTTGAGTTGAGAGGTAGGAAAAACATGCATATTGGTAACATTTGAAATACAGGCATAGGCGATTGAATTCTATTCTTTGTTGCTTAATTGCTGCCTAGTTGCCAACAGTAAGAAATAATTTAAATGAAAGATATAGTCCACCTAACCTCACCTCAATGCAGCTGAAACCCATTCATTCCTTTGGAAACTCTAGACTTTGTTTGTCAAACATACTCCTTGCCAGTCTTTCCATAAGGTCCAGCTTATACAATATTCCCCAGCCATAATCATCTTCCACACAAGTCTCTGTGTACTCATTCTCCCCCATCTATATAAATGACCTGGATTTGGGTATAAGGAGTACAATTTCCAAGTTTGCAATGATACTAAGCTATGAAAAGTAGTAAACAGTGAGGAGGACACTAGCAGACTGCAAATGGACATAGACAGACTGGTAACATGGGCAGACACGTGGCAGATGAAGTTTAATGTGGAGAAATGCGAAGTGATCCATTTTAGGAGGAGGAATGAGGAGAGGCAATATAAGCTGATGGTACAAACTTAAAGGGGGTGAAGGAACAGATATATAATAATAATAATCCTTGCATTTGATATAGCGCTTTTCACATCTTCTAGACGTCTCAAAGCGCTTCACAGAATATACTGTAAAGTGAATTGACTGTATTTTTGTGGGCGAACGCGGCAGCCAATTGCGCACAGCAGTGTCCCACAAACAGTCGTAGACCTGGGGGTTCATATAAGTAAATCTTTGAAGGTGGCAAGATAGGTAGATAAAGCTGTTAAAAATGCATATGGAACACTAGGCTTTATAAATAGGGGCAAAGAGGACAAAAGTCAGGAGGTTATCAGGAGAGGCGAGAGAAGCTAGGATTGTTCTCCTTGGAGCAGAGATTACGAGGAGACTTAATTGAAGTTTTCAAAATTATGAGGAGGAACGAGGAGAAACTATTCCCACTGGCGGGTGGGTCGGTAACCCGAGGACACCGATTTAAAATAGTTGTTAAAAGAAACAGAGGAGAGGTGAAGAGAAATGTTTTCACACAGCGAGTTGTCGGGCTCTGGAATGCAATTCGCTGAAAGGCTGGTGGAAGCTGATTCGATAACAATTTTTAAGAGTAGATAATTATTTGGGGAAGACAAGTTTATAGGGCTATGGGGAGAGAGCGGGGGAGTGGGATTGAATTGGAAGCTCTTTTCAAGGAGCCGGCACAGACACGATGGGCCGAATGGCCTCCTTTTGCACTGTATAATTCCATGATTCTATGATCTTCAAAAGGCTCCATTGACTCCCTGTCCCCCTCGTTACTAATGGGTCTTTATCCTGAACTTCAAGTCCACTTAGCCCCACACTGACTCCCTCCGCAACCTCCTCCAGCCCCGATGCACTCTTGGGCCTTCTGCACACCCTCACACACTGAGCTTTCAGCCACTGCTCCCCAACTCTCTGCCCCCCCACGTCCTTCCCCAGGACCCCTTGCCCCTTCCCAGGAGCCCTCCCCAAGAGCCCATGCCCCCTCACGCCCCTCCCCCAGCCCCCTCACGCCCCTCCCCCAGCCCCCTCACGCCCCTCCCCCAGCCCCCTCCCGCCCCTCCCCCAGCCCCCTCCCGCCCCTCCCCCAGCCCCCTCACGCCCCTCCCCCAGCCCCCTCCCGCCCCTCCCCCAGCCCCTCACGCCCCTGCCCACACCGTTCCTGTGAGGCCCTCTCACCGCACACCGCTTTACCTCGTCATTCAGGCGGCACCTGAGTGTACAGTACAGCCGCCCTGTGGCCGCTTAAACCGGAGTCTGACCGCGATCAGCGGAAATAGCCGATCAGAGTCACAGTGGGTGGAGGCGAGACTCGAGACTCGGCAATCCCCGCCCCCACCCGCCCCCACCCGCCCCGCCCCCACCCGCTGGGTCCTAGAAGCCGCCGATGACATTTTGATTAAACAATCCTACAGTTTAGTCCTGGGGCCAACTGCCTGTTGTTGGATCTTCGGGACTGTGGGTTATGTATCACTGTGTACCTCACATCAGAAAATGGCTAAAGTGCACTACAAAGGGCCCGGGCAAACTTTTACAGTCATTGCACCAGACCAAACTGCTTTACTCCTCAGGCATGAAAAATCACCTATCTCAACCAATTTGTACTCTATAAGCATTCTCTCAATCATTAGTAAAGTGATGGATGGAATTGTTAACAATGTCCTCTCACCTCAGGGTTAGAAGGTTGTGGGTTCAAGCCCCATATCGGACTTGGAATTTGCATAGTCCATGTTGACACTCCAATGTTGTGCTGGGGTGTGTTGCATTTTTGGAGGTGCCATCCTTCGAATGAGACATTAATCCTATACCTGTCTGCCTGTCCAGGTCCCATGGCACTATTTAAAAAGAGAAGAAAGTTGTTGCTGGTGTCCTGGCCAACAATCCCGCAAATAAAATTAGTCATTCACTTCATGGCTGTTTGTGGGACATTGCTGTGCACCAAGGTAGCTGCCACATTCACCCAAAAAACATAGGCAGTCACACCACTTTACAATATACTGCGTGAAGCATTTTGAGACTTCTCCGTGATGTGATAAGGCTCTATATTGAATGCAAAGTTTATTATTATTATCAAGAAGCACCTGCTATCCAATGACCAGTCCACAGCTGCAACAGACCTGGTCACATCCCTGATCCAAAAATAGACTTGAGCTGAATGTCAGAGGAGGTGAGAGTGACTACTCTCGGCATCAAGAAAGCATTTGACTAAATATGGCACCAATGAGCCCAAGCAAATCGAAGGTCAATAGGAGTCAGAGAGAAAACTCACCAGTAGCTGGAGTCATACCTTGATGGTTGTAGTTATCATAGAACAATTATCCCAGAACATAGAGGAGCTCCTTTGCCCTATCAACTTCAGCTGGCTTATCAATTAAGTCTCTATTGTAAGATATTTTTCTTGGGATGTGGATGACACTGGTAGAGTTAGCAGTTATTGTTCATTCCTAGAGTAGATCAGGTAGTGGGACTATTGGCTGATGTTTCCAGATTATTCAGCTCCATTCCAACACATCTAACGACAACAAATTACACTTGTATGACACACTTCACATAGGAAAGACATCCAAATGAAGCAAGACATGGATAATATCCAGGCTTGGGCTGACAAGTGTCAGGAAACATTCACGTCACATAAGTGTCAGGCTATGACTATCTCCTACAACAAAGAGTCCAACCACCTCCCCCTCAATGGCACAATCACCATCAACATTCTTGGAGTCAGCATTGATGAAAAGCTTCACTGCTGACCCTGCCCGTGTCTTCACATGCCAAGAAATTTGTAGAATAGAAAATCAGCAAAATAGAGAAAGCAATGAGAGCAATAATAAGCCTTGCATTTCATATAGCGCCTTATCACGTCTTTGAGACATCTCAAAGTGCTTCACAGAATATACTGTAAAGTGAATTGACTGTATATTTTGTGGGCGAAATGCGGCAGCCAATTGCGCACAGCAGCGTCCCACAAACAGTCGTGGAATGAGTGACTTTTTTTTAAGCAATTACTCCCCCCATAAAAACGATCCACCAACAACTTGGTTCCTACTTACTGCTGGGTAAACAGAGGCGTGTGGAGTAAGGAACATGCCCCAGCGGGACTGAACTCAGGCTCTCTCGCTTGCGAGCCGAGTGCTCTAATCACTGAGCTACAGGACTCCACTATAGCATGTAGCAATAGCATATAACTAAACTAAAAGCATGCGGAACCATCACCGAGGTGAGGTCATGATGACTGAAGAACAGATGATGGAATATCTGAGGAAATGATGCCAAGACTGCCCCCAGCTCGGGTCCGTAGCTCTGTCTGTCCAGCGCCTTGGGACATCCCCCAACCTGAGAGGCGCTTTACATGTGTAATTTTGTTGTTGTTGGAGAGGAGCCTCTGAGTAGATGAGCTTATGATTGAGAGTCAGAGGAGAGCAATGATTGAGAAGATGCTGCCATTACTGAGATACTCAGAGCCACCACAGCAGAGATACTTGGCACCGCCATGGCTGAGGGGCTGAGGCCCTCTCGGGTTAGTGGCGGGAAAGCGGCGGGTGGGCGGGGCTCACGTGCTGAGCACGAACTGCCTCGCGCTCCAGTGACCGTTGGCTGCGCGCGCCGCCTGAACGCGTGTTTTCGGTCGAATCGCCTCGTAGATATAACGGCCGCCCGCACTGCCCCCGCACCGACACCCTGACCCCCACACCGCCCCCGCACCGACACCCTGACCCCCACACCGCCCCCGCACCGACACCCTGACCCCCACACCGCCCCCGCACCGACACCCTGACCCCCACACCGCCCCCGCACCGACACCCTGACCCCCACACCGCCTCCGCACCGACACCCCGCACTGCCCCCGCACCGACACCCTGACCCCCACACCCCGCACTGCCCCCGCACCGACACCCTGACCCCCACACCCCGCACTGCCCCCGCACCGACACCCTGACCCCCACACCCCGCACTGCCCCCGCACCGACACCCTGACCCCCACACCCCGCACTGCCCCCGCACCGACACCCTGACCCCCACACCCGCTTCCCGCACTGCCCCCGCACCGACACCCTGGACACTGACCGCCACACCCTGGACACCCGCCGTCCGGCCGGCAACACCCAGCTTCCCTTTACTTATTTGCAATAAATTAGTGAGGAAGAAATGGCAACGGCGAGAGCTCCCGAGCGCGGCAACATGCACCCGGCATGTGCGAGGCCCGTGGCCACTTGCCTTGACAAGAGTGGGGAGCTGGTGGAGCGGGAGCTGCATGACGGCCTGGAGGACGGCAAGGAACGCTTTAAAGACCTGAATGATCGCTTCGCCAAGTACATCAACAACACCATCCTCAGTCTGATGCGCAAAAACAAGGAGCTGCTGTCCGAGCTCAAACTGGCCGAGAAGGAGGAGAGCAGTCGCGTCGAAGCCATATTCCTGAGAGCTCGCTGCGACCTGAAGATAAAGCTGGACGAACACCAGAAAGAGCTGTCCGCCCTGAAGTCAGAAAAGGACAAGTACAAAAAGAGGTGCTTTCTTTCAGTCTGAGTTTGCTCAGAGAAATATTTTTGCAGATCGGCGCGATGCACATCTGTTTGCCGACAGAACCTTCTATTTGCAACTTTTTGTTTTCAATATACGATTATGAACAATTAGAAATTTGGGTTCAAATTCATAAACAAGAGGTCATATCTTCAAAATTAGGACAAAAAAAAGAAAATATTATACATATGTCTTTAGCAAACGGGTGATAGATATGTTGAACAAACGTATGCACAGGTGGTGGATGAACACAAAGTACCAATGGTTTCAAAAAGTAACTCAACAATTTTTCTATGAGCTAAAACAAGTCTGGGTCAGTGATGTATTTCAAAGGAAAGCCATGCAATTTGAAGGAATTGTTTTAGTATTTTAAATTGATCAATTTCTGCCTCAAATAAATAATAGTAATCCTTGCATTTGATATAGCGCTTTTCACGTTTTCTCGACATCTCAAAGCGCTTCACAGAATAGACTGTAAAGTGAATTGACTGTATATTTGTGGGCAAATGTGGCAGCTGATTGCGCACAGCAATGACCCACAAACAGTCGTGGATTGAAAATGACCAATTTTTTATTGTTTTGTTTTGGAGGGATTATTATTAGGCGTGTGGAGTAAGGAAACTTGCCCAAGGTGTCGCCCTGCCTGGAATTGAACCCAGGTGCCTCGCTTGCAAAGCGAGTGCTCTAACCACTGAGCTACAGGACTACAATTACTATCCTGTTTGTGAATATTTGGGCGAAGCTTTAGATCTGGAGTTATGGAGATCATGAAATTGAACGTGGATGGTGATGAGATAAGATAAGCTCAGCATTAGTGAAGGAGGAAAGTATCTGAATATCACCAGGATAGTTCTGCTAAAACAGGTAGTTGATGAGGAAAATGTGCACAGAAGTAACAAAATTGTGGTGTCTTACAACAAATAGTTAAAGGATATATAATTGATGAGATCCTGTATATATTGATTCTTTGTTATCTCCCGCCTCTCCCATATTCCCTGCTTAATGTCCAGCACCATCTATGTAAAGTATGTTGAAATGTTAATCTATATGAAACTCTCTATATAAATGCAAGTTGTTATTGAGGCATAGAAGACAAACTTGACAAAACAAAGAGGCAATGTTGAAATTGTATAACAACAACTTGTTATAAGAGTGCCCTTCACATGAGATAATATCGCGGAATACTTCACAGTGGTGGGTTGGACGCTGAACAAGGGAGAAGGGGAGGGAGAAGCTGACCATAGGAGCAGGCGAAGAGATAGGTTTTAAGGTGGGATTTAAAGAAAGCTAGAGAGGGGGGCGTGTTGGAGAGTTAGCGACGAGATTTCCAGAAGTTAGCATGTAATAACTGAAGGCTTAGCCGCTGATGGTGAGGTGGAGGCAAGGGACGCACAGAAGGCCTGTTCAACAAAAACAACAAAAAACATTTCTATAGTACCTTTCACATCAGAAGGACATCCCAAAGCACTGGACAGTTAAGGGTTTGCTGGAGTTTGGAATCAGGAGGGGTGAAGGGTAGTGGTGGGGGTGGGAGCGGGTCCGATAGTAGGATCAAAGAGGAGTCTTGAGACGGGCTTTGAAGGAGGCGAGCGAGAGGATGAGGTGGAGGGATTCTGGGAGGGAGTTCCAGAGGGTGGGAGCAGAAAAGCTGAAGATCCGACCACCGATGGTGGTGGGGGGGGCAGGGTGGGTGCCATGAAGTATGCCAGTGCCCACCAAGCGAAGGGAGCAGACAGGTTGGTACAGTGTTAATAAAGAAAGTGTAAAAATATTTTAAAAAGGGCCAGAGGCTTTCCTACTTTGTTGTCCATTTCAATGATTCATGCTTTTTGTTACAGATTAGAAAAAGACATTCAACAAAGAAAGGAATGTGAAAAAGATTTTGAAGAGTTAAAAAAGGCAAGTATATTTCTTAACCAATGATACCAACCATTTCTCGTGGTCAATAAATTTATTCTTCACATAACATAGAATCAGACCTCAGACATCTAAAATGAAATGTCTGTTTCCAACTATGATAGTTAACTATGATATTGGCGAATTGTATTCATGATGTTAAATGCAGTTTGTTTTAAGATTCGTAGTTTGGGAGAAAGCACAGATCCCAAATTAGGCAAGTGCAAGTGAAAGTCTGATGAGCAAAACAAGCCCTAGGGCTCTGTTAAGTTGCATCCCAGAATGTGAGGGAAAATCAGGAGGAGATAGTAGTCTCTGATTTTCCATACGTCCTTAGAGACTAGTCAGATGCCAGAGGTTTGGAGGTGGCTTAGGTGGTGCCACTGTTCAAGAAGGGTGCTAAAAATAAGCCATGGAACTGCAGGCCAGTTAGCCATACATCAGTTGTGGGTAAACCTCTGGAGGCAATATAAGAGACTAGATATGGAGTCCTGTAGCTCACTGGTTAGAGCACTCGCTTTGCAAGCGAGAGACCTGGGTTCAATTCCAGGCAGGGCGAAACCTTGGGCAAGTTTCTTTACTCCACACGCCTAATAATAATCCCTCCAAAAAACCCAAAACAATAATAAATTGGTCATTTTCAATCTATGACTGTTTGTGGGACATTGCTGTGCACAATTGGCTGCCGCGTTCGCCCACAAATATACAGTCAATTCACTTTACAGTATATTCTGTGAAGCGCTTTGGGACGTCCTCCCGACGTGAAAAGCGCTATATCAAATGTAAGAATTATTATTATAGATAGCAATTACAGTACTTAAATCTTCATGAGTTAATCAGTCAGTCAGCCAGGGTTTATAATGGGCAGATCATGTTTGACCAATTTAATAGAGTTTGTTGAAGTAGCAACTGAAAGTGTAGGACAAGGCAATGTTCTGGATGTTGTGTATCTGAGTTTCCAGGAGGCATTTGATAAGGTGACACATGGAATATTGGTGGAGAATCTCAGGGTATGTGGATAGGTCTGGATAGAAAGGTGGTTGACAAAAAGGGTTAATAGAATCATAGGTGGAATCTTAGGTTCTCCTACAAAAGTAGTTACTGCACTTTATAATGAATCCTGAGTTTGAGATGGTCAATAATATGGTAAGGCAATATATCAAACGCAAGGATTATTATTATGAAATGAACTGGAGTTCAATACAGAACCTATAATGGCTTTGAAAAGGGAATTAGACTAATATTTGAAAAATAATAATTTGAAAAGATACTGGAGAAAGTGCAGGAGTGGGAAAAATTAGGAAGTTGCTTCAGAGAGTCAGCATAGACATGACAGGCTGAGTGGTCGCCTTCTGTCCTGGTGAATTCTATGATTTGAACATACCTGATAATAATACCGCAAGACAAAAAAAAATAATAAAAATTGGTTACTTCAATCCACGACTGTTTGTGGGACACTGCTGTGCACAATTGGCTGTTGTGTTTTGCCCACAAATATACAGCCATTCAATTTACAATATATTCTGTGAAGCACTTTGAGACGTCTAGAAGACGTATATCAAATGCAAGGATTATTATTATTGATTTTACCTGGAAATAAGTAAATCCACCTTTTCCTGTAATGCTTCCCCATATACAGCCTAGAGCAGGGTTGTCCAATACATTAACCACTAGCCACATGTGGCTAATTGGGAATCCAAAGGTGGCAAAATTGTACTTTTGATTAACAAATAAAAAATGAGTAACACACCATTGTTGGGCATGTGACCTCAACACTCATATTCGCATGTGTATTTTCACCTTTTTGTGAGTCCTGGTAAAATAATAAGACCAAAAGCAGCATGTGCGAGTATTTTTTGATCGTGCTTTACTTCCTTAGTTGTTGCTTATTGGTTAGCTGCTAAAATTGTGTGTAACATGGGTGAAAATGCTGGATCTGCCACATCTCGCTAAAGAAAACTAAATAAAGAGAAGACCCACACATGCCCTGCTCTCCATCACAATGTGGTTGGATGCTGCTTGCCCTTTGCCTGCTGGAGATGTCCTTATTGGTTGGGCGTGCTTTCTTCTGCTGACCTGGAACAGTTATTTTGATTGGTCGAGCTGACCATGATTGATAGCTCCCCTCCCCACACAATATTGTTACTGAAATCTGGAATTTTCAACGACAACTTGCATTTATATAGTGCTATTCACGCAGGATAGCGTCCCGGAGCGCTTGACAGTGGTGGTGTCTGACCCTGAGCCAGGGGGAGAGAGGGGGAGCTGACCATAAGCACGATAACCATTTGCACCCTGGTTGCAGGTGAACGGAAAAGCAACCGACCAATTTGGTGAAAGAGAAAGACTGCAAAGTTTTGCAATGAATGGTGGTAAAATGTTTAAGTAAATGTACATGTAAATGTACATCCAAAGTACACATACCTGTATCGTGTGAGTGCATGTAAGGTGTTTTCTGCTAAAATTAGTGCATGTGGCTAAAATGGTGTTGTCTGTGGCTATTTAGTGATTTCTATTGGATGACGCTGACGTAATGATTGTGTAGAAGCAAGCAATAGTTTGTTTAACAACAAAGGAAAAAAGTTTACTGCATTAGAATTTTCATTGATACTCTTATTGACAAAGTCAAATTGAATTTGCAGAAGAGCGATGAAACCAGTGTGGCGCTAGATAAACTTCAGCGTAGGGTTCGCCTGATGGAAATACAGCTCTTACAACTGGAAGAAATACGCGAACAAGTGAGTACAGCAGCTGAAGTGCTATACCTAAATCTGTTTTGTTAGAATGATCCAGTTAACACTAGTAAGTCCTTAAATCATCGACAATTTACATACATTTAACAATTCACACAGCTGATTGTGGGCCCGAATTAGTAGGAGGGAAACTGAGAGTGGCCGAAAGATAGATCTTAAAATGGGTTTTGAAGGCAGGAGGGAGGGAGAATGACAGAGGGCCTCCAGCATAGGGTTCCAGAGAGTCGAAGCAGAATGGTTCAAATCTCACCTACCAATGGTGGGGAGAATCAGGTGGTGGACATGCAGCAGGCTGGTGCAGAATTGTGAGTTGAGAAGACGCTGACAGGAGCTAAGCAGGAGAGCCCTGGTCTTGTTGACCTTCACAACTGAAGAAAGTTAGAGCTCATCCAGGACTTGATATCTGAAAGGCAGTCGGTCAGAACAGCATTGGTCCTGGATTGAAGAATAAAAGAAGCAGAGCAATAGAGTTGAGTGTCCAAACAGCATACAAGTCCTGAGGAACTCTGTGTGTGACTCTGTGGGGGCGAGATTGGAATAAATGAATAAAATACAAAGAAAAAGGTTTTGTGTTCACCTTAGAAACACTAATAACTATCCTTCAGATTTCATTTCATCTGAGGGCTATGAGCGTTCAGGTCAAGTCTTTTTAAATGCTACGTACCTGGATTTACATTTTTTTTCACAGATAAACTCAAAATATACATTTCATCCTTTTCCCATTCAAACTGTCTTTTACAGGAGCGGGTTTACTGGCAGAAGAAAGTTGACCACATACAACATCTTGAACAAGCAGATCAAATCAAATCAGAACTGGAACAGGCTTTGAAAGAGATTCATTGTGAATATGAACAGCTTGCTAAAAGGAATAAAGAGGATATGGAAAGATATAAGCAGAAGGTATATAGAAAAGCAACAATCCATCGTAGATACTGAATTGAGAATTTAGAAATGAATCCTAGGTTTTATAAATAAGTATACAATATAAAATCAAAGAGTCAATGCCAAACTTACGTAAATTGTTAGGTAGACTGCAGTTAGAATATTGTGTTCAGTTTTTGGCATTCCACTTTAGGAAGGACATCAAGGTCATATAGAGACGGTGCAAAGGAGATTTACTGGGTTGATATCGGGGATGAAATGGTTTGGCCTATGAGCAGAGACTGAAGGAATTGGGACTTCTTTTGTTAAACAAGGAAAATTATTCTTTTAATTTGTGCTTTATTCATAGTTTGAGGAGGCAAGTAATATTTCATTGCAAAATGCTAGGAAGGAATTGGAATCCTATCGCAAAGAGTTGAGTGAATTAAAATTGAAAGTGAGTATCGAGCTATCTTTCCATTGGTAAAGTGCATCTCAGTTTTTTTCTCAGTAATATTAGTTACCCCAAATCCTACCACTCCACGCTTCCTGTCCTCAAATTCCTAAAAACCTACCTCGTCTCCATGCTTTTGTTTACAACCCTGTTACCCACTACTTCTCATCTTGCTATGGATTTCATACCAACTCTTTATTTTATCCTATGTGAAAGATAATAATAATAATCCTTGTATTTGATAGAGTGCTTTTCACGTCTTCCAGTATAGAATATATTATAAAGTGAATTGATTGTATATTTTGTGGATGAAATGCGGCAGCTAATTGTGCACAGCCGTGTACCATAAACAGTCGTGGATTGAGTGACAAATTTTTTTTCTTGAGGGATTATTATCATTATTAATTATTATTAGTAATTATTATTAATTATAATAATAGTGTTATCTTAATATTATTATTACGATGCTTTAGAAGTGCACATTGTTCTTGTTATAGTGACATGGGATGTTTCGTATCTACCTGAGGCAGACATGTGCTCCTCAACTTCCCATCCAAAGGACAGCGCGTCCGACAATATAGCTGATCTATAAAAGACCTCTAAATACCCTTAATATGTAGCATATGTGTAACTGATCTATGAAATCATTTTCTTCTAAAAATAAGGATGAATTAATGAAGAACACACTGCTAGATAAGGAAAGAGAAATGAACAAGTGTAGGGATGTCGGTAAAGCAATGGAAAAGAAGATTGTAATTCATACAAATGAATATCAGGAACTGCTCAATGTAAAGACTCAACTTGAGCAGGAGATTGCTGCTTACAAAAATCTTCTGAATCAGGTGGAGAAGAAAGCAAGGTTAGTACTTTGTAAGTAAGGCTTGTAGGTCAAGTATACCAACAACTTACATTTGTACAGCATTTTTCATGTTGGGAGCATGTCTCAAAGCGCTTCACACAGCTGACTGGAAGCCTGAGCTGGGGGGTGGGAGAACTGAAGGGGGTGGGGGAGGCGCCTAAAAGTGTGGTTGAAAATAAAATTCTTAAGGTGGGCCTTAAAGATGTATGGGAAGGGGCGAGGCAGACGGAGTTCAGGATAGAACATAAAAACACAAGAAATGCTAGATGAAAGAAGACGAAAGTCCATCTAGTTTGTCTTCCACCTTCCTGGCAGTCGCATGCACTATGTCCTGAACTACCTGTGTACTATATCTCATAATGTTATCTCCTAAAAGAAAACTAGCAAATCTGTGTTTGAAAGAATCAACACTTCCGGCTTCAACTGTCTCCCGAGGGAGCCTCTTCCACAGGCTCAATTTTGCTTCACTGAAATAGTGTTTGCATAGATTCGTTCTGAATGTATATCTTAAATTGCAGGCTATGTCCTCTAGTTTTAATATTCTGGACGTTGAAACATGATCTATATTGTCTAGAGCCTTTAGAATCTTAAAGACGCCAATCATGTCGCCTCCCAATCTTCTCTTTTCCAGCATGAACATGCCCAATATACTTAGTCACTCCTCGTCGTCCAGTCCCTCCATTCTCTCAATCATTCTGGTTGCCCTCCTCTGTATCTTCTCAATTTCTCCAATATCCTTATTGTGCTGAGACAACCAGAACTGTACACAGTACTCTTAAGAGTCGCCTCACCAATAATTTATACAGTGGCAGGATTACCCCACTATTTTAGCTTGCTATTGATCCTTTGATTCATCCCAACATCTGGTTTACTTTACTCACTGCAACAGCGCATTGTTGGGAAAGCTTCATTTTATTGTCAATCAGGCCCCCCGGTTCCTTTTCATTTTCCATACATATTATTTTCCTTCCATTAAAATAATAGTCACTTCTAGGCTTTTTTGTCCTCATGTGAAGTACTTTACATTTCTCCACATTGAATTTCATCTGCCAACGATCTGCCGAATTCCCAAGTATGTTCAAATCTTCCTGTAACCTATCTTGTTCAGCTTTGCAATCTACCACCTTCATTAGCTTTGTGTCATCCGCAAACGTAGTCACTGTGCTTGCAACTTCTAGTTCCAGATCATTTATAAAAATATTAAACAAAAAACTCCCAAAACAAATCCTTGTGGAACTCCACTGGTAACATTTTCCCAGTTTGATGACATTCCCTGTACCACCACCCTCTGGGTTCTTCTGGTCAACCAGTTGCATATCCATTGTAATATATCTCCACTGATTCCCGCTTTCTTTACTTTCAGTACCAGCCTCTCAAGAGGAACTATATCAAAGGCCTTACTGAAATCCAGACATCCACAGCCTTACCCTTATCAGGCTCCCTTGTTACACCTTCAAAGAAAACCAGTAAATTAGATTGGCAAGACTACCCCTTCATGAACCCATATTGGCTATCATTTATGATTTTATTTCTATCAGATGCGCTATGATTTTATCCACATTGGACATCAAACTCTTTGGCCTGTAGTTTCCTGGGTCACTTGTGTTACCTTTTTAAAAAATAGGAGTAACATCTGCCTTTCTCCAGTCCCCCAGCATCTCTCCAGCATTCAATGATTTTTGAAAGATTTGTGCCAGTCGTTTCTGTGACTTCCTCCCCCTTAGATCCTTAAGGATCCTCGGATGCAATTTATCCACCCCCTGAGATTTATTTACCTTTAATTTGCACAGTTGTCTGGCAACCACACTGGTAGTGATATGAATCGTGTTGCAACTTTTCTCTGTGACATCCTTGAGTTTTCTTTCCAGATCAGATAAGTTACCTGTCTCCTCCTTGGTAAAGACTGATGCAAAAAAAAATATTTAACACTATTGCAGCCTGTGCAGCATTATTTGTCATGTTCTCTCCAAACTCACCTTCAGTGGCCCTATTCCATTGTTTTTTTTCTTTTACTCTTAAAAACGTTTGGTTATTCCTGAATTCTGCACCTCAACAGCTGCTTTCAGGGTCTATTCCGTGGGTTTGACAGACTGGGTTCTTAGTTACCTTATTGTGGTGATTACCAAGTATGTTGTGGGGGTATCTAGGACTTCATTCTGATTGGCTGCTCATTCACACACTATAAACAATTGGTACAACAGTAACAACAATAACTTGCACTTATATAGTGCCCTCCACGCAGGGTAGTGTCTCAGAGCGCTTAACAGTAGCGGAGCCTGACTCTGAGCCAGTGGGGGGTGGTGGGTGGGGGCTGAAACACAGTCGAAGAGGAAGGTTTTCACATGGGACTTGAAAAAGGGGAGAGAGGAGGCGAGGCAGATGAATGGAGGAGAGCGTTCCGCAGTTTCAGGGCATAGTGGCTGAAAGTGTGACCTCCGATGGTGGGGCGGCAGGTGCAAGGGATGAGGAGGGGGCCTGTGCCAGTCGAGTGGAGGTGATGGGTGGTGGATTGCGGAGTGAGAAGGTCGGGAGATGCCAAATTGGTATTAATATTAATATTCCCACATAAACTACCTCATTCTGGATTTAGGTAAGCACAGTGCATTCTTCTAGAGAGAGTGAGTGTACTTTCCAGACATAAGAAAATTCCCATGTATAGGTAGCGGCATGTATGGAACTTCAGCACAGTGATCTCTTCAACACAGTGACCTCTGGAAAGTTTCTGCATGGGTTAGACACCCAGGTGACCAAAATGCTGTTATAAAATGTAACTTTTACCTTAATAACTCTTTCGGGGAAAATCCACCAGAAATGAAACCCTACTATACCAGTAATGTAATTACAATTTTTTTAAGTGATGTCATTTTATTGTTACTTTTTAGGGACTTTAATTCTCTACCTTCCATTGTTGACAAAGGTAAGTTTACTTGATGTTATATGCCAACTCACAAAAAAAATTATAACTTCAAATGTCTTGCTTTTTCATCCTGTACTGACTGCCTCCACAGACACCTTCTTGTACATTAATGCCCAGGGCTTCCAAAATACCTGATTACTAGATTACTTCCAGAATACCTATTTACTAATAAAGACGAATCTGTCTGTCCACTAAAAATGCAATAACTGATTGGCCTGGAGACGTGATTTATATCTCATCAGAAAGATCTTGCATGGTTGAGTGTCATGGGCATATCTTTTTTCGTGGATCTCCTGTCGTTGATGAGTTATATTAAAAATGCTTTAATTAAGCCCCAAAATATGAGGTATGCCTCGTATTCTGTAACAAAATAGTGACAGAGGAAATTCCCTCACCCTTCTAGAGAGATACATTGGGAGAGGAAAGAATGGAAGAGAGTGATGAAAAAAATTCAATGCTGCATTCTTAAAATTAAATCTCTCCCCCACCCCCCTCAAAATAAAATATGCCGAGTCCCATAAACTCTCGAGGGTAAGAATGAGGAGGTGAGAGAAGGTTTTTTGGGGGAGGGATGGAGGGGGGAAAATGGAAAGGTTATATGAGCCTGCGTGTGAGTGAGTGTGTCAGGTGGAAGAGAGGGAGGAGAGAGGGTTAAAGTGATCACACATTGTATGGCAGTTTTGCTTAGTATTTATGGCATGTTAAATGGTTTGTGAGTGGTAAAAATCTACCACTGAAATCTACATTCCATATTGGAACCTTTGTTTGCAAGTGTAGCTGCCACGGGTACAGCTAATTAATTATAATGGCAAATCCGTGGTGGTTTCAGGGGCTGGGGGTGGGGGGCGGGGGAGAGGAGAGAGTCTTTGGGGTTAAAAACTGAACTGACATTGGAGACGCAAGTATTACATCTGACTCCAGAAGGACAAGATCACATAAATGACATCAACGACATCATCTACAACAAATTAATTGAAAATTACATTGGTCTTGTGTTTCCCACTCTTCCCCACTAACCTGAAGGCTGGCTGACTTTTCGTATGTGAAGGATACTTTTAATTCAAAGAATGAAATGCTGCCAAGTATGTAAATTATTCTTTTCTTTTCCCCTAAAAATCACAGGAGCAATTCATGACAAATGTTATGGTTTAGAATCTAAATCCCGGATACCAGGTAAATACATTTTAGAACTGAGAATGTAGTTTATGACCAAATGTTTATTTATATATCAATAATTACGATCTTTAACATTCCCCCTGTGTCGGTGGACAGTTTAATGACTCACCTGAAGGACGGCATATCTGACAGTGCTCCCCCAATACTGCACTGTAATGTCAGGCTAGACTGTGAGCTCAAGTCCCGATGTATGGTTTGAATGCACAATTATTTGATCAAAAGGCAAAAAAAATTCTGATGTTTGATTTTTCTGTGATGAATAATGGTTATGTTTTAGATTCTGATCCCGGAGATGGTAATGAAACGTGCATTCTTTCTTCGTCTGATGAGGATAAGGAATCCGAGGTGAGATTACTGCTAGTTAATAAGCATGATCATTCTGTGCAATAGAATTTTATGTCTAGAATTAGTACTAAATATCCAGCTGAGTTATGGTGAGGCTGTGATACAGTGATAGCATTGGCTCATCCAACTGCTAGACAATTTATATTTTCATTGCTTGTTTGCTGGACTGAACTCCTCCAATTTTAAACAAATATTTTTAAAACACACAAAGCACCCCCTTGGTGCAAACCCATTACATTATCAATAAATCAGAATTAGAGCTATTATAGTATGCAAGGCTGTCTTTCTGTGCACATGTGTAGTGAATGCAGAAGCACCCCCAGTTATGGGGCTGGTTGGAATTTTATCGACCCCAACCATATTATTATACCAGGGCTCGACTGTAGTTAGACTGTGAGGAAATAAATAACTTGTTTTATTTAATTACTGAGTAATTTGCATAATAAGCCCATTACAACAACAAGATTACATTGGTATAGTGCCTACCACGTCGGGAGGACGTCCCAAGGTGCTGAACAGTGTACAGCATTTCAGACCCGACCTGGGCTCTGGGGGGAGAAGAGAGGGGAGGGAAAGTGGGGGTGACCAATGGCATGGTCGAAGAGGAGGGTTTTGAGGCGGGACTTGAAGGAGGTTAAGGAGGGGGCGAGGCGGAGAGATTGGGGGATGGAGTTCCAGAGGTTGGGGGCAGAGTGGCTGAAGGCTCTCCTGAAAATGGTGGGACGTGGAGCAGGCCGGAGACAGCTGAGCGGAAGGAGCGGGTGGGTTGGTAGGGCGTTAGGAGGTCACAAAGATAGGCTGAGGCAAGACCATTGAAGCCTTTGTAGGTGAGGACCAGGATTTTGAACTGGATCTTCTGAAGGATAGGGAGTCAATGGATTTGGGTGAGAATGGGGTCATGGAGTTTGGTGCGGGAGAGGACACGGGCTGCAGCGTTCTGGATTATCTGCAGCCTGTGGAGGGAGGAGTTGGGAAGGCCGACACGCAGGGCGTTTGCATACTCGAGCCTGGAGTGATGAAGGCATGAACAAGAGTTTCAGCGCCTGAGGGGTGAGGTAGTGGCGTAGTCGGGCGGATTACTGCCCCGCATCAGGACTTGAACACACAAAGTTTACAGAATTCAAAAAAAGATGGTGTGCTGACGAACAATCTTCTGGATTAATTGGTCATTTGTTTCATGAATTGTGTGTGAGCTCTTTCTGTGCACAAAATGGCTAACGTATTTAAATACAGTCACTACAGTTGACATTAATTCGTGGAGTCTTATAGCTTAGTGGGTAGAGCACTTGTCTCGTTTGCAAGAGGACCTGGGTTTGATTCCCGGGCGGAGCAAAACGTTGGGCAAGTTTCGTTACTCCACACACCCGTTTACCTAGCAGTAAGTAGCAGGAGCCCGATTGTAAGTCGATTGGTGGATCACTTTTCTGAGAGTAATAATCCCTTAAAAAAATGTGGTCGCTCAATTCATGGCTTTTGGTGGGACACTTCCATGTGCAATTGGCTGACACGTTTTGCTCACAAAATATACAATCAGTTCACTTTACAGTATATTCTGTAAAGCATTGAGAGTCTCAATGACATGAAAAGGCACTATATCAAATGCAGGGATTATTATTAACCCCAATGAAAATTTATTATATTATTAAATGGATAGTTATGTGATAACCTGCATCATACAATATTTCCAGATCCAGGGGGAACATATTCCCAACTCTCTGCCATTGTACCTCAATAATCAGACACATTTGTTTCTGTTCTTTGCAGGAAAATGAAGATTTGTGTGCCCTGGACCAGGACTAGTGCAGTGGAATATGGAACAAGAAAGGGAAGCTACTCAAGGCTTCAGCACACTTTCAATTACAACATATGACAAGCGCATTAATAAGTTCATGTTCAGACTTTGTATACATTACTAGTAAATCCTTTTTAGGTATGTTGGATTCATGCAATAAATATGGGTTATTTACTACCAAATCTGATATCAGGCACAATCATTTTTATGTGCGAATTCTACATTAAATTTATTTATGATTTTAAACTTTTACTGAAAATTAAGAAAATAATAAAATAATATTCCTTGCATTTGATAGAGCACCTCGCACAGGGAGAGGTTGCCCCAAAGCGCTTCACAGGATATACTGTGAAGTCTGGTGACTGACAGGAGCCAGTTTGTGCACTGCAATAATCCCGCAAAAGCCATGAACTGATTGTCGCATTTTATTTTGGAGAATTGTTAATATAAAAACTATTATAAAATTCTCCAGATTTAGGGCATCTCCACAAAAAAAAGCGGCCGCCCCCCCGCGGCCTCCACCCACAGCGCCCCCCCGCGGCCTCCACACACAGCGCCCCCCCGCGGCCTCCACACACAGCGCCCGCCCCCCATGGCCTCCACACACAGGGCTCGCCCCCCGCGACCTCCACACACAGCGCCCTCCCGCGGGCTCTCACACACACATTGCGCCCCCCCGCGGCTTCACACACACACACACACACACACACACACACATTGCGCCCCCCCCCCGCGGCCTCACACACACAGCGCCCCCCCGCGGCCTGGGCCTCGCTCTCACTGGTCCTGCGCATGCTCAGTGTGGATTCGCCTCGGGGTAGGTACATTTTTTGGCTGAAAAAGGAGCAAAGTGTCGGCGGTGGCGGTTGGTGTAGCGGGGCCTGTGTCCGGGGCCTGTGTCCGGGGCCTGTGTCCTGGCTTTGCTCTCGAGTTTCTCAGTGACTCAGGTTAGTGCCGCCCCGCGCGAGGCTCGGCCCGGACACAAAGGTCAGGATATAACCGCTGGGCCTAAGCGAGGCCGAGGCCTGACTGACACCGACTACAACTCGGATTAACTGGGATTTTAGCTCCAGACCAGAAACGGTGCAGATTGTCCCAAACTCCCGTTTGCTGCACCAGTGAAGGGCGGTAATTGTGGAGTTAATGTTTGATTGTAGAGCTGAAGTGACCAGAGACAGAAATAACAGGTTTGTCATCAGCTTTCCTTGTTCACTCTTGTAAATAAATCTGTATTTAAACTCCAGAGCCAAGAGCAGCGCAATAACAGTCAGATTATAGCTGTGTCTCAAATTGGGACTGTTTTGGTCAAGTAACTCTCCACCCCCTCCCTCTGGCCCGGCTTTTTGAAGTCTTCCCTACATCTTCCATCTTGGGTCTCTCTCCCTGTCTGTCACGGTTCTTCAGTGATGTGCAGATAACTTACAAGTCTGTAGTCTTTAATTCCTTTATATATAGAGAGAGACTTGAAGAGCCTCGCTTTCATTAGTTTCTGCAGAGCTGTTTTGTTCACATTTCTCCATCTGTTGATTTTCTAATTCTGCCTTCTTTTCTCAAACCAAGTCTGAATCAACCTGAATCAGTGATTAATTTACTGTGTGCTTTGCTGTATTAGACACAAGACTTTTTTCTTTCTTGGATGAGGTTGAGCAGAACAGCCTCCAGTCACGTGTCATCTTTGTTTGTTAGCCTCGAGCAGTTGGTAACACTCTTGCCTCTGAGTTAGAAGATTGTGGGTTCAACCTCCACGTTGGGATTGAACCTCATATAGTCTATTTGGACACTCAAATGCAATGCTGCATTGTCAGAGGTGCTGTCCTTTGGATGAAGCATTAAACAGAAGTCCTGTCTGTCTATTCAGGTGGACACTTAAAGATGCCATGGCACTATTCGAAATCTAAAAATCAAAAGCATAGCTTTGAGACATTCTCCTGATTTGAAAGGCACTTATATTAAATGAAAGGATTATTATTTTAACTTGATCTACAGCTAGCTATCATTAGTTGTTAACTATACAAAAAGAGAAGTGTTTTTCCTGCTGCCCTAGCCAATATAAAATTGATCACTCACTCCATGGCTGTTTGTGGGACAAAATGTCCACAAAATACACAGTCAATCCAGTTTACAGTATATCCTGTGAAGTGCTTTGAGATGTCTCAATGACATAAGACGCTATATTTCAAATGCAAGAATTATTATTTTGATGAGCAAAACGATTCACAGAAAATAAAGTTCCCACCAAGTTGTTTTCACTCTTTGAAAATGATCTGTTCTTTTTTTAGGAACCATTTAAACCCAATTGTCTGAGATTTTAACCATAAAACTGCTTCTTCTTGGAGCTGCGCTGGCTCCAAGTTGACATAATTGGCAATGGAATGTCAGAATTGAATCAGTACTCCAAGGCTATCTCGGTTGTCTGATCAGCTAACCTGGCTCATCAGTCTTGTCAACCTGTGCCTAATACTCTATTAATAATAATAATAATAATAATAATAATCCTTGCATTTGATATAGCGCTTTTCACGTCAGGAGGACGTCCCAAAGCGCTTCACAGAACACACTGTAAAGAGAATTGACTGTATATTTGTGGGCGAACGCGGCAGCCAATTGCGCACAGCAATGTCCCACAAACAGTCATGGATTGAAAATGACCAATTTATTATTGTTTTTGGTTTTGGAGGGATTATTATTAGGCGTGTGGAGTAAGGAAACTTGCCCAAGGTTTCGCCCTGTGCCTGGAAATGAACTCAGGTCTCTAGCTTGCAAAGCGAGTGCTCAACCACTGAGCTACAGGACTCCACTTAGGTAAGTAGGGTGTGTTCCTTTACGATGGAGGTATATTCCGTGCCAGACACGGCATCCATATGTGCAATGGATACTCTTAAGTGTGGTGATGGGTTTCTGCATGTGTCAGACACTCAACCAAAAGGCATAAACCAATAAGAGAAAAATAATGACCTTGTTCATCATGTCTCCTTGTTTCAAATGTAAGACTAAAAGTTAATTTTTTGACATTTTAGGTACAGCTTAGAATGTTGCTGGGACAATCTCCTACTTGTTGAAGATTGGTTGGCCACGTGCTGCCATTATGGGTGAGTCTTGTGCTTCATCAAAATGAGATATGATGGGAGCCTTTCAACCTCCACTCCCCAAGTATCTTTCTCTTTTAAACACTCCTATTGATTCCACCTCTTCAGCTTTCTGAGGCAGAGTGTTCCATATGTTCACAACCTTCTGTGTGAGGAAATGATTCCTGACCTCAGATTGTTGTTATAGGGTACCAGGTGGATACCAGACTGCACAATATTATTTGCAAGAATATTATTATGATAACTAAAGCCAGGTTACACTTTTAATTCTGTTTAATTGTATCTTAAGTATGTTGTTTAAACTCCAATTCCTACCAAGAGTTGTAATAGTTGTGATTGTAGGATTTGCTGAGTTCAACAGCTGTGATGGAGCTGAATCAAATTAATTACAGCAACAAACAAATTACATTTGTAAAGCACCTTTCAGGTCAGGAGGACATAGAAAATTATTAACTTCAGGTGCTGCAGTCTGCAGAGTTGTGTAGCTGGGACATAGAAACAGAGCCACAAGAATTTATAGCTCAGAAGAAGGCTGTTTGCCCCATTTGTCTGTGCTGGCTCTTTGAAAGAGTAATCCATTCAGTCTCATTTAACTGACTTTTCCCCATACTCCTGTAGATTAATCATCTTAATGGTTAAGTGGAGTCCTGTAGTTTATTGGTTCGAGCACTAGCTTTGCAAGTGAGAGGACTTGTTCGATTCCCGGTTAGGGCAAACCGTTGGGCAAGTTTCCTTACAACACATGCCTCTGTTTACCCAGCAGTAAGTAAGAACCCAGTTGTTAGTCGATTGACAGATTGTTTTTCCGGGGGTAATAATCCCTTCAAAAAAATTAATTAAATAAATAATAATTTGGTCATTCAATCCACAACTGCTTGTGGGACACTGCTGTGCGCAGTTAGCTACTGCGTTTTGCCCACAAAATATACAGTCAATTCGTTTTACAGTATATTTTGTGAAGCACTTTGAGGCATCTCGAAGACGTGATAAGGCTCTATATCAAATGCAAGGCTTATTATTATCATAATCAATCATAATAATAATAATAATCCTTGTATTTGATACGTCGGAAGGACGTCCCAAAGCGCTTCACAGTACACACTGTAAAGTGAATTGACTGTATATTGACTCAGGTCTCTCACTTGCAAAGCGAGTGCTCTAACCACTGAGCTACAGGACTCCAAATCATTGTATTTAGTACAATGCCTTTAATGTTAGGCCATCCCAAAGTACTTCACAGAATTTACTATAAAGTGTTGTGACTTTGTAATTTTGTAAGTGAATGCAGTAGCAGAGTTACCCACAGCAATGTCTGACAACCAGCCATGGAGTGAATGACTAATTTTATTTGGGGAATCGTTGGCCAGGGCACCATGAGAAACTCCCATCTCTTGTTCAAAATTAGTTTAAATTGTTTGGCTGTTGTTTAAATGAGTCCAGTGAACTTCCTTTCTTTGCCAGTTGTTAATTAACCTCTGGGTAAAGAAAAACTTCTTGGTATCTATCGTGACATTGCCCTTTGCAACTCTAAACTGTTGTCCTCTTGTTCTGCATCCAAAAGTATTGTTCTGGGTTTACTTTTTCAGTCCCATTTAAAATATAAGCCTTTCTCTCAGTCATTTTCTTTCAAGATTGAAAAGCTCCAGCTTGTCTAATTATGATGATAATAATAATAATAAGGAAGGATTGAGTTTGCTCAACTCTTTGTGGTGAACTTGGTGATATGATACCTGAGCAAGCATGCCTGTTGTATTTCAAATGGTTGATTTATTACTGTCAGTGGTGGTTCCATTAAAAGAGAGTTTAAAAAAAACTAAAATTCCTCTGAATTCTTTCCATGATTTTCTGAAAATATAATCCCTTGGAAAATGCTTTAGTGAATGCTCATGATGTACTGTTTAAATTAAATATTTTGTAGATGAGCAGCAAGCTCTAAACTCAATCATGCAGGATCTGGCAGTGCTCCACATGGCCAGCCGTCCCGTCCTGTCCTTACATGATGCAGGGAAACCCAAAGCCACTTCCTCCAATAATCAGGTACGTGTGAATGTGAACACAAAGTAGAGTCCAGCCTGTGCTCTGACTATAGTTTAATTACATACTCCCTAAGAAGCTTGGATCCATTTAGAATAATATATTTATGTTATTATTATATTATGCATTTATAACATTTGTGTACTGTGGACCCTGTGTAATATCGAAAGCGCAGTGTACTCCCATCACTTCAGTCTTCGTCAGGCTCCATTGACTCTCTGGCTGTGAGCAGATAAATTTTAAGATCCTTCCCCTTACCTATAAATCAAGAGACACCACAGTGCGGTGATGGAGGTGGGCTGTCCTGTGCTCTGGGATGCTGCCCTGAGGGAGGAGCGCTATCTAAATGCAAGTTGTTGCTGCTGCATTGTTGGAGGAACTGTCCTTCGGATGAGATGTTAAACTGAGGCCTCATCTGCTTATTTAAATGGACTGTAAAGATCCTATGGCACTATTTGAAAAGAGAAGCGAGTTTCTCCTGGTATCCAGGACAACAATCTCCCCAAATAAAATTGGTCACTCATTCCATGGCTGTTTGTGAGATGTTGTCATGTGGCTGCTGTGTTCGTGACAACAGTCACTCCACTTTACAGTCTATCCTGTGAAGAATTTTGGGACATTTTCCTGACTTAAAAAGGTGCTATCCCAATGTAAAGATTATTATTATTTAATCTCTTTGTGCCTGAGCATTTCCCCTACCCCACCCCTCTGCTTGTCTCCTCTGGGCTTGCTGTGACTCCCCTCCTTAGTTTCATCACTATCGATGATAGACTTCAAATTCTACACCCTCAACCTCTGGGATTCCCACCCACTATCTCTGCATTCCCTGTTCACCTCCCGCCTCAAACCTACCTCTTTGGCCTCCTAAAGCCACCTTCCCCTTCTTTCTTGTTTGATAACTATGTCCCTGTGAAACGCTCCAAGATGTTACCCAACATGAAGAGTGCTCTATAAATGCATGTTGTTGTTGTTGTACAGCTCTAGCTTCTTGTCCAGTGCATATCACATAGGAAAACGTTACTGTTTTTGTATCACATCTCTTTGGAGCACGGAGTCGGACTGTGGTATAATATGCATATGTATCAGACAATGTGGCTCTGCACAGCATCTTTAGAAACCCCAGAATATAAATAATGTGCACCTTCATAACCAGAAATAGCTGAATGTGGTAAAAATTCAAACCTATACAGGATAGAACAAAAAAGGTGAATTGGTATTCCAGGGAAAGAAATATGAAATCATCTGGATTGAGTTAAAAACAGGAGCGGAAAAGCTCAATACAATAAAAGCAGAATATTTGGACTGCAACTATCTACAACAGCTTGGATTTATATAGCACCCTTCACGCGGGGTGGCATTCCAGAACACTTATCTATCCATAATCTCTAACATTGTTCTTGACATATTTATCTGGTTCACTTTTAAATGCTGTTATGAACTCAGCTTTAACAGCCATTTGTATAAAGCATTCCATATATCCGAAAAATCCTCTGTGTGAAATAAATTTCTTTATCATCTTCTATCTATGGCTACGGTTAAGATGACAACAACAACAGATTATATATATGCTTTGTGATGGGTTAAGTTAATTTAAATAAAAAATGTAATATTGGTGCTGTCACTCAGTCTACCCAGTGTACCCTATCCTCCATTCTAACCTCCTCCATCATCTCTCCTTTCAACTCAACTTTCACGGACCTGCCCTTGCTTGGTTCAAATTCTACCTCTCCTACCATCTCCATTTTGTTTCCACTAACGGCTTCTCCTCCAGGCCCCACACCATCATGTGTGGCGTCCCTCAGGGCTCTGCCCTTGGTCGCCTTCTTTTCAACAATTACATGCTCCTCTTGGTGACATCATCCGTAGACATGGGGTCAACTTCCGCATGTATGGAATTGACACTCAATACTACCTCTTCGCCTCCACTCTTAACTCCAGGACCACTGCTGTCCTCACAGACTGCCTGTTAGACATCAAGTCCTTGATGAGAGCAAACTTTCTCCAGTTGAACGTCAACAAGACCGAGGCTTGGCTCCCATCAATGCCTCCATACTTCAGGCACTGATAGCATCACCCTTCATGGATGCACTCTCCACCTCACGGCACCAATAATGAACTTTGTCACTTGTTCAACCCTAAATTGTCCTTGATACCCCACATCTGTGCCATGACCCCCTCCGCCTTTTCCCACCACATTGTCTGGCACCGCCACTGTCTCTCACCCCAGGCAGTTGAGAGCCTCATACACGCTTTCATCACATCCAGTCTCGACTATGCAAACTCCCTGCTTGTCAGCATCCCAAACTCCTCCCTTCAGTCTACAGATCATCTAGAACTCTGCAGCCCGTAACCTCTTCCGCATCAGGCTCCGTGACCCTATCACCCCCATCCTCGCCCGACTCCACTGGCTTCCCATCACACAGAGGATACAGTTCATGATCCTGGTCCTCACCTTCAAAGTCCTCCACGGCCTCACTCCTCCCTACCTCTCTGACCTCCTAACCCCCTACCATCCTGCTCGTTTCCTCCGTTCAGCGGGCTCCGATCTGCTTCATGTTCCCCCACTTGCCCCGACCCACTATTGGCAGGCGGACCTTCAGCCTCTCTGCCCCCACCCTCTGGAACTCCATCCCACAGTACCTCCGCCTCGCCCCCTCCCTTGCCTCCTTCAAAACGCTTTTCAAGATCCTCCTCTTTGACCATGCCTTTGATCGCCCTCCTACCCCTGATCTCCATCCCTCCTGATCCCAACCACCAGCTTGGGTGTGGATCCCTGACTGTCCAGCGCCTTGGGACGTCCTCCTGTCGTGAAAGGCATTGTGTAAATGTCATTTGTTGTTGTTATTGTACCCAGTGTACATAGTAAACACTAATATTTCCTTAATCACAAGCTACGACTATGAATTGTTGTGAAGGGTTAAAGACTGATCTTTGCTATCAGTCCATGGTTTTCTGATAAACGTACTGTTAATACCCGGCTACAAATGGGTATACAGTTGTAATAAATCATTCAAAGATTGGGTTTTAAATATTACACTTTGCTAACAACAACAAGATTCCATTTATAGAGCGCCTTTCACGTCGGGAGATGGTTTCACAGTATGTGAATCAAACGTGATTAATAATTAAAATCCTGGCTTGAATTTCTGAGATTAAGGAGAGAAAGTTGAACAGAATTCCTCCATTCTTGGGGTGATTGACCGGTTTCAATAGGGAATTTCAGAAACTCCTGAGGTATTGAGTGGGGTTAGCAACCAATGTCAGAATCTAAATACCTCTGTGCTCTCAACCACTAGGCCACCATATACAAACATTCTTATATTTGTTTTTAATTTAATATATTTTTAATTTTCAGAATGACATTCGAGTCAAGTTTGAATATCGTGGTGAAAAAAGGTGAGAAATGTAGCTCACCACAGAAGTTACAGAACTGCTATACACAGTTACTACAGCAACAAATTGTATTATATAGTACCCTTCATGCCTGATAGCGTTTCAGCGCTTGGAGTACAGCACAAAACACAGGACATATAAGGCTATTAAACCTGAGTCAATTATGATATTTAAAAAAGAAACACTTAAGTGAAGATATAGGATGTGGAAATGGATTTGAGAGTCTTCAGTGCAGGTGATGCCACAGCATAAGCATGAGACTGAGTTGTGCTCAGATTTCTGTGACAATCTATTGGATATCTCACTCTGATAAACAAAATGTACCAGCTTCAAATAGAGATTTGGTAAATCAGATGTTTATTGAATGCAGTGTTTTCAGCTTACTGTTCCACAAGTAGCTTTACTTCCTGAATGTGAGAGACTGTCTAATCTGGTGCTCCTCATTTTGGTTCAGAATCCTTCAGTTCCCTCGGCCAGTTCATTTGGAAGACATTAGAGTAAAAGCCAAGGTTGCCTTTGGTCAGCCAATGGGCCTACACTATACAAATAATGAGGTATGATCATATCTTTATCTCGCTCTTTTTCCAGGGAATATAACTCAATAAAATATAACTCTGTGCCTGTCGCCTGCTGAGTGTGCATGTGTTTCAGCTGTAAATGACCAAACATCAGTTGTGAGAGAAGAACAACTGACGTTGGTTTTGTTTCTCCAAATTTTCCTACACTTTGTGCACGTGATGCTGTGTTTCTATGAATAGATCCATTTGGTGGTTAAAGAGGACAGACTTGCACCCTGTGTCACTAAACAATAGTATTAAAATAGCATTGGGGCCAGGCATCTATCTCTGCTGCTATGTCATGTGAAGCCTTCAGGCTGCTCTCAGCACTTTTCTTATTGTTTTAAATAAATGTGATGTACAGTATGTCATTTTTCAGTCTCAACATCTTCCACTTTTTGTTAGTACATTTGACCTATTCACAATTCAATGTGTTCCTTCACTCAACTCCCCCCGCCCCCACCACCCCACACCCTTTCAAATTAATGTCTTCACCCCACACAATTCCACTCTAGTAGCAGAAGTTCCTTAAAGGTGGAACGTAAGAAAATAATTATAACGTTGAAGGCCCTGTAAGTTAGTTTTATTGGAGTTTTTCAACAAATCCATTTGCTTGGTGATGTTTATAAACATGTTTATTGTTTATGCTGCAGTTAGTGATCCCATTGACCACGCAGGATGATTTGGATAAAGCCATCGAACTCCTGGATCGCAGTGTGCACATGAAGAGCCTGAAGATTTTGCTGGTGCTTCAGTCAAATAACCAGGTATAACGTTAGGAAGAGTGAATAAAGTGAAGTTACAGGTACAGTGTAGGAGAGAGAATACTCACTGCAATGAGCTATTCTCTCCATTGTATTTGTCCCTATATGTAGTGCAGCCTGGTTATAACTCACTTCACTATTACAGATTTAGCTAGAACACCATTCACTGGGCAGCTGGCAGCCAATTCCTGCTCGCGGGCTGGGTTTTACACTAACATGACTGACATCTGGATTAATTGGTCGTTACCGATGTCGCTTCCTGCTTTGCTGTTTATCACAAAAGCATCGGAGACTGAGAGAGCAAGATTCTGAGGCCAAGAGAATGGCAGAATGTGAGAGAGTAGAACCACAGCAATTTACAGCACAGGTCATTTGGCCCTTGTGCATGTGTTGGCTCTTTGAAAGAGCATTGCATTTGATATCGTTTACCGGCATTTTCTGCAAACCCCTGTAAATTATTCTTTTTTAGATGTTTATCTATTTTTAGGTTATATGGATTCTGTTATGATCTCCTCGTGTCTTTGGACATTCCACACCTTAACTCTCTGTACGCAGTTCCTCCTAATCACTCGATTTTCTCGTTTGTGAGGTATCTTACATTGATGCTTTCCAGTAACTGATTCACCGGCCAGTGAAAATAATTTCTCCCCATTGACCTATCAAGATTCCTTGATAAAACTCCTCAACCTCCTCTAATCCACTGGCCCAGTTCACCCAGTCCCTATTGATAGGTCAAACCACTTGTCTCTGTATCATCCCAATAAATCTCATTTGGATCCCCTCTATGGCTCTGATATCAAACATATATAATCTCAAGCTGTTCTGCATTAAATTTCAGCTTCCATCTCACTGCCCAATCCACTAGAGAGAGCTTAAGAGAAAATAGCAATGTGCGCGAGAGAGTGGCTGGGAAGCATTAGAGTTGGCACAGTTTGGTACTATAGTATCCATTTATGTTCTAATGGAATACTATTTTAGTTTGAACTTTAGCCAATTTGTAATGTGTGACCTGCTCAATTATCTTCTCTGTTTGCTTGTCTACAGTGGGTCTGCTCTCCATTAGTGCAGAGAATTGGCTCGACCGCTGCAGATGTTTGTTTTCCTTGCATTTCCTGTTCTTGTCTATATTTCGCACTCTGATTTCCCTATTAATTAGTTAACAAACCTCAGCAATGTGGAAACATTACCAACGTTGGATGACTTGGACAATAGCACAATTTATGTGGACAAAGAGAGGAAAACACGGCTTCCACTGATTGGTAAGTACTAGTTACATTAATGGTAGGTTTCTAAAACACATCAAAACAGGTTGTAAAATTCATAACCTTTTGACATTTGGTATAGCACTTCTCATGTAAGGTAACGCCGGATAGCGCTTTTAGGTATACTGGAAGATACACTGTAAAGTGTAGTGACTGTGTGTTTTGTGGATAATTGCGGCAGTCAATTTGCACACTGCAGCATCCCACAAACAGCCATGAAGTGAATGAACAATTTATATTCAGAATTGTTGGCCAGGATACCGGGAGAAACTCCATTCCCTTTTCAAGTAGTGCCATAGGAACTTCAAAGTCCACCTAAACAGACCAACAGGGCCTTGGTTTAATGTCTCATCTGAAGGACGATGCTTCCGACAGTACAACACCCCCACTCTGCATTACACTTTATAAATTCTAAGTCCAAGTTTGGGGCCTCAACCCACAACCTTCAGACTTGGAAGCATGAGTGCTACCAACTGAGCCAGGCTGATGCGTCCACCAGCTCATCCATTAATCTTCTCAGGTGTTGTGTAAAAGCCTCATCCTTTCAAGTTCACAGCTGGAGGTGAGTGTGAAGATCCTCACTTGGGCAAGGACAGTAATGACAGTAACTTTGTGCTTTGTTGACCAGCGCCTTGGGACGTCCTCCCGACGTGAAAGGCGCTCTATAAATGGAATCTTGTTGTTGTTGTTTAGCTGCCCACACGTCAGACAGGAGCTCCCCACCTCCAGGCTACATTCCAGATGGACAGCAGCAAGTGGCACGTAATGGTTCCTACACCAGCATCAACAGTGAAGGCGAATTCATTCCTGAGAGCATGGACCAGGTTGGAATCTCTATCTATTAACAAATACTTTATTCATTCTCAAGCTTTTTCATAAAAACTGCCACAAAATATTCTTTAGATTTATTTCCTTTCATAATATTTTCACATTCTGCTTTTTCTGTTCTTTCTATTTAATCGTTGTTTTTGAAATTCAAACTCAGTTTCTAGGCCTGTGGTTTAATTGAACTTCATTGGAAAAAGTACAAGGTGTTTTCCAATTCCATTCCATTTTTCAGCATCAAATACAGTAAAAATCCCCTATTATTGGCCAGCATTAAATTGGCCAAAGTTTCTTGATTCCTTTGTCTTAATCAAATGCTGTAGAATAATTGGAATGAATATAAGCGAGAATCTAGTGATGACTGAGCGAGTATCTCGAGAATCAATTGAATATTTTACAGATGCTGGATCCTCTGTCGATGAGCAGCCCTGAGAACTCAGCATCCGGCAGCTGTCCATCCCTCGACAGCCCCTTGGACAGGTAACCGCTCCTCAGGCTTGCTGTTAAACAATGGGTATTGTGTGATAAGTAGGAGAGTGGGGGAGCGAATTGATGGATCAGTCCATGTATTGGAAGGGATGGGTTGTGAAAAGATACAGGGCTGTGTGTTAAGAGGGCTTGGGGGAGGAGTGAGGAGGACGGTGGGGGGAGACGTGGGGGGGCGGGGGGGAGCGGGGAGGAGGTGGGGTGGGGGCGGGGAGGAGGCGGGGGCGGGGAGGCGGCGGGGAGGAGGTGGGGGCGCCGGTGGGACGGGGGAAGTGGGGCGGGGAGCAAGGGGTCGCGGGGAGGAGAGTGGGGGGCAAGGCGGGCTGGGGGGGCGAGGCGGGGAATTGCTTTGCTTTAAATTCTTTGTGGATAAATTATTCAAAAAATGTTTGGAATTCTGAGTTGTTGGAAAGTAACTAGCAGGTATGTTATTATTATATTTTTTATATATATATTAGATTAGTATTTGTGAAGTCAGTTTGCTGAGGTCATGGGACAATTCTGCTTGCACTTTGCACTGACTTGCTTTATACTGCAGTGACAGCTACCCTAAATCTCGGATGCCGAGGGCACAAAGTTACCCAGATAATCACCAGGATTACTCAGGTGAGCCTCACAATTGCTTGTATTCTGTTGTTTATCCAGGTTCACGTCAGCCTGGCTTAGTAGCCTCCGAGTCAAAGGTTGTGGGTTCAAGCCCCACATCGTGACATTGAGTGGACAGTCTAGGCTAACACTCCAAGGTCATTATTCGCCCACAAAAATACAGTCAATTCGCTTTACAATATATTCTGTGAAGCGCTTTGAGACGTCTCGAATACGTGATAAGGTGCTATATCAAATGCAAGGATTATTATTATTAGTATTATTGTTATTATCCCTGACTGTCCAGTGTCTTTTGTTCAAGATTTGCCTTTTTAACCAAATTAAATGTGACACTAACCTTTCTCCATGTTACAGATTGTGATATTCCAACATTTGAGAAGATTGGAAAGGGTGGGACGTACCCAAGGAGGTATCACATCTCTTACCAACACCATGATTACAGTGACGGTGAGGACAGGCACATCGTGCCACAAAAATTCTGATACTGTGAATTCGCTTAAATAATTAATGGTGAAGAATGAGCCCTGTAATAAGTTAATTATTATCGGTGTTAATTATCACATTGTTCATAATGGCTCAGTCTAGGCAATCATTATTGTAAAAGGTATCAGCCTGCCTGCTTTAGTAGTAGTAGTAGTAGTAGACAGCGAAGGTTGTGGATTCAAGCCGTCATCGGGACTTTAACACTCCAGTACAGTGCTGGGAGCTGCTATGCTTCGGATAGGACTTTAAACCATGTTCCTATCTGCCTGTTTAGGCGGACATTAAAAATGCCATGGCACTGTTTGAAAATAGAGGGGACTTTCTCTTGATTCTTGGTAACCATCCCCCAAATAAAATTGGTAATTTACTTTATGGTTGCAGGACATTGTTTACACATTATCTGCCGTGTTTGCCGACAAATAACAATCACTGCATTTCACAGTAAAATTCAGTGGAGTGCTTTGAGATGTCTCGACAATGTGATAAGGTTCTATATCAAATGCAAACAACAACAAGATTTCATTTATAGAGCGCCTTTCACGTCGGGAGGATGTCCCAAGGCACTGGACAGTTGGGTCGGGACCCGAGCAAGGGGGGAAATGGTCAGGGTGAGGGGAGGGAAGGGAGGGAGCGAGGAGGGGGTAGAGAGTCGAGAGGGGAGCTCAAGGCATGGTCGAAGAGAAAGGTCTTGAGACCGGCCTTGAAGGAGGAAAGGGAGGAAGCAAGGCGAAGGCACTGGGGATGGAGTTCCAGAGCCTCGGGGCTGAGAGGTAGGTACCGATGGTAGGGTGGTTGAGGCGGGGGATGTGGAGCAGACCGGAGCCAGAGGAATGGAGGGTACGGGCAGGTAAGTAGGGGGATAGTAGGTTGGAGAGGTAGGAGGGAGCGAGGCCGTGAATGGCCTTGTAGGTGAGGGTGAGGATCTTGAATTCGATCCTCTGGGGGATGGGGAGCCAGTGGAGGCGAACGAGGGTGGGAGTGATGTGGTCGCGAAGCCTGGTGCGGTACAGTACACGAGCTGCAGAGGGAGGTGCCGGGAAGGCCGGCGAGGAGAGAGTTCCCGTAGTCCAGCCTTGAGGTGATAAAGGCGTGGACCAGTGTTTCAGCAGCGTGAGGGGTGAGGTAGTGCCATAGTCTGGCCATGTTTCGGAGGTGATGGAAGGCGGTGCCAGTTGTGGCGCGGATATGAGGAAGAAAGGACAGCTCAGGGTCGAACAGAACACCGAGGTTCCTGACTGGCTTTGAGAGGTGGAGAGTGCAGCCTTGGATGCTGATGCTGTCAGCGCCTGAGGTGCGGAGGCGCTGACGTGAGCCAATCAGGAGGGCCTCACTTTTGCGCATGTTGAGCTGAAGAAAGTTGTCTCTCGTCCGTGACTCAATATCAGACAGGCAGCTGTCAGGACATCGATGGTCGTGGAGTTGAGGGTAGAGGAGGAAAGGTAGAGTTCGGTGTCATCCGCATACATGTGAAAATTAACCTCATGTCTGCGGATGATGTCACCAAGGGGGAGCATGTAGAGGGTGAAGAGGAGGGGACCGAGGACAGAGCCCTGAGGGACACCGCACGAGACAGTGCGAGGGGTGGAGGAAAAGCCGTTTGTGGAAACAAAATGAAGATGGTGGGAGAGGTACGACCTAAACCACTCAAGGACAGGGCCTTGAAGGTTGAGGTGGGAGGATAAGTGGTGGATAGCGTGGTCGACCGTATCGAATGCTGCCGATTGGTCGAGGAGGCAGAGGGAGCCCTGGTCGCAGATGGTCAAGATTTCATTAGTGACCTTGACCAGGGTGGTTTTAGTGCTATGGGCAGCACAGAAACCCGACTGAAGGGGTTCGAATAATGAATGGGTGGAGAGGAAAGATCGCAGCTGGGAAGCGACGACTCTTTCAAGGGCCTTGGACAGGAAGGGGAGGTTGGAGATGGGCCGGTAGCTTGATAGCTGCGACGCATCAAAGAGAGGGTTTTTTCCAAAGTGGGAGTGATGGTGGCAGTTTTTAGGGGAATGGGAACAGAGCCAGAGGAGAGGGACAGGTTGGTGATGTCTGTGAGAAGTGGGGCAAGGAGGTGGAGCTGGGAGATAAGGAGTGGGGATGGGGTCAAGGGAGCAGTTGGTGGGTTTCAGGACAGGATGAGGTTGGTGACAGAGGGTGGGGAAACGGGTTCGAAGGTGTGTAGGGGAGGATGGGTAGGAGTCGGAGCGTGGGAGGTGGGTGGAAGTTGGAGGGGCAGTGACCGCGGAGCGGATTCCTTGATTTTGGATTCAAGGAAATCCAGCATCTCCTCGCAGTGAAGGTTGGAGGAGATGACCTGCGCGGGGGGGAACGAAGGAGTCGGGATGTGCAAAGATTATTATTAAAAGAGAAGGTGGTTTCTCTTGGTGTCCACGCCAGCATAGAGGAGAACAGAAAGACCTTGAGCAGGAGTGCCTCAACCATTCTGTTTTTTTGAATGAGACTTTTACACAAGGTCCCATTGCCTGATCTTCAGATGTTAAAGATACATTGACACTATGTGTCCCAGTAGCTTGGCCTACATTCCTCCAGATTAATTGGCCATTCACCTCTTTGAGACATTGGTGCGAGCAAATAGTTACCGCCTTTCAGGTTGTCAGGACGCCTCAAATAGAATATACTATAATGTAGTTACTGTGTGTTTTGTATGTGAGATGGGGAGAGATGAAATTTGTAAATGGATTCAGAAATGTGAACTGTAATGATCTTTAATTGGTCCTAAAGATTCTTTTGTTCCTTTTGAGCCCTCCGCTTCGCACCCTCCCTTGCCTCCTTCAAGGCCTGTCTCAAGACCTTTCTCTTCGACTGCGCCTTTGGTCATCTTCCCATCTCCATCACTCACTTGCCCTCCACCCCCCATTTCCCTCCACCCCTCTTAATTCCATCTGCCAACTGGGATGCAAACCCTTCACTGTCCAGAGCCTTGAGATGTCCTCCTGATGTGAAAGACGCTATATAAATGCAATTTGTTGCTGTTCTTACAAAAATGTCAGGAATATTCAACATTTTGAACAGTTGCAATGGCAGAGAGTTAAATTACTTGCAAAATGGAAGTTGGTGGATGGTGGGCTTTTCTCAATCCTGAGATTTTATACTTGAAATAACTGTCCGGTGCCTTGGGATGTCCTCCTGAAGTGAATGGCGCTATGCAAATGTCATTTGTTGTTGTTGTTGTTGAAATCTCCAGGTACAATTCTGTTACATTTAATAGTGGATAAATCTCTGCTGTATTACAGTTACTGATCTTGCTTCTCTCCATAGGTCGTAGAACGTTCCCCAGAGCACGGAGGACTCATGGAAACACATTGCGCTCTCCCGTGAGCTTCAGTCCCACTGAGCATTCATTAAGCACGAGCAGCGGGAGCAGCATCTTCACTCCAGAATATGAGGATAACAGGTCAAGGAGAAGAGGAAGTGACATTGAGAATCCTACCTTATCTGTCATGGACATCAGCCCTCCTAGCCGCTGTGAGATTCAGGCATCAGCCTGGTTTTAAAAATTAACTTGTGCATTTTATTATGTTATGCAGAATGTCAGTTCTTAGGAGTTTGTAAAGCCTGACTGCTGTTAGCTGTGTAATTTGGAGAGCTATTGTTTCTAGATCAAGATGTTGTAGGTTCAAGCGCTATGTTAGGATGTAAGTGGAGGAGCGTTTTGTTATAGGAAATGTAATGACAGTTTGGCATGTCCCCAAGTCATTATCTCAATATTTCAATATAGGTCATCCTTTCCCAAGTTGAGATTTTACTGCAGACAGGGATCCAGTGGAGGTTGGCCAGTATGCATTTGCATTTGATAAATAAAGTCTTGAGGCGAAAAGTGTGGATGAGGATTTTTTTGGTTGAGGGTGAGCTAGGATTAGAGGCCAGAAATGGAAGAGGGCAGTCTTGGTTAAGGACAATAGTACAATTTAAATGAGAGCTGAGGGTCAAACAAAATGTCCACAAGTTTGTGCAATGACTCCGTTTGCTGGAATGAGAATTGGGGAGATTGAAGAGAATTCTAGCCGGAGATCATAAGGTTCTGGTAAGAGACTGAACGGGAATGCTTCTGTTTTAGTGTCAAATCAGGTGGATGACCCGATGACCCTCAACACTCCTAACCTGTGTCTTGTAGACTAAAACTACATAATTTATATTCACATTGTTTATTCTCATGATGAAGTTTAATGTAGAGAAATGCAAAATGCTTCACATGGGAACAAAAAATCCAGGAAGGGACTATTGTTTAAATGATAGAAAATAATATGTACGGAAGATGAAAAGGACCTGGGGATCTTGATTGTTAATAAATTGAAGCTATTGCAGCAGTGCTTGGTAACAGTGATTAAGGTAAACTAGATAAGGCTGTATTAAAAGGGTAATATTGAGCTGAAATAGTGGGATAATCCTGCCACTTTGTAAATCACTGGTGCGATTGCACTTGGAACGCTGTGTGTAGTTCTGGTCACTGCAATATAAAAAGGATATTCCACGGATTGAGAGATTATAGAGGAAAGCAAACAAGATAATTGAGGAGGTGGAGGGACTGGGCTATGAGTAGCGATTAGATAAACTGGGCATGTTCACACTGGAGAAGAGGACAAGATTACAGTCTTGAAGATTCTGAAGAGAATACATAATGTAGACATTGAGAAGCTGTTTTGTGCTGAACAGTAGAACCAGAGGACATGGCCTGTGATTGAAGGGGGGTAAATTCAGAACAAATCTGCGGAAACACTGCTTCAGTGAGCGAGTAGTAAACTTATCCATCAGACTCTAGGGAGAAGGTGGAAGCAGAAAATATTGTTTGATTCAAGAACAAATTAGATAGATTTCTGCTAGAATATAATATCTGTGTATACAGTGTATAGATTGGCTCACGACATGCCAAGCAAATGCCAGGATGGTGGAAGGTGAACTCTATAGACCTTAGTCTTTTGCCAACAAGTTCCCATGTTCTTTCCCCAATCTCAGCACTCTATTTATTCATAGTAAATGTCATTTGACACTTTTCATGTCTATCACATCCCTCAATCTATTCCGCGTTGTGTATAGTTGCCCTAGTTTGGGATCAACAACTTTAGGTAATTTAATTTTGTCCTCCCTTCCAAACCATTTCTGTGTTTTGCAGAACAGGTTTAGAGCGGCTCTTGTGATAGACATACTGTAGCCTAATCCCTGTGAGACAGAGATTGAATAGTGATAAAAAGGGGAGAGGGAAGGTAGTGAGCAAGCCTCCTCCCTATTATCCCTCCTGGGAGTCCTCACTTGCAATACATGTAAATAATGTTTGATACAGCACCTTATCATGGTATTGAGACAACTCCAAGTGCTTCACAAAATGTACTGTAAATTGTAGTGACTGTTTTTGTAGATTAGTTTCTCAGATATTACCTTATTTGCTGTATGGAAACGTTTGATCTGCATTAATTGCAGCTCCGAGAGCTCCTACAAACTGGAGGCTGGGGAAACTTTTGGGCCAGGGAGCCTTTGGCCGCGTATATCTGTGCTACGACGCTGACACAGGGAGGGAACTTGCAGTGAAACAAGTTCAGTTTGATCCCGACAGTCCTGAGGCCAGTAAGGTGAGGTGCAAAGTTAATTTTAATTTTGAAGGTCTGCAGATTTCAATTTCTGTCTTTCCTTTTTTGGCCAAAGAGTATTTGTGTTCAAATCGCTTCACTCTCTGGCACCTCCCTACCTCCTCTCTCCCCAGTCCGGTGCCAGTCAACTTGCGCCCGACTGACACCGGCCTCCTGCTCGTCCCTCGCACCCTCTGGCCCACTATCGGAAGCCACCCCTTCAGCCACTGGAACCTCTGGAACGCTCTCCCTCAGTTCCTCCGCATTGCTCCCTCTCTCCCCTTTTTCAAATCCCGCCTGAAAACCTTCTCCTTGAACCGTGCTTATGGTGGGTTTGTGATAAATGGGAAGTCGCTACAAGGAGGGAGTGTTCTGGCCTATAGTGACTGTGGCTTCACAGTTTGTTTATCAAAGCCCCTCACATGAGGATCTGGATTAAGCAGCTGGTGCTCAGTAAGCCTGGTATATGATATTGGACTTAGACCTCCAGAATGTCAAGGTGATTGGCACATTCAAAGCTGTCCTGTAAACGTTCTCCTACCACATCAAAGTCAGATAGTTGATGAGGAAACTCTGAGGCTTGACACGGATAACAGCTGATAGAAGGTATTACCTGGATCCGCGTTCGTTCATATATCCAGGGTTTGGAATCCACCTTGATTGGTTTGCAGAGAAGTAACCAGCCTCTGCTCAAGCTCCACATCTCCAACTGGTGGAGCTGTCAGTCATTGTGTAAAATCCCAAATTTGCCATGTATTTCCATGGCTTCCAGTTTCATCACGGGGACATCATGAGGCACCGGGTCAAATGTTTTGCGAAAATCGCTGAACGGAACAGGTGGGTTTCCTCTGAGCCACACGATGTTCTTCAGTTTAATGCAAAGCCTCACAAAGGAATGTCCATTTGATGTGTTGCAATAAATAAACGTTACCATGCTCTTGTCCTCTGAGTAAAATGCTCGTCAGGTTTACACGTCAGGTTTTCTAGCTTATTTCTATGCTTCAGGAGGTAAATGCTCTTGAATGTGAGATCCAGCTGTTGAAAAATCTGCAACACGAACGGATTGTCCAATACTACGGCTGCTTGAGGGATCCTCAAGAAAGAACTCTTTCTATTTTCATGGAGTATATGCCAGGGGTGAGTGTATTGATCTTATCAAACACTACAGGAATACATCAAATAATACGTGCATTTGATTTTGAGCCTCATCACATTGAAATGTCTCAAAGTGCATTGCCTAATGGGTTAGTTTATTGTGGCTTGTTATGCAAATGTGATAGCGATTCTCGAATAAAGGAGCCCACACAAAACAGAGCTCAAATACCAATTTATAATAATAATAATCCTTGAATTTGATGTAGCGCCATATTAACAACAACAACAAGATTACATTTGTATAGCGCCTTTCATGTCGGGAGGATGTCCCAAGGCGCTGGACAGAGTAAAGCATTTCAGATTCGAGCTGGGGTTGGGGGGGGAGGGGAAGGGGGGTGGCCAATGGCATGGTTGAAGAGGAGGGTCTTGAGGGGGCGAGGCGGAGTGACTGGAGGATGGAATTCCAGAGGTTGGGAAGAGTGGCTGAAGATTCTCCGCCAATGGTTGGGGCGGGTGGCCGGGGGACGTGGAGCAGCCAGAGCCGGCTGAGCGGAGGGAGCGGGCGGGTTGGTAGGGGGTTAGGAGGTCACAGAGGTAGGGTGGGGTGAGGCCATGGAGGGCTTTGTATGTGAGAACCAGGATCTTGAACTGGATCCTCTGAAGGATAGGGAGCCAGTAGAGTCGGGCGGGAGTGGGGCAGATGGGGTCACGGAGTTTGGTGCGGGAGAGGACATGGATCCAGAGTTCTGGATTATCTTCAGCTGTGGAGGGAGGAGTTGGGAAGGCCAACAAGCAGAGCATTTGCATAGTCGAGCCTGGAGAGATGAAGGCATGAACAAGAGTTTCAGCGGCCTGAGGGGTGAGGTAGTGACGGAGTCGGGCGACGTCTCAAAGCGCTTCATGGGATAAACTGTAAAATGAATTGACTATTTTGTGGGCGAACCACGGCAGCCAATTAGTATATAAAAGTAGGGAGGTGATGTTGAATTTGCATAAAAACCTTGATTAGTCACATTTGGAGAACTGTGTACAGTTCTGGTATGTGTGAAGGATTGTATACATTTATTGCTGAATCTGAACCATCAAAAGAAATGGAAAAAGGCAGTAAGTATTTGGACAAGTTACAAGTGCTAATTGAAAAAATATTTTGTGTGAAACAGTGTCTTAAATAATTATCTTTTAAAATAAAATGAATAATAATAATCTTTGCATTTAATATAGCGCTTTTCACGTCTTCTAGACGTCTCAAAGCGCTTCACAGAATATACTGTAAAGTGAATGGCTGTATATTTGTGGGCGAAACGCAACAGCCAATTGTGCACAACAGTGTCCCACAAACAGTCGTGGATTGAAGTAACCAATTTTTATTATTTTTTTTTGTCTTGCGGTATTATTATCAGGTATGTTCAAATCATAGAATTCACCAGGACAGAAGGCGACCACTCAGCCTGTCATGTCTATGCTGACTCTCTGAAGCAACTTCCTAATTTTTCCCACTCCTGCACTTTCTCCAGTATCTTTTCAAATTATTATTTTTCAAATATTAGTCTAATTCCCTTTTAAAAGCCATTATAGGTTCTGCATTGAACTCCAGTTCATTTCATAATAATAATCCTTGCGTTTGATATATTGCCTTACCATATTATTGACCATCTCAAACTGCTTCTCAGGATTCATTATAAAGTGCAGTAACTACTCTTGTAGGAGAAGCTAGGATTCCAACCTATAAATACATGTAAATATAGTAAATGGTATAAATAGTAACAGTACAATAATTCCAATTACAGTGTTTTATGTGAAATACATATAAATAAATACTTCGGTAGTTGTTAACCACAATCCACGTGGCTGCATTGTTGGTCTGTTTGTCGACATCCCATATTTGAACGCGACAGATCAGCCAGCATCAGCTGGTTGAACTGTATTATATAATCATAATTCCTGTCTTGTGTCTCCCAGTTCAGTTTGAAAGCTGAATAATGTGTTTATATTTTGTAATGATATTGTATTTTTGTAGGGTTCAATAAAGGACCAACTGAAGGCTTATGGGGAGCTTACAGAGAATGTGACTCGTAAATATACTCGGCAGATCCTGGAAGGAGTTTCCTACCTACACAGTAATATGATTGTTCACAGAGATATAAAAGGTATGTGGTGCCGCCGCTAATTATCATATACTTAACCCTTTGAGCACCGACAAATCCAGAGAATGACAAGCTTTCTGGACTGGCTCAGTGTCGTGCAGAAGGAAAGCATTATGTTATAATGTGTCAATGTGTTGCAGCATAACTATAATGTCGTTAAACGAGTAAAAAAAAAATTTTTTATTTTTGACACCTTGTAGTTTCTCCATTTTCCCCAAAGTTACAGTGAATAAATTCCCAATACATTGTAAAGTCTACTTTACAAGTCTTCCAATGGTACTCCCACCGCCAGCTCCTGCACCCACTGGCTCCCCTCCCCCCCCACCCCCACACCGGCTCCTCCTTGTGATCTGGCTTTGCTTTGCTGTAATACATTCTGTTTTCATATCACAAATCCTGTTTGTTTTGCTTAAAAAGGAGCAAACATTTTACGGGATTCTGCTGGCAATGTAAAGCTGGGAGATTTTGGTGCCAGCAGAAGACTGCAGACAATTTGTCTGTCAGGAACAAGCATGAAATCGGTCACTGGCACACCCTACTGGATGAGTCCGGAGGTGATCAGTGGCGAAGGCTATGGGAGAAAAGCAGATATTTGGTAAGTTGAAACTGGTAGGTTTTAAAACGGGCTGATGTGTCTGTCCTTTTCCTATGAGGAGGAGAGTTTGACAGGGAGGAAGATGGAGCGTATCTGTTGTTTCCAAATGTTTTGGAAAGTCTAACATTGCAGAATTGTCCAGAGGAAGCCACATAAAATTGTGCTTAATGATTTGCCAACAGCCTTCATCAGAACCCAAAATGGATATTTGTTCATTGTTGTTTGGAGGCGATTGAGCCACCAGGAGGAACATTGGATTGTGCGTTGTCTCCCCAAGGGACGCATCCTACTTGTCTGGTTCTGGAGAATGTTGGGAGCAGGTTGGCAAGTGCCAAGGCTTGGGGACTCCACCGGTGGCTGTCCTTCTGTGGGTGGGGGGGGAGGGGGATATAAGCGGGGGCTCCTTAGAGCTGAGCCAGCTCCGAGGTGACATGTTTAGTTAGAGCACTTGGCATGCAAGCAAGAGGACTTTGGTTTGATTCCCGGGCAGGGCAAAATGTTGGGTAAGTTTTCTTACTCCACCCGCCTCTGTTTACCTAGCAGTATGCAGAAATCTGGTTGTTAGTCGATTGCCGGATCGCTTCTGGGGGTAATAATCCCTTTTTTAAAAAAAAGATAAGAATTTGGTCACTCAATTCATGACTGTTTGTGGGACACTGCTAAACTCAATTGGCTGCTGTGTTTCACCCACAAAATATACAGTTAATTCACTTTACAGTATATTCTGTGAAGCGCTTTCGAAGACGTGATCGGGAGCTATATCAAATGCAAGGATTATTGTTATTAGTGTCATTGAAGACTTCTTTTGACGTAGTTGTGTGTTGTAGGGAACGGTGCAGCAGTTTTGTGAAACCAACTCTCTAAATGAGCTGACCAGGCACTGTATGAATACAGTTGTAGCTCCTCGCTTTTATATTGTTCATTTTGTAACTTGTGTATTTTCTCTTTGCTTCTTCCCAGGAGTGTTGGCTGTACTGTTGTGGAGATGCTCACTGAGAAGCCCCCTTGGGCTGAGTTTGAAGCCATGGCCGCCATATTCAAGATTGCTACCCAGCCAACCAACCCTCAGCTGCCACCTCATGTATCAGATCACAGTCGAGACTTTTTGAAAAAGATTTTTGTAGAGGCCAAACAGAGGCCGTCTGCAGAGGAACTTTTGCGCCACACCTTTGTGCACTATCACTAGCAACTAACCTCAACATCTGATGCATTTCTTTTCTATCTGATTGCACTTTTTTAATGTATAATTTTGGTGGCTCTAGGTGTTTCCTAGGTTGTAATTTATACTTAAATTTGTATTTATAATGAGATTTTTTGCGTTCTCTCGAAGGGAATGATCAGAAGGCTTTTTTACAGTGTATTCACACAATACTCTGATGTCCTTCAGATAAAGCACTTTATTACATACCCTGACCAGTGTGGCAATGCCTCCACCCCTTGATTCAATTAAGCCAATACTTTGCCTGCTTCCTGCCGAGACGGAGCCTCCTTGAGTCCATTCAATATCAGCACACTCTGTTTTAATTATGTAAAAATATTCATGTTTTTTTAAAATTGGTATCAGCAATGTTTGTCTGTTGCAGAACTGCTACCAAAGTCTTATCGTCATCTAACAAAGTAACAGCTCTGCAGTTGCAATGCCGAGGTAGGTACAGATGACGATGCGATTTATGTAACCACCATTTCTTACTTGTTCGGTTTCTAGAAAAAGGCCAAAACCAAAATGTGGGATGAAGAATTGAGACGTGGTCCCTTTAAGATTTTGTGTCATTCGAGAACAATAAACCTGTTCTAATCCCGGCTCCTATTGTAATTTACAAGGTTGGGATTTTGCCATTTTGTGCAATGAGCTGTGAGTAATCTACATTCTTTTATAAATGTTATTATCTTATGACAACTCGGCCCAACAAATATTTAGCCTGTTTATTTGGATGTGGAGGCTGAGGAACACTGCTTCCACCTCTGTGGCTCTGGCACTATCCGTTGGCACATGGAGGTGTAAGAAGTGAGGAAAGGCATTGGATTAAGTCCACTGGAAGTGACATTCCTTATGTTTTCACTCCTTTCACCTTGCCCACAAGCCTCTTATTGGTCCCTTATTTTAATGTCTGATTTGTTGTTCTTGGAGTGATGGGAGTTATTGTTTTCTGTTTATGACCTTTTTTGTCATATTTGCTGTATCTCCTCTGAAAGACAGAGATATGCTGATAAAATGAAGTGTGTACCCAGCAGTGATGAATACATCATAGCCCAGTGTGAGGGCAGTGGCCTGGGCACAGTTCTTCGCCTACAGGGAGTGGTAGTCCATTCATTTGCAAATAGAGTTTGAAATACAGGAAGGAGGGAGGAGCCGGCACACACGGAAGGTAATTGACGATGTAGAGAAGAGGTTCAGGTTTTCTCTGCAATGCTGATACTTTTCTGTTTCCTTTCCTGGTGTCTCAACAACAACAAATTACATTTGTACAGCACCTTTCACGTCGGGAGGACGTCCCAAGGTCCTGTCTCATCAAGTCTCATCAAACATTGAAGATTGTTTTCAGGCCAGGAAGCAAATGGTTGTTTTTCTCAGGCTTTAGTTCAGCTTTTCGTGTTTGTGATAAAATTATTCATTTGACCAAAATCTGGTTGACCCATTGCAGCTATTATCAGAAAACGAAATATGTGAAGAAGTTCATCTGAGAGTGAACACAGTAAAAGGTTTGAGGCGCATGTTTACTTGAGCCTGTAAAAATAGTAATTATGTTTGATATTTTGTTGAGATAACGGCTTGTAACAGCTTCTTTAGGCTTATGTTAATCATAATGTCTTAAATTGTGCCGCTGCTGAAAATGTTTGTGAGGGGCTTTAATATGAAGATGATTCTAAGGAAAAATGTCAATGGTATTAATTATCCTAGACATCAAGAAAGAGACAATCTGATCCAATGGGATGCCCTGAGCTCTCATCAAGATTGATTGCTGAGGACAAAGTCGGTGTGAATAGCTAGAAGCAGATCATTCTTAGAAGTAGCAATGGGCCTCATCTCCAAGACGCACTGACTGTACAGCAGACAGTGATACGGCACAGAAAGAGGCCATTTGACCTAACCAGTCCTTCCAGATCTTTTAAATTCATTTTCTGCCTTTTTCCACATACCTTAATACCCTTACTTCTCAAATATCAATCTCCATTTCAAACATAGAATTGATTCAGCCTATACAGTCTCTGGGACACTATTCCACAACCTTCTGTGGGAAGAAATATTTCCTTATTTTTCCTTTAATTTTAGTAGCTCAAATGTTAAGATTATTTTAAGATGATGTTGCCTTCTTTTGAATGCCTTGACCAAAAGTTGGCCACTATCTAGCTTGCCAATCATCCATTGACCCATCTTTAAGGAATATAATCCAATTCTACCCAACCTCGCCCTTCATCCCTGATGTCACAATTTAATTATTTTCCTGGTTTATTTTTATTGAATACTGTACGTAGCTGCTACATCAAAGTTACCATTCAGCTACACCCATGATGTTGCCTCTTGAATGTGCATTATTTTCTCGTAGGTACAATCGACAAGCCCAGACTGGCCTAGGACAGACTTCATAACCCGGCATTTTATTTCTCAGTCTTGTATTTCGGAGGGTGACAATTTGCGCAGTATAGCCACTTGTGTATTTTCTAATTATAATAATTTAATTGTTAAATTAAATTATTAAATTATTAAATTAAAGATAAATGATTAAATATACACCGCACAGAATATAAAGGGATTAAGTAAAGGGAATGAAAGAAAAATAAGAAAATGGAAAATAAATAAGGTCATTGAATTTCAGTAAGAAGGATTTTCTTCAAAAACTTTCACAACTCTGTCTGTCTCTGTCTGTCTGTCTCGGTCTGTGTTAACTCTCTTGTCTGTCTTTCTTCCTCTCATGCCATTAACAAACTGTGTGTCACCATTGCCTGCTTCCCCAGCAGTGTACTCTGTTTAATGTTCCCTGTAGATTTGCCCAGTGGAGACCTGCCACTGTGTTAACTCATTAACCATCAACCCCATGGATGTGGATAGATGACAGGACACTGTCATTCCTTGCTTTATTAGGGGCTGAAAAGCCACCTTTAATTTTTCATATTTGTGATCAATGAGCTGAGGCTACACCCAGATTCAAATTGAAGTGACCCATTCTCTTCTCTACCCTAACAATGTGCCTTAGCCCCATCCAGAGAGGAGCAGTTGTCAAACCATTTGACATTTTGATTTTGTACCAAATAATGATCTGTGTCCTGGTGATATTCCAGAATGGAGGATTTCATTAATCCTCTGGGTTCAGATACACCTCAGAGATTCTTACTGCAACGCTGAGTCCATTGTCAGATATTAGCTCTGATCCTTGTCCCACACATGGCACCTCTGTCTTGCTATTATACTTCTCAATGTCCTCAATATGAGCAAGCATCGTCGCACCATGATTGCTAACATTTCTACCCTTTCTCAGCATGTAAATGAAGAAGACATGTTCACAGCACATCTGCTTATTCCTTTAGTGTCTTTTGTTTGGTTTACAAATTCCAGGCTCCTACGTAAACCTTTTGCCATGTTTTGCCTGTATAGATATGTACAACTGTGTACAATATGTACTCTTACTAATTGGTTAAAGTTTGTATAAGAAAAAAAATGGCAAAACTGAGACTAGTAAATTATTTTTAGAACTAATGGTTGAACTACCTGTGAAATATTTATCATATTATTGATCATCATTGCGACTTTTTACTCCCAAACTACATCTATTGTAGTCTCAGCGAGTGTTGGTTAACTTGCTTTCTCCCATGGTTAGTTGCAATGGGTGATTTATAGGGTCACAACGTGAACACATCTGACTTGACTCCCATACTGTTGATAAATGTGATTGAGACAGTTACCAACCAGACTGCTCGGTGTGTGTGAGAGAGACCCTCCTTCATTCTGTCTGCTTGGGAGGAAACTGCCCACAGCTGCTATTGCAATTTCAGCCTGAGGAAGTACCATAGAGAGTATTAGTTAACGGGATACTAGTGTAACATAAACCAAAAGAAGTTCCTCTCTCCACCTGCTGTCCTTTTAACAGAACTAACCAGTCTTGCAATAAGTTGAGATAATAACCACATTATGGATCTTTGTTGCTGCTAATATGCGCAATCGAATAGCAATGAAATTGGTTTCATGGTCGACTTACAGATGCTTATAATATTCTTCCTCTGTTCAGCCTGTCTGCCCATTGCAATGCTGCTGAGCAACACTAGTTTTCCAGGTAACTTGGTATCAATTATATTTTGTATGCAACATTGTTATCTACAATTTAGTGAAATTCAATGAGATTCCTGCTGTTGATATATTGTGAATCCTGTCGCTGTGCAGTCTGAGGCTGATGGTACCTGCAAAACCATTTTTAAATGTTTCTTTTCATTTATTCACATCAATTCATTTAAAATAATATGTAATGTAACTATTTTATAAATTGGTACTTCGAAATGTTTAAGTTTTGCTTTCATGTGTCAAGCTCACGATTTCACTAATTTATACAATTTGCATTTTTAAAACCGTTGAGTTTATTAGCACTTTATTCACCTTTATTACCCTCCGTTCCACTGCTCAAGTACTTCTCATTCCTCATTCATAGGGCAGGATAATTCAGCCACAATGTCAGAAATAGTATGTCCTAGTCCCCTTCAGATTTTTCTCTTAAAGAAAACAGCTGAATTTCTAACAAGGTGATCACAAGATTGGTTCGGGTGAAGAAAGCTATTCAGTCCATTTGATTTCATCCTTCCAGAATACCAATCCTACTCTCTTCCCAAGCTGATAATAATAATATAATTTTATAATAATTTTAACAGTAATTTTGTCATTCAATCCATGACTGTTTGTGGGACACTGCTGTGCGCAATTGGCTGCCATGTTTCGCCCACAAATTGTACAGTCAATTCGCTTTACAGTATATTTTGTGAAGCGCTTTGAGGCATCTCGAAGACATGATATGACTATCAAATGCAAGAATTATTATCATAATCAATCATTGCATTTGGTACAATGCCTTTAATGTTAGGCCATCCCAAAGTGCTTCACAGAATTTACTATAAAGTGTTGTGACTTTGTAATTTTGTAAGTGAATGCAGTAGCAGAGTTACCCACAGCAATGTCTGACAACCAGCCATGGAGTGAATGACTAATTTTATTTGGGGAATCGTTGGCCAGGGCACCATGAGAAACTCCCATCTCTTGTTCAAAATTAGTTTAAATTGTTTGGCTGTTGTTTAAATGAGTCCAGTGAACTTCCTTTCTTTGCCAGTTGTTAATTAACCTCTGGGTAAAGAAAAACTTCTTGGTATCTATCGTGACATTGCCCTTTGCAACTCTAAACTGTTGTCCTCTTGTTCTGCATCCAAAAGTATTGTTCCGGGTTTACATTTTAGTCCCATTTAAAATATAAACCTTTCTCTCAGTCATCTTCTTTCAAGATTGAAAAGCTCTAGCTTGTCTAATTATGATAGTAATAATAAAAATTATTGCTAATTTCTCTAAAACTGCAGGTTATCCTTGTTCTCATGGGACGTTAAACTGAGGTCCTGCCTCCTGTTCAGGAGGTCGTTAACAATCTCATAATGCTACCTGAAAAGAGAACAGAGCTTTTCCTTCTGTCATGGCCAACAATCCCTCAAATAAAAATTGGTCATTCACTTCATAGCTGTTTGTGGGATATTGCTGTGTGCAAATCATCTGCCACGTTTGCCCTCTGTAGAGCGTAGCAACTGTGGGTGAAAAGCGCATCCAATGTCTAATTATGCGTAGCAGTGTCCCACAAACAGCCAAGAGCTGAATAATCAATTCACTGGAGGAGTGTTGGCCAGGATACCGGGCAGAATTCCATTATCTCTTTGAACTTTCTCCCTCTGCCCTTCCATCTCACCTCCTATCTATATGTCTTTAACATCTCATCAGTTGATCGTCTCATCTGAAGGATGGAAATAATTATTTGGGATTGGTACATGTGCAGTGGCACGTGTGATATATGTGTGGTACGTCCATCTATCTTGGGTCCATCCTCTCTTCTACGACTCTGGATTCCAGACCCAAGGACAGGTTTACTTTGGATTACCGTAAATCTAACTGGCATTTGCCAATGAGTTCTCAGAGCCTGTTCAGCCAAGAGAGAAACTGTTCACATCCCCTTTCTGAGGATATTTTCACAAAGCAATGTGATTGTTAACTTCCTTCCAAAAGAGAGTTAATTATAGTTTTAGAACCATAGAAATTTACACACAGAAGGAAGCCATTTGGTCCCTCATGCCAGTGCTGGCTCTCTGAAAGAATTCTCTATTTCATTCCGTTCTGCTGCTTTTTCCCCACACACTATTATATCTTTTTCAAATACTTATTGAACTCCTTAAAAGTTAATACTGGATTTTGCCTCAGTCATGGTCCTAGTAGGGCATTGCACGTCCCTAACAATCCTCTGGTTAAAACCATTATTCTTAACCTCTTTCTTTCTTGGTGGTTACTTTTAATCTGTGCTTCTAGTTAGATTACTTGACCAATGAGATAATTTCTCATTGTTTATTTTAATAATAGTAGTAATCCTTTCATTTGATATAGTGCTTTTCACGTCTTCTAGACGTCACAAAGCGCTTCACAGAATATGCTGTAAAGTGAATTGACTGTATATATTTGTGGGCGAAATGTGGCAGCCAATTGCGCACAGCAGCGTCCCACAAACAGTCGTGGATTGAAGTGACCAAATTATTTTCTTCTTGGGGGATTATTATCAGGCGTGTGGAGTAAGGAAACTGGCCCAAGGTTTCACCCCCTGCCGGGAATTGAATCCAGGTATCTCACTTGCGAGGCGAGTGCTCTAACCACTGACCTACAGGACTCCACTGTAGACTCCACGATAAGTTTTATCGGTCTATCTATTCTAATGTCTGAGAAACGCATGAATGACCCTTTCCTGCTGTTCTTGCTTATTGCTTTTGTAGACTGTTTGTGTGGTGCCTTCTTAAAGTTTGAATTCTCACCCATTTCTTGCATTGCATTACTCCAGCATTACCTGATACAGACTCTTCTCTGGTTTCAGTATGACCAGTAATTCTAACTGATATCGTACTATGGAAGTGGAATATGACCATTATTGTATTTTGGAGTTAAACTACTTTGATCAGTCTATTTTCTCCTACTTTTGAATCATTGGATTAATGCACATTAGAAAATTACACTTTTTAGGATTAGGCATAACATGTTGAAACAAACTGCAAGTTTCAAATGTGATTTTAATTGATATTGCAATTCCACGTGCAAACACCAACAGATTGAACAAGCTTTCCAAGGCCAATAAATTAACAGAATATCTCATTTTATAACCAATTTTGTTTTTGTTCAATATGAGCAGACTTTTGATAGTGGGAATTGGAAACCAAACACAATTGTTGTCTGGTTTTAAATATTTTAATCCTTTTCATTGAAAGAGTAGGAGCTGTAAAGGCAGTGCTGCTGGATGTTTGAAATACACAGTGAGGCTCGATCGGTTTTAATCGGAACAGTCTAGGCCAGAGTTCCCTTCTCATTGTTCCTTTTGGCTGTATTACATTTCTAATTGTATAAATGTATAATATGTTTAAGATACATTTGATTTGTTTTGGAATTATTCCTGTTGTAATCTACCTTTTTTTGCTTAAATGAAGCCATGTTTATATTTGGTTTGTAACCAATAATCTGTTTCTATGAAATGTGTATATTGGTGGCTACGGTACTCATATTGTTTCTGATCTGATTCTGCATGAACTCAGCAGGACTAGACATGAGTTTACTTTGTTAGTCCTTGCAAAAGGTCAAAGTGCGCAGGTTACTATTCTCAGCTAAATCCATGTGGGTCAAGGAGAGTTTATGGTATTTAGCACTTTGCAGAGCATTAATAAAACTATTTATTTCACAGTTCTGTCCATTTTGTTCTCTGTATTTTTCTTCCAAGAACGAATACATTTTTACTTAATGTTTAACAAATGCCTTGACATTCCATGGATTCCCAAGACCTGAAGCCTTCTAATTTATACATTTTCAGAAGAGAGGTACAGTGAGCTGAAACTGGCTTTTTCCAATTGAACCAAAATAACCAAACTGGAACAATTAATTGAAATCCAACAGAAACTGTAATATTAGAGATTTCAGAGGTGGAAATCGAATGGTTGTCATTTGGTTGAATTTTCAGAAAATATTTCCTGATGGTACACAAGATTATTAAATGAAGGTGAAGGCAATATTGTGTCACGGAGAGGAAATTGGTTGGGAGATAGGAGTAGAAAGTTGGTATAAAAGGGAACTCGCTGATTGGTGAGCAGTGACGAGTGGTATTCACCACACTTTGGGTTGGGGCCCCAGCTTCTCACCCTGTATATCAATGACCTGGATACGGGAATAGACAGGTGTGTATACAACTTTGCTGATGACGTTAAGCTGGAAGGTGCTGTAAATTGCAGAGGACAGGCGATTAAAAATAGAGACATTGGTCAAGTGAGTGGGCAGAACTATGGTAGTTGGAAGTGGTATATTTGGGATAGAAGGACTGTGGTTGGGAGCATGGTCCAAAATGGGGAAGCTAGAAGAGCAGTTGAGCAGAGAGATCCAGGGGTTCAAATTAATAGATCATTAAAAGCTTATTCACGGGTACAGGAAGTAGTAAATAAGGCTGTTGGAATGCTGGCTTTATTATGAGAGGTCCGGAATGTAAAAGGAGTGCTTCTCCAGTCATATAGAACATGGTCAGACCTCATCTGGAGTACCGTGTTCAGTTTTGGGTACCCAATCTCCGGAAGGACGTACTAGACTTCCAGCAATGGATCATTAGATTAATACCTGGCTCAAAGGGTCTTTGCTATTAAGCTCTCCCCCACTCTGCTTCACCCAGCTCGCTGTCCTTCACCATGACTATCAACTTTGACTCAGTTTGAAGATGGCTTATTAATTACAATGTTGGTCCTGCCATTTGTCAATGACAACAAGTTACATTTATATTGCACCCCTTATGCAGGTTAATGTCCCAGAGCGCTTTTCGACACTGAAAAAAGCCGGTACAGTTCTTCAGTTGAACGTCAAGGCCGAGGCTACTGATTGGCTCCCGTCAGCACCTCCTCACCTCAAGCGCTGACAGCATCACCATCCATGGTTGCTCACTCCCCCTCACTGAGCCAGTCCCGAACCTTGGGATCTTGTTTGACCCTCAACTATCCTTTATACCCCGCATCTGCGCCATGACCCGCTCTGCCTTCCCCCACCTCTGCAACATCGCCCGACTCCAACACACTCACTCCGCAGCCCCCGAGATCCTCATAGATGCATTCGTTATATCGAAGATTGACTATGCAAACTCCCGGCTTGTCGGCCTCCCCAACTCCTCCCTCCATCGGTTGCAGATCATCCAGAACTCTGCAGCCCGTGTCCTCCTGCACCAGGCTCCGCGACCCTATCACCCCCGTCCTCGCCCGACCCACTGGCTTCCCATCACACAGAGGATAATAATAATCCTGGCATTTGATATAGCACTTTTCACGTCAGGAGGCCGTACCAAAGCACTTCACAGAACACACTGTAAAGTGAATTGACTGTATATTTGTGGGCGAACGCGGCAGCCAATTGCGCACAGCAATGTCCCACAAACAGTCGTGGATTGAAAATGACCAATTTATTATTGTTTTTGTTTTTGGAGGGATTATTATTAGGCTCTGTGTGGAGTAAGGAAACTTGCCCGAGGTTTCGCCCTCTGCCTGGAATTGAACTCAGGTCTCTCACTTGCAAAGCGAGTGCTCTAACCACTGAGCTACAGGACTCCAGTTCAAGATCCTGGTCCTCACCTTCAAAGCCCTCCATGGCCTCGCTCTCCCCCCTCTGTGACCTCCCAACCCCCTACCATCCTCCCCGCTCCCTCCCCTCAGTGGGCTTTGGCTGCTTCACGTCCCCCGCCTCGTCCACCCCATCATTGGCGGTTGGCCTTCAGCCACTCTGCCCCATCCTCTGGAACTCCAGTGCGCAGTGCCTCTGTCTCGCCGCCTCCTTCATGACCCATCTCGTGCTTTCGATCTCCCACTTCCCGTCCCCTCCGGAGCTCAGAGTCCAAATAACAGTGATGAAGATGATGAAGATGATGATTTCACAAAAACAATGTTACTGACAGGAAGGAGCTGCCGCGCATGCGCCGCTCACTGCGGCTTCGCTGGTGACGATGGGCAGAAAAGAGAGAGGTTAGAGCGGGGCCCGGGGGGGGGGGAGGGGGACCGGGGGGGGGGGGAGGGAGGGAGGGGGCCCGGGGGGGGGGGAGCGGGGACCGGGGGGCCCGGGGGGGGGGGGGAGCGGGGACCGGGGGGGGGGGGAGCGGGGGGGGGGGCCCGGGGGGGGGGGGAGGGGGAGCGGGGAGGGAGCGGGGACCGGGGGGGGGGGGGAGCGGGGCCCGGGGGGGGAGCGGGGGGGAGCGGGGACCGGGGGGGGGGGGAGCGGGGCCCGGGGGGAGGGGGAGCGGGGGGGGCGGGGGGGGGGCCTGGGCCTGGGGTTGGGGTGACTCGGTCTGTTTCTCCCACTCAGACCGAAAGCGGGTGAAGCGGCGTCGGGCGGAGGAGGAGGATGAGGAGGAGGAGGAACCGGGGGCCGAGTGTCCGGAGGTGGTGCCGTCAGCGGCGGGAAAACAGGTGGACGAGGCGGAGACGAAGTTGGACGAATATGGCGCCAAAGATTATAGGAGTCGCGTCAATCTGAAGGACGACCACGACTCTCGGCCTCTCTGGGTGGTGCGTCCGCGGGAGGCGCTGCTCGTGCAGCGGCGCCCCCTCCCCTCTCCTCTCCCCCCCCTCCTCCTGCTCTCCCCTCCCCCTCTGTCCCCCTCTCCTCTCTCCTCTCCCCCCCTCCTCCTCTCCCCCTCCTCCTCCCCCCCCTCCCCCCCCTCCTCCTCTCCCCCTCCCCCCCTCCCCCCTCCTCCTCCTCTCCCCCTCCTCCTCTCCCCCTCTCCCCTCTCCCCTCCCCCCCCTCCCCCTCCTCTCCTCTCCCCTCTCCTCCTCTCCCCCCCTTCCCCTCTGTCCCCCTCTCCCTCTCCCTCTCTCCCCGGATTGAGGGTTTAGTGGTGAATCTGTTAAAATAATGAAGTGAATCCGCAGAGAAAGGGCAGTCGGAGCGGTTCTCTGGTGTCGATGGTTTGAGGATCTGCGATTGTTTCTTTGGGGCGATGTGAAAATGTGAAATTAAAATGTTTTTTTAGGGACGAAATGAGTGGATGAGGAGTTTGTGAATGTTGGAGATAATGAGTATTGTGAAAAGACAGGAAAATGGGATTAAATGATTTAATCGCTTCGGACGGTGTGAATTGCTCAGCAGTTGTGTAACTGTTTTTGTGGACAGGCGCCGGACGGACATATTTTCCTCGAGGCTTTCTCTCCGGTGTACAAATACGCTCAGGATTTCCTGGTGGCGATCGCAGAGCCCGTGTGCCGCCCCTCACACGCCCACGAGTACAAACTGACGGCCTATTCGCTGTACGCGGCTGTGAGTGTGGGATTGCAGACCAGCGATATCATAGAGTATCTGCAGAAACTCAGCAAAACCTCTATTCCTGACGGGATCTTACAGTTCATTCAGGTAAATAAATACAAAAACAAATAAACATGTGGGCAAGTTCCCAACTTGGGATAGTTTGCCACATTCTCACCTGAACTTAAGAGGTTTGTGGGAATTAGCTCCATGTTGGAGTGAACGTGTGTGTGCGTGATGGTGGGGGGGGAGTGTGTGTGTGTGTGCACGGGGTGGGGGAGGGAGTGTGTGTGTGTGCACGGGGTGGGGGAGGGAGTGTCGTGTGTGTGTGTGCACGGGGTGGGGGAGGGAGTGTCGTGTGTGCACGGGGTGGGGGAGGGAGTGTCGTGTGTGTGTGTGCACGGGGTGGGGGAGGGAGTGTCGTGTGTGCACGGGGTGGGGGAGGGAGTGTGTGTGTGCACGGGGTGGGGGAGGAGTGTGTGTGTGTGCACGGGTGGGGGAGGGAGTGTGTGTGTGTGTGCACGGGGTGGGGGAGGGAGTGTGTGTGTGTGTGCACGGGGTGGGGGAGGGAGTGTCGAGTGTGTGTGCACGGGGTGGGGGAGGGAGTGTGTGTGTGCACGGGGTGGGGGAGGGAGTGTGTGTGTGTGTGCACGGGGTGGGGGAGGGAGTGTGTGTGTGCACGGGGTGGGGGAGGGAGTGTCGAGTGTGTGTGCACGGGGTGGGGGAGGGAGTGTGTGTGTGCACGGGGTGGGGGAGGGAGTGTGTGTGTGTGTGCACGGGGTGGGGGAGGGAGTGTCGAGTGTGTGTGCACGGGGTGGGGGAGGGAGTGTGTGTGTGCACGGGGTGGGGGAGGGAGTGTGTGTGTGTGTGCACGGGGTGGGGGAGGGAGTGTCGAGTGTGTGTGCACGGGGTGGGGGAGGGAGTGTGTGTGTGTGTGCACGGGGTGGGGGGGGGAGTGTGTGTGTGTGTGCACGGGGTGGTGATGGGGGGTTCGGTCCCCCTGTATATGCATGTTGTTGGTTGCTGAGATAGTTTGCTTTACCCGCAGCTCTGCACTGTCAGCTATGGGAAGGTGAAGCTGGTGCTTAAACACAACAGGTAGGGACAGGGTTAAGTTTCTCTGTTATTTCCAAATAGATAAGTTCAGTTCAACATTAGTGTATTAGTTTGAATGTTCAGAAACACACAAGATGATTTTCTTTGTGGGGTGAGTGATTGTTAGCTGCTGAGATCGGAGCAACAAAATTACATTTAAAGAGCGCCTTTCACGTCAGGAGGACGTCCCAAAGCGCTGGTGAGGACGTGAACATCCCTCTATGTGTGTGTGGTGGGGGGGCGCGGCGGCAGGGCTGACACTGTGTGTTTGGGGGGGACAGGGCTGACAGTGTGTGTTTGGGGGGGACAGGGCTGACAGTGTGTGTTTGGGGGGGGGTTCAGGGCTGACACTGCGTGTGGGTGGGGGTGTATGGCTGACACCAATATCCCTTTATAAAGTCAGGGAAATTATAATGTACAAAAAGCCCATTTGCTCCCTGTTGATGTTATCGCCGCAGAATCTTCACTGCAATCTCTCAGACTTTCATGTACATGTTGTATGATCTGATTCTCTTATGCTTCCTTTTTATTTGATCTTTTCATGCTTTTTTGAGGATCTGTTCATGCTTTTACCTTCACCATGGATTGTGCACACTCAAAAATTGTTTTAAAAGTAAAAATGGCTCCATTTTTCCTCAGTTGAGTTCCCTCTTCCCTCTCTTATTTCCCAAATTATTTTAATTCCTCCCACATTCTTTTAAAAGTTCCCATCAATCATGTGCTGGTGCGGGTGGGTTTGCAGATCCTCATAGATCATAGAATTATTATTATAATAATAATAATCCTTGCATTTGATATAGCGCTTTTCACGTCTTCTAGACATCACAAAAAGCTTCACAGAATATGCTGTTAAGTGAATTGACTGTATATTTGTGGGCAAAACGCGGCAGCCAATTGCGCACAGCAGGGTCCCACAAACAGTTGTGGATTGAGTGACCAAATTATTATTGTTTTTTATTCTTGAGGGATTATTATCAGTCGTGTAGAGTAAAGAAACTTGCCCAAGCTTTCACAGCACCAGAAGGAGGCCATTTGGTCCATCATGTCTGTGACGGTTCTTTGAAAAGAGCTTCCATATCAACCCCACTCCCCCGCGCTGTCCCCGTAGCCCTGCAAACTTGTCCTCCCCAAATAATTTTCTTGAATGTGATATTGGTGTTACTCATCCTATAAAATGGATGAACTTCTGGAATTACTGGTAGCAAATGTTGTTAAGTGGATCCCATCTTCAGGTTGATTGTGTTTTGCACCAATAAGGTACTTTGTGGAAAGCACGCATCCGGATGTCATTCAGAAGCTGTTACAAGAAACAGTCATAAGAGATTGTCGTCTCCGAAGTGCTGAAGGTATTGAACCTGAGCTCATCTTGGGTACGGTCTCCAGTAAGTCAGCCATGTCGGTAAGGAACCCATCTTTTTATTGTTCAATGTCAGCTGTTTTAAGGTTTACAATTGCTCCTTCTCCCAAACATCTTCCAATAACTTTATTGGTCAACCAACTTGGTTTTACCCTTCTAATTTGTCCATGACTCATTTGAGGAATACATTTATTTTGTTATTAAAAACCCCAATCATCTCTTTAAAGTATTTACTAACACAATCTTTCTATTTAATATGTCTCTAATTTTAACTTCTTCATGAATTTCCCAGTCGGCTTGCCTAACGTGTTTTCTTATCGGTTTCCTCCTTTATTCTGTGTTCATTTATACTCTTGTCAGTTATAACATTATCGTCATTAGATCACACAGGTTCTTAGTCTCACTTGGTTTGGTCTGAAATGCAGTACACTGTCCGGCGCCTTGGGACATCCTCCCCACGTGAAAGGCGCTATACAGATGTAATCTTGTTGTTGTTGTTTATTCTTATATTTTGGAATAAGCTTTTGTACGTTGTCGAAATAATAAGAGAGCGTCCGTCCCTTGGAGGAGTGAAGCCATTGTATTGTGCTCTCATCACAGATGCCCAAAACTAGTCAGAGTGATGGACCCTCCACCTCACAGGGCACTGACACGGCCTCAAATAAACCAGATGTCCCCGCAGACCTGCTTGAGTTTTATGAACAAATGGACAAGGAAGAGGAGGAGGAGGAGGAGATGCAGACTGTGAGCTTTGAAGTAAAACAGGTGATAACTTGAGAGGTTCCCACTAGAGCTAAGAGGTAAATCCTGATAGTTTGTCAAGAATATGAAGGTATTATATTAAAGTAATTAGTAATTGATTATTTTCCTGAGTCAGCAGATCAATAACAAGAAGGCACAAATTCAAGATAATTACAAAACACAGAGATTATTATTACTGTTATTAGATTAGAGATTGTATTTGTATTGCACCTTTTACGTTGAATTAATGTCTCAAAGGGAGAGGTGAGCAAAGAGAATCTAAATAAGTTGACCAATGGTATGGTTAAAGATAGAAGTTTTTAAGACTGTTTTGATGTCAGGGTGGGAAGGATCAAGGCCGAGAGATCTAGGAAGAGTTCCACACAGGAGAATCTAGGCGAGTTACCATAGGGGAGACTGAAAGAGTGAGGAATGCACAGCAGACCACGGTTGGAGGAGCAGAGGGCATATGAGGAAGAATGTAGTTGAAGGTAAGGTAATAGGTATTCCAGCACTCCGAGACACTATCCTGCGTGAAGAGCACTATAAATGCAAGTTTTTGTGGTAAGTGTGGAGAGGAGGGGGAACAATGGGAACCAAATGAGAAGGTTAGTTCATCCGTTGGGGGCAGTGGGAGCCAGTGGAGCCTTGTGAGGATGGGGTAATGGGTGGGGCAGCTTAATGCAAGAGAGAATGTGGGCTGCAGAGTTTTAGATGAGTTGGCGTTTGTTGAGGATGGATCTAGGGAAGCCAGTAAGGAGAGCTTTGGAAGTCTAGTTTAGCGATGAGAGAAGTTGAGAGGTGGTAGAGTGTAAAGGGATTTGTAGGTGAAGGTGAGGATCTTGAAATTGATTCTTTCAGAGATAGGGAGCCAGCAGAGCTTGGGAGGATTGGGGTGTTGAGTTTGGTGCTAATGAGGATGCGGGCCACAGAGATTTGAGTACTTTGGACCTTGTGGGTGATAGAACTGGGGACACCAGCAAGGAGTGCATTTGAGAAATCAAGATGGGAGGTGACAAAAGTGTGGATGAGGGTTTCAGAGTCAGAGTCGAACAATATAGCAGAGGTGGAGAAAGGCGTTTTTTGTCACAGACTGAATGTGAGGTAGAACGGGGATCAAATGTGCGGATTGAATCAGAAGCCAATGTTATGCAGAAGTTTAGTGAGGCTGAGAGATAGGCCAGAGAGGTAGAGGAGGTTGGAGCTGGAGTTGAGGAGATGTTGTCCCTATTGAGCTGCAGGAAGTCGGGTGGGGAAGAGTCCCAACTGGAGGAGGAATTGATTTGGGTGTCATCCACATACATGTGAAAGCAGACCTCATGTTTATGGATCATGTTATCAAGATGGTGTATGTAAATGAGGAAAAGGAGGGGACGAGGATAGAGCCACGAGGTACACTGCAGGCAATTGTACAACGGCAGGAAAAGACACCATTAGAGAAGCTGAAGGAGGTGGTGGGTCAAATAGGAATTGAACCAGGAACATGATCCGATGGAAATGGATGAGGGAGGATGGAATGATCCACTGTATCGTAAGCAGAGAGGCCAAGGAGGCAGAGGCAGAGAGACAGCAGGGGAAGAAATTGTGAGAATGCCTTTCTGGATGCTAGTACCTGTAGATGTTTTGGGGACTCTATTTCAACTTGCAGATTGTGTAAACGGTATTGTGTTGACTGTCTCTTCTACAGGAAATGATTGAGGTTTTGCAGAAATGTTGCATCCAGCTGGAGTACCCCTTACTAGCAGAATATGATTTCAGGAATGATAACGTCAACCCCGATGTTAACATCGATCTGAAGCCAACTGCAGTGCTGCGGCCCTATCAGGAGAAGAGTCTGCAGAAGATGTTTGGTAATGGGCGGGCCAGGTCTGGAGTCATTGTACTTCCCTGTGGTAGGTCCACACTCAAAATGTAAAAACATTTATTCTTGTGTCCTAGTTAACAATCCTCCTAATCAATTAGTTATTCATTTGATTGCTGTTTGGAGGATCTGCCGTCTGACAACTGTTACCTGCAATTCATCTGGAGACATTTCACCTGCAGTCTGGCTTCAGTTGGAAGCTCTGAGCTCTGTGTTAGAAAGACATGGGTTAAAGTCAGGCTGACATTCCAGTGCAATGTTGAGGGCTGCTGTGTTGTCAGTCAGAGATACCATCTTCAAATGAGTCATTAAATTGAGGTCTTGTCTGCCTATTCAGATGGACATCAAATAATCCTGACACTTCAAAAAATTGGTGTTCAAATTGGTATCGGTCTACAAATACAGTCACTTTACTGTAAAGCTCTTTGGGCATCTTGATGTGATAAGGTGTTACATCAAATACATGGATTATTACAATGTGCATAAAAATCTGTACATTACCAGGTGTAATGTGTAATCTGTACATTACCAGGTGGGCTCCAAGGTTGACCAATGAACCACTCACGATACTTTTCCAATTTGAGAACTAATTTAATTGCCTCTGTAGAAACTACTTTAAAAAAAATTCACTCAAGCCTTTGGTTTCTCTCCAACTCTATCTTGTTGAGCCTGGATCTGAATGGACCGGAAACAGGAAAGTGTTCATTTTTGTGCCAGGATATGGGCAGGTTAAGCTTGATGGACTTTCTTGTTCTCTGCTACGTGAGGCCTAGGATATGATTGTGAAACACCTGCTTCAACTCGTGTGTTGCTGCAGTTTCTTACTGAGGGTCTGACTTCAAGGAAATTCTTGGTCAAATATTCCCATCAGTATCTCACGTCCTGCAAAGCCATCCATTTCTCAGTTTATGGTACGTTCAGCATGGAGTGATAGTGACGGGCTTAAGGATGTGTGAATCTTTTACTAGGTGCTGGAAAGTCCTTGGTGGGGGTCACGGCTGCCTGTACGATTCGGAAACGCTGTCTGGTCCTGTGCACCTCTGCTGTGTCAGTGGAGCAGTGGAAATCCCAGTTCAAAATGTGGTCAACCATAGACGACAGCCAGATCTGTCGTTTTACTTCAGATGCTAAAGACAAACCTATTGGTTGTTCAATAGCCATCAGTACCTACTCGATGTTGGGACACACAACTAAACGTTCATGGGAAGCGGAGCGAGTGATGGAGTGGCTGAAGAGCCAGGAGTGGGGGCTAATGCTGCTTGATGAAGTACATACAATTCCAGGTAACCATAGCAATATAATGTAAGGTGTTCAGTCCTATGCAGACAGAGTGAACATTCAAATCATTATGTTAGGGTTGGGTTTTAGGCTCTAGATACAGTGAATACCTGAATTATCACCACTTGTTTTATGTCAGATTGGTATGTGGCCTGGAGGATGGTTTCATCCATCCCGCGAGCCATTTCCATCCGCTCCCTCCCTCCTTCTCCGCACACCATCCTATCAGTACAGCAGCTCAATCCCATAGTCTTGTCAGGGAGTCTCTCGAGCTGAGAGGAAGGCAAGCGTGTCTCCTTATCAACTCCCATAATATGTCTACTTAACCTAAAGTACAGTCCATCTGCACCAGTTCCTCTACTTCTCATACCCGCAATTCTTCCTCCACTCTGTCTCACTAGTTCCCATTTGTCTTTGTTTTCCTGGTGTTTGATTGGTTGGACTGTTATTACAGCAAAAATGTTCCGTCGAGTGCTGACAATTGTGCAGGCACATTGCAAACTCGGGCTGACAGCCACCTTGGTTAGAGAGGATGACAAAATTGTGGACTTGAATTTTCTAATTGGACCCAAACTCTTCGAAGCCAACTGGATGGAACTACAGAATAATGGGTATATCGCGAAAGTCCAGTGTGCTGAGGTGAGTCACGTATGGTACATATACAGTGCGGTGACTGTCAAAGGCTCTGTAAGTCGCTTAAAAGGCACATAGATAGATGGAAAGTGAAATTTAATAAAAATTCTTACATTTGATATCGGGAGGGCATCTCAAAGCACTGTATAGGATGTTACTGTTTAGCCCTGAGAGGGTTTGGGTGTAGTTAGTAACTGTAATTAGCTTTCTGTTCTTCTGCTTAAGTTTACCTTTTTTATTTTTTACTGAAGTGCAAATTACAGGGAATGTCTCATTCTCACCTGCAGGTCTGGTGTCCCATGTCCCCGGAGTTTTACCGGGAATATGTTGCTATTAAGACTAAGAAGCGGATGCTACTTTATGTGATGAACCCCAACAAATTCCGTGCCTGTCAGTTTCTGATCCGCTTCCATGAGCGAAGAAATGACAAGATCATTGTATTTGCCGACAATGTATTTGCACTAAAGGAGTACGCCATTCGGTTAAACAGGTGAGTGGCAGCAGCAGCTGTCAATATGTGGGGAGAAAGTATTATAATAACATTTCTCCAAACAATAGCTGCATGGCAAAATCTTGCTGAATTTCCATGATCCTATTTCTGGACTCGATATTGTCACTTCTGTATTTTTAAAAAAACGACAATTAGGGTTACAATTGTTATAGTTAGCGTGAGGCTGACTAACCTGGGAACATGTTTCTGTTTTTAGACCTTACATTTACGGTCCAACATCACAAGGGGAAAGAATGCAGATTCTGCAGAACTTCACACACAATCCCAAAATAAACACCATTTTCATCTCAAAGGTAAAGAGAAAAGGAAACGCCTGATCGCTGAAAGTGTATTCCCACTGCTGGGAACATTGGCAGGAGGAGGGCAGGAGATTGGGATTATCACTTGGAATGTTAAAGGAATGGTTAGAAGAAGCTTTCATGGGCAGAGGTTTATTGTAATACAGAACCCATTGCCACAAGAGGCTATTGAGGCTGAGTCCATAGAGCATTAAAAGGGAAATGAAGAGGAAAGAAATTAAATATGTGGAAAGAGCAGGGAATCGGGATTAGTCAGCTCCAGTGAATAAAATAAACCAAATTAGATTCAATGGTCTCCTTGTAATTTGTATGATTCTAGGTGGGTGACACATCTTTTGATCTCCCTGAAGCCAATGTGCTTATACAGATTTCATCACATGGTGGATCTCGGCGGCAGGAAGCTCAACGGTTGGGGAGAGTCCTGCGAGCAAAGAAGGGTGAGCAATGTGTTTTCGTGTTCTGTCCAGGTTCTGCTGGAGAGCCCAAGGAGACATAAATAGACTGGGAGAATGGGCACACAGCTGAATTTACATAGTTACATAGAGTGCTAAATTAAATATAGGGAAATGTGAAATGATTCACTTGAGTACAAAGGAAAAAGAAACTGACAATATCCTGGGGAGCAAATCTTGGGTTTCAGATTGAAAATAAATAGTCATTGGCCTTATGTACAAAAGTAGGGAAGCAATGTGAAATTTATATAAACTCTTGGTTAGGCCACATTTGGAGTACTGTGTAGTGTTCTAGTCTCGGTAGGTATTCTAAAGATTGGTATTTAAAAAGGAAAAATATCAGGGCTATAGGGTAAGAGCGGGGGAGTGTGATGTTGATAGCCTCCTTTTGGGCTGTAAGTTTCTTTGATTCTATTATAGGATATTGTAGGATTAGAGAAAATGCAGGGTAGATTTACAAGGACGTGAATAGGTTTGAATGGATACAGCTGACAAGTTGGAGCTTTTCTTTTTGGAGATGATTATTATTATAAGATGATTGAGAGGTGATCGAAGTGTTTAAAATTATGAAAGGATTTTATCAAATGGATGTTAATAGGCTGTTTCCATTTGTTGGTCCAAAAAAGTATTTCAGAGGAAACTTGATGCATTCATAAAGTAGAAGGGAATAGGAGGCTAAAACCCCATAAACTTGCTATTGAGAGCACTATCTGCAAGCTTTCCCTCTGCTTGTCCAGCTAGGATCACCCTATTTATTAGGGCTTTGGTTTGCAAGGCTAATAGACTCTCAGTGGAAAAATTCCCTGGTCTCTAAGTCCCTGTGATGAGCCAGGCTGGCTGGGATGTCATTAGTAGTGTCCTGGAATACTCAGGAACTGGATTACTTGGATCGTCACAGAGGCTGGTTCGACTTTGACGTTCTGGTGCCAAGCACATGAAGTACCTGGAGTACTGCGTACAGTTTTGGGTACCACACCACAGGAAAGATATATTGGCCTCGGAGGGGGTGCAGCGCAGGTTCACCAGAATGGTACCAGGCCAAAAAGGGTTGTTACGAGGAAAGGCTGCGTAAACTTGGATTGTATTCCCTCGAGTTTAGAAGATTGAGGGGTGATTTGATAGAGGTTTTTAAGATGATAAAGGGATTTGATAGGGTAGATGCAGAAAAGCTATTTCCTATGTTGGGGGAATGCAAAACAAGGAGGCATAGTCTTAAAATTATAACCAGACCATTTAAGAGCGAAATTTTTTCACTCAACGGGTGATAGAAATCTTGAACTCTCTCCCCCAAAAGGTTGTGGATGTTGAATCCATCGACACCTTCAAGAAAGAGATCGACAGATTTTTGGTAGGTCGGGGTATTAAGAGATGCAGGAAGAAAGCAGGAAATTGGATTTGAAATTCTAGTAAAGATATAGATCAGCCATGATCTAATTAGATGGTGGAACAGGCTCGATGGGCTAAATGGTCTACTCCTGTTCCTATGAATAGTGATTAGTAAATAAACTAAAGCTCCAATCACCGATGCTGGATGACACACACAAATTAAGGCTGTGACCAATACATCATTCACTATTTTGCATTTACTGACTTGGATTGGATCTCTAAATTTAGGACCTGTAAATTGTGTTGGCCTCAGAATAGTTTTATCAACTCAAAATGTGTTAGGTTTTGTGGCTGACATTGCCATTATTTAGCTCTGATTTAGTTGGTTTGCCTATTTTGCACAGGCATGATCGCAGAAGAGTACAACGCCTTCTTCTATTCTCTGGTGTCTCAGGATACGCAAGAAATGGCTTACTCGGCTAAAAGGCAGAGGTTCCTGGTGGACCAGGATACAGCTTTAAGGTACATTTGTAATCTAAAGGAATGGAAGTCAATTTGTGTCGTGTAACATTTCATCATTGCCTCATTACAAGCATGAATTAGTCAAACATTGCAAGTGACCATTCCTGCCCGTTCCCCATCCTGGAGGTGACTCGATGACCTGTTGAAAAGGATAAATTGGCCTTAATGGTATCTGGACTGATGTCATACCAAGGGTCTGACTGCATCAGCTGTTTAATTTCTCCTTCCACATGGGTATCAAGATCAAAAAATGTAGTGGTTGCTAAATCAGTGAGCAAAGCTCTTCCAAGGCCTGAATAATGTTCAACGATCATAGAAATTACACCTAGAAAACATTTCACACTTACAGTAAATCCTGCAAAACACCTTCAGACATTTTGATGACATATGTGTCAAATGTAAGGATTATTATTATTATTATTATTAATCTTGTTCCCTACTCTTTCCCTCTTTTGTGTTTTAATGGTACAGGAATTATACTGTATATTTTGCAGGTTTACAGATGATATCTAATTTTTGTCCTAAGCAGGTTTAAACAATTTATTGCACAGTATGTTTTCTAGGGAGAAAATGTATGGTAACTGATTTTGGTAATCATTATCACAAGGTAGAAAACTTGCTGAATTTTGATCACATATGATGGGACTGAATACTAACCCTGTTTCAGTATTGTATTGCTGGTTTCATGGCCAACAATCTCCCAGATAAAAATTGGGGTCTTTCTCTTCATGGCTGTTTGTGGGATGTTGCTCTATATAAATTGGCTGTTGCTTTTTACAAAATGCAGTTACTACACTAAACAGTAAAATTCTGCAAAGCTCTTTCAACATCTTGAAATGATAAGGTGCTCGACCAAATGCGAGGATTATTATATTATCTTGAAATTTAAGCTTAGCATTTTTATTTGTTTGAATCATAGCAGCCAGATTGTCTTTTTAATTCCAGTTTTCTAAGTTTAGAATTAATTTGAGGCCACTATATGATGAAGTGCTCTCCCCAGGACCAATTGATCCACAAATTATTCCTTTATTTGGCACTTCTATAATATTCCAGCTATTTGGCTCTTTGTGTGCCTTGGAGTCTGAGATACTCAGCACCTCAGCTGATAATGAAAACTGAGCATAATTTTCATTATGGTCGGTTCAAACCAAGTTGTCTTTTTAATTCCAGTTTTCTAAGTTTAGAATTAATTTGAGGCCACTATCTGATGAAGTGCTCTCCCCAGGACCAATTGATCCACAAATTATTCCTTTATTTGGCTCTTTGTGTGGCTTGGAGTCTGAGATATTCAGCACCTCAGCTGATAATGAAAACTGAGCATAACTTTTATTATGGTCGGTTCAAACCAAGCACTTTCTTGTATCCAGGTAATTACTAAGCTGGTGGGAATGGACGAGGAAGATTTGCAATTCTCCACCAAAGAGGAACAGCAGCAGCTGCTACAGAAAGTGCTCGCGGCCTCAGACCTTGACGCAGAAGAGGAGGTGGTAGCAGGAGAGTTCGGCTCAAAGTTCCAAGTTAGTGAAATCTTTCTGTAACTTTTCCGGAAGCTGATATTAACTCGCTGTTGAACAACATTTATTTCAGGACAAAAAGTTGATGTTTTATATGTATAAATGAGGGTTCAACAAATGACAGAATATATTGCAAAGTGGAGTGAGTTTGTAATTGGGTAAAAGCTCCAATAAAATGCTAAGTGTAGGTGTACAGCCTGGCTCTCAGACACTCTTGTTCCCTCTCCTCATATGAAATTGTATGGCCTTGGTTTGTTCTGAGTTAATCCGTCTCAGTTAGAACCTAAATTGCCTTGATTTAGGTTTCATTGTATCCCTGAAGGTCAGCACTACTAAAAATGCAATGCCCCCCCCTCCCCCAGTCCTGGAGGCCAGAATAGCTCAAATTCTCCAGCATGGGGCTTGAACCAGACTGAGCCAAGCAAAAACTTGCCCTTCACACGGTGATAAGTTTTGGTTATAAAGAAAGAAATTAAAATGTCTTTGAGTCTAATCATTACAGGCTGCAAAGCTTTGAATTATTTGCCAAGTTGACATACTTTCATTTTTCTACTTCAGGTTTCTCGACGCTTGGGTGCAATGAGCTCAATATCAGGAGCAGATGACACCATTTACATGGAATATCATGCTTCTCGCAACAAGCACCTGCCCAAAAACATTCACCCTCTCTTCAAGCGCTTCAGGAAATGATTCATAACCTGGATATCTGGCACATGTGGAAAACCATTGTTGTGCTAAAGAGGATCCAAACCAGACTGTGTTCCATGCAGCCCTCCACGTGGAAATTTACATGGTTAGAACACGATGCACACACCTCTCCTTGGAGGAACGCATCCTGCTTTCCCATTCAGCAACAAGGAGACCCTGCTTATCTTATTCTCTTAGCCATCCCAAGGATAGTCATTTGTTGGTTGTTTGAGCCTCAGATAAATGCAGAGATTGGAAGCCAGTGGAGGTTGGTGAGGTGGTAACTACGTTCTATGCATTAGATACCCAGGCAGGCTATACTCAAAAGAGGGTCTGTCACATTGAAGTTAATGTCACCGCGTACAATGTACCAGGAAACACTGAGACAACTTCATGCAACTTGTTGAATTTAAAGAAATTTAAGAGAATCAGTTCAAAGGAAATTATAATTCTGTTCTTCACTTTGTTTAACCACAGCAGCTAAAAATAACAAACAGCACAAATTATTGTGAAATAATTGATTATAATATCAAAAAGATATTCACATAATGAAGAATCTGTAAATACTTCATAATTTTGAGGTTGATTTCCTGGAAAGGAAAGTGGCCAAAGCAGTTGTGTTGCTGGTATCTGGAGGCGAAGGCCACCGCACGTGGTCTGAGGGGAATAAAGTGAAAGATTAGATCTTGAACTGCCTGATGAGACGTCCCAACAAAAAGATGCTTCTCACCATTGTCATTCCCACCAATTTTCTCCTGACGTTGCTGACTTGTGCTGGAGGAATGTTTCCCAGGCCCTTCACTATCTGCTTGAGGGCCAATTTCACACGGGGAGGTTCAGCTCAGGATTGTGCTTTGGAACATCACTGTCCTTCCTCTAATGGCCACACACACACTAGATCACAGCTGAATGGAAACTCTGGCTGATGTTTGCTCACTAATGAAAGGATTGTGCTAAGATCCAACAAGTATCCTTCCCCGGGGGTGCTATTTAAGTGCAAGTTGTTGTTGCCTTTACCATTGAGGCCATCAAGAATGTTAATAGCTTTTCTATTTGCATTTTACTATTTTCCATAAATAGTTCAATGACTGGGAAAGTAGCTCTCTTTACCAGGGATTTGCCAAGGGCTGTGATACAGACTCTGTGCAGCGTCCACTTTCACTGTCTCGCCAGAAAGGAAGGAGGCGGCAGGAGACAGCAGGAAGCAAACAACCGAAGAAACCTGAAAAAGACAGAACTTTAGAAGCAGTCGTAGTTTAGACTCGATTTTGCTGCAAATGGGATACATTTTATCATTCTTTAGGTGGTTTTGCAGCAATAATATAGAAGAAATCATTCACCCAATAATAATTCCCCTTGCATTTGATATAGCGCTTTTAACGTAAGAAGGATATCTCAAAACATTTCACACTACTCAATGTAAAGTGCATTGTCGGTTTACTTTCTGCCTCTCTTCCGTCATTCACCTCAGTGAGCCCCGCACTCGCCTGGTTGGGACGTCCTCCCGACGTGAAAGGCTATACAAATGTAATCTTGTTGTTGGTTCGTGTCTTACTTAACCAACTGCCATCACTTCATCTATAATCATTTTTTCTTCCTGCGCCATCCGGTCACCTGTGGTATATACCACAAGGCTTCATCCTTGATTGCATTCACTTACCTTTCGCCTGCAAATTACACACTACACTTCACACTAAAATCCTGTGAAACGCTTTGAGACTCCTTCTCGACATGGAAGTTTTATAATAAGGATCTCTGATTCCTTACCTCCTCTGGAACACCAAGCCTTTTTGCTGGTATCTTTGGGATGGCGCATTTGAATATTTCTGGTCCTAGTTCCCCGTAGTTGGCAATTGCGGTTTCTGAGAAAATTGTTCCCTGTTAAAGAGTAAGCAATGGCCTAAGATGAGAGGACGCAGAGCACAGCGATAAGTGTGTGAAAACAATAGTTCTGATAAAGTAAGAAACGTAATTGGCAAATGTCGGAATGGCAGCAGAGAGACCCGCCGTCAAAGGGATTTTCTCAAATTTGAGGTTCTAGGCTTGGAACAGTCAGAAAATGATCATCCAGTACACGCCCACACCTTTAACAGACATCTGGCCCTCCCCACCATTCAGCTTCTGAGGAATGTACACAGATCCCACCAGCCAGGGTAAAGACCCTTGAGAATATCTTTGCCTGAAGAAACAGAAAGCATGTATATTATATGTGGAATTCTTTTTTAGAGTTATCTTGTCACGTGCCTGTTTGGGCCCTGGTCACCTATTAACCTGTTAATGGCTTTCTTTAAGTTAAACAAAGACTTTGCTTCCTGTAATCTTTTTTGGTTTTGATCAGAAGTTAGTCTTCTTAAGCAGCTTAATTTAGATACCAAGCAGTGATGAGTTTCTGTGTATGTCAGATAACAACAACAAGATTACATTTGTATAACTGGCTGACCAACAAAAAAATACTTACAGGAGCAACAGCATTGACCCGCACACCACTATGAGCCCATTCAATGGCTAAACTCTTGGTTAGATTGTCCACAGCGGCTCTTGCAGCTCCTGTATGTCTGAAACAAATTACAATAAGAACTCACATTTTTTTACAGCACCTTATGTCAAAACTTCTCAAAGCACATCAGATAATTGTTTTTATGTTTGGGACATTGCTGCATTTACCTACAAAAATATCATTTGAGTTAGGCAAAAGCAGCAGCCATTTTCGCACAAAGCAATTACCCACACATAGCTGTAATCTGGAGCATCATTGGCCAGATCACTGGAAAAAAAAAGTCCCTCCTTTTTTTCAATAACATTTAAGAACCTTAACATCCACCTACACAAGACAGTTGAGTGCTCGATTTAACATTTCATCCAAAGGACAGCACCTCTGACAGTGCGACACTCCCCCTGTACTGGAGTGTCATCTTACATTGCGAGCTCAATATTCCCACGTGGGCTTGAACCCGACCTAACCAGGAAAAGAGTCCAATCAACTGAGTTAAACTGATGGAATTCAGCTAGCTCTGCACCACATGCTGCAAACCCACTAACTGAGGACCACCCCGCCACCCAAAAATGTGGGGTCCCCTGCCTCAGTCCTCAGATGTTCATTGAATCTTGGCCCCCCTCCCACCCCCGTCAAGTTCTAAAATTTTCAGTTTATTCTAAAAAGGAATAACCCAAACGCAGACGCAACTGCTATTTGTTTGACACTTACGACATTCCCGGGAAACCCTTCCACATGTCAGCAACAATGTTGACGATTGCCCCTCCGTGGTCTCTCATCCACTGATTATAAACTGAAATGGAAACAAAATAAGCAGAGAACAAAGGGCACAGATTAATTGCCATCACAGCCTTACACGCTATCCTGTAAAGATCTTCCCTTCGTGTTGACTAAATGGGGAGTGAACTTCAGCTAATGCCGAGACTTGGATCTGCTGATAGAATTACGGCTCTGCTGATCCTTGGACATCAAAGAACTCACATTTGAAGGGAACAGTGATTTCTATTCAGGTAAACCACAAAATGATTTTGTTAATTTTTTGCCAGCTAATCGCATTGTGTGGAGGGATGGCTGATCCTCTATCCTATGTGGCCAGTCTCAGGCTGACTCGCCATGAGGAGCAGCTGGTGACACTCACAGCTGATTGTGATGAAGAATGTGACCCATTTGTGACATTGCTGTGAAAAAATTGACTATCGTGTTCACTACACACACAGTCCACACTTTACAGTGAATGCTGTGAAGCATTTTGAGACGTCCTCCCAACATCAAAGGATGAGTGAATTTAAATATTAAAGAATTATAAAATGTAAATATTATTTATGAAGTTTTTGTAAGGAATAGGGTTTAGGGCTCAACTTCCCTCTCCCAATGAAAGATTGAAAGACTCACCTTCCTTACAACAGTAGAATGTTCCAGTCAGGTTGGTCTCAATCACAGCGTTCCAGCCTTTCCCAGTGATGGCTTCAGCCGGACTCAGGAACTGACCACCTCCATTATTCACGAGGAAATCAATTTTCCCGTGTAATTCCAAGGCACTTTTTATTAAATGCTTCACCTAAGCAAAAAGAATTAGATCAGAATAGAGTAAACCCAAAGAATGTGTGAGATTGAACAATTCCTTGAAAGAGCTTTGCTGATTCTGATAATGGACTTCTGTATTCAAAACACTAACAGTCTACAAACCAGACTAAGAGTTCCACTTGTGTGTGTCACCGACCCATTGAAATGTCCTCGGCTCATTCAAAGGACTTGGAGGTTCAGGGATTCTCCCCACTCAGCTCCTGTTAAAACACTGCAACCAAAGCCCTAAAAGGTAGAGTGGTCCTAGCTGGGACAAGCAGCAGTGAAACTTGCTGGACGGTGCTCTCAATGGCAAGCTGTGTAGCTGCAGCTGGTTAGACTCCAGCAGTTACTCAATGCACACTGGGGTCCCCAAGCACTTACTCTGCCTACTCTCCGGAATTAAATGAGCAGGAGGCGTTCTTCCAGGGAGAGAGTGTGCTTCCCATTCCATTCCAACATGGTATTTAAATTGTGTCCCTTTGAAGATCAAAGATTTATTTACAAAGAACTTTGCCTCATGAGAATCAATAGATCAATAAGCATGGGCAGGCCCTGTCCCTATTCAATTCCAAAGCAAAGTTTTGGTGTAGCTTCTGATAATTTGAAGCAATCTCAAGAGGTTAATATTACCTCATTTTCGTTACGAATGTTGCACTGGATTGGCGTAACTTTTGCAGGATTGGAAGTGGGAATGTTGGCGGAAAATCTCTTTGCTGCTTCCGTCAACCTCTCCACCTGACGCGATGCAATCACAACATTGCACTCTGAGAAGATTCAATCATAACCATAAGACGTCTACTCTTAGAAGTACAACAACAAAATTACATTTGTAAAGCATCTTTCACTTCGGGAGGACGTCCCAAGGCGCAGGACAATTTGTATTTCAGACCTGAACTAGAGGTCGGGGAGGGTGGGGGGGAAAGGAGGATGACCGAAGGCAAGGTCAAAGAGAATGGTCCTGAAGGATGCAAGGGACGGCATGAGGCGGAGTGACTCCGGGATGAAGTTCCAGCAGAGTGGCTGAAAGCCCGGCCACCAATGGTGGGGCGGGGGACGTGAAGAGGGCTGGAGCCCCCTGAGCGGAGGGAGTGGGCAGGTTGGTAGGGGGTGAGGAGGTGGCAGAGGTCGGGGAGGGCTTTAAAAGCGAGGACCAGGATCTTGAACTGTATCCTCTGTGTGATGGGAAGCCGGTGGAGTCAGGAGAGGACGGGAGTGATAGGGTCGCGGAGTCTGGTGCAGGAGAGGTCACGGGCTGCAGAGTTCTGGATGATCTGCAGCCGATGGAGGGCGGAGGCTGACAAACCGGGAGATTGCGAAGTTGAGCTTCGATGTAATGACTGAGTATGAGGGTCTCGGCGGTGAGACAGTGGCGGAGCCGGAGATGTTGCGGAGGTGGGGAGGAACAACTGAACTTGTAGCGCAGTGGTCTGGTCCCATAGTGTACAGTGCTGATCACTGTTATAATATAAATAGTCTCAGAATATCACAGCACAGGAACAGACCGTTTGGCATCAGCTTTACGCTAAGATTTTTCTCCACAAAAGCCACTAAATCTAACCGCACTATCCTGTCTCACTCCCACCCCCCGGGGTTTCCTACCCAGTTGCAGAAGTTCCGCTGTCACCGCCGCCCCGATGCCGCTGCCGCCGCCGGTCACGATGGCAACTCGCTGCCGGAACAACCCCGCGCGAAGCACAGAGGGTACCGCCATCTTAGTACTGCGGGGTCACGGCGTGGGGGCGGGGTCACGGCGTGGGGGGCGGGGTCACGGCGTGGGGGCGGGGTCACGGCGTGGGGGCGGGGTCACGGCGTGGGGGGCGGGGTCACGGCGTGGGGGGCGGGGTCACGGCGTGGGGCGGGATCACGGCGTGGGGGGCGGGGTCACGGCGTGGGGCGGGATCACGGCGTGGGGGCGGGGTCACGGCGTGGGGGGCGGGGTCACGGCGTGGGGGCGGGGTCACAGTGTGGGGGCGGGGTCACAGTGTGGGGCGGGGTCACGGCGTTACATATTTCCACCACCAGAGGGCGTTGATTATCCAATGTAATGTTTTTCCGGTCGCATTACCACAGGAGACCACAGGGCGGCAGTGATGCTCCTTACAAATAGGTTCGTTTTCCTTAATTGAGGAAGTTTTGGACCAACACGTGCTGTAGGTTTGACAAATTTAGTTCGAGCTCATGAATGTTTTCCTCAGTTGGGTTCTGGTTGAGGATAAGGGTTAGGTTTATAGTAGGGTTCGTTAGGGTTTGCCTGACAATTAGGGTTGGTTTAGGGTTAGTGCAGTCCTGTAGCTCAGTGGTTAAACCACTTGTCTGAGAAGCGAGAGACCTGGGTTCTATTCCCAGCGACACGTTGGGTAAGTTTCCTTACTCCAACGCCTCTGTTTACCCAGCAGTGAGTAGGAACCTGGTCGTTAGTCGATCAGCGAATCTGGAGGCAATAATTCCTTAAAAAAAATTGGTTGCTCAATCCAAGACAGTTTGTGGGACACTGCTGTGTGTACTTGGCTGCTACATTTTGCCCACAAAATTAGGTTTAGGGATTAGGGTTAGGTAGGGTTTACGGTTGGGTGAGGGTTTAGGGTGCGTGAGGTTAGGGGTTGGGTTTACGGTAATTAGGGTTGGGGTTAGGGTAGGGTTTAAGGTTAGAAGTTAGGCTTTAGCGATAGGGTTAAGGTTGGGTTTAGATCCCTTACCATAGTTTATTATGTCAATCATCCCAATTGACCTGAGCTCCCTAGGTTTTGGGGTGGGTTAGGGTTAGGTTTAGATCCCTTTCTATAATTTATTATGTCAATCATCCCAATTAACCTGAGCTCCCTTTTTAGGGTTAGAGTCAGGTTTAAGTTTAGGGGTTAGAGGTGGGTTAGGTTTAGATCCCTTACTATAATTTTTTGGAGTAGGGTTAGGGGTTAGGTTAGGTTTAGGAGTTAGGTTTAGGGGTGGGTTAGGTTTTGGGTCAGGTTTAGGGGTTAGTTAGGTTTAGATCCCTTTCTATAATTTTTTAGGAGTAGGGTTTTGGGCTAGATTCCTTCAACATTGGATTTAGTGTTAGGGTTTTAGGGGTTAGGGTTGGGGGTTGGGTTTAAGGGGGGGTTAGGTTTTAGGGGTGGGATAGGTTTACATCCCTGAAATACGAAACAAAAATATATTTTCTTCTCCCCAAATCTGTTTTACTGGGCGTCTAAGCCGTCTGGTGTCAAATCCCTCTCCCTCTCTTTCCTCTGTTCTTCTTAGTTTACATGCCCAGACCAGTGCTTAATCATGGTCTGGGCTGTTTATTTCATCCAGTGGATTTTGTTCACTGTTCCTTGTTCTATTCTGAATTGATTGGCTGGCATTGCCGGGATGCCCTGTTGCTTATTCCCGATAAATGTATTGATTTCTTCTCGTGTATCCCTCTCCTTTCTGTCCAGATCCGGGCTAAAACTAATTTCTTTGTGAAGGCCACTTCCCTATGTTCAATCATTCCGATTGACCTGAGCTCCCTGTTTTTCAATTAGATTATTTTTATCATGTTCTATCAAAATGTTATGTGTCTCTTTTGCCCGCTGTTCCGTGTTTTTGGCCAATTTGCAGAGAGTTCCCTCTGACGGTTTTGCCAGTCAAAAAACTCTGCTAATTTGTCTGCCTGGATTTTGATGCCTTCTGCGGAGCTCGATGTTATTTGTTAAGAATATTAAATGGTGGTATGTCTGGATTAATCTAAAAAAATACCCTGACTGTGCTCACAAAATTATCTCTGTGTGTGGTTCCCTGTTGCCCACCCTCCTCGCTCAGGTATATTCGGTTGCATTTCTGCACCCTGCATGGAGTCTGTGCCACGTTGGTTGGAGGTGGGGTGTGGAAAGGTTTATTTAGAAAAGAGAGGTATGCTTACCCCCAGGTAATTGGGCTCCTGGCCTTAGTTGGCTTCTTGCTTTGGGGTTAAGTGATCCCCGCCAAGCACCCCGTCGCTTTGTGGCTTGGTGCATTTCAACCTGGAGGGAGGAAAGGAGGCCCCCTCCCTGAGAGAGGAAAGGGAAAAGGAAGGGGTTAGTGGTCCGATTGGTCCTTTGTACTGGGGTCCGTGGATCGCAGTTTTGCTCTCCGTCACTGTGAGGTTTTGGTGCTTTCTAATGAGAAGGAATTCCCCCCTGACGTTTCACCAATTAGGATTAAGTTTAGGGTAAGGGTTAGGTTTAGGGGTTTGGGTTTAAATTAGGGTGATTTATGGATCAGGATTTAGGGTTGGAGTCTTTTCTATCACACTTTCTGTCCAGTGTTTGATGATGTCTCTGAACCATTCAATAGGAAATTCTAGAAAAGTGTGAATTCTCTAAAATAATTAATATGAACCCTGTGAATTCTCTGAACCAGCCAATAGCAAACAGCCCATGTGATGATAATGACTGGTTTCAGCTGTGAAGGGAGGACCTTCAACTGGGCCTTGTGAGGAATGTGATTCCCTCATTGGCCACATGTCAAACCTGAACCTTTGGGTATTTAACCCAGAGGCTGAGCTCAGTCTCAATCCAACCATTGGAGGAAGGAGACACCCCATCAACCCAGAGGGAGCAGATGAGTTGCTGGAGGCTTGTGGTTCAGAGCAGTGAAATGGTCAGTTTGCATGTGGTGGAGCTTGGCTCTGGCTGGTCTCTCTATGGACTATATCAGTTAAGTCTGTATTTGTGAGAACCTTCTGGTGGGCTGTAAATTGTCAGTAATGTTTGTGAAGGGAAGTTGTCAAAACCTTGGGTGTTGTCAGTCTTGTGAGCTTCAGAGACATTATCACTGTCCACCTGCTCTCCATGTCAATTGTGAGCAACTCTTGGCCAGTTTGGCTTCTCCTTTTTTGTGTAATTTGTCTCAAAAACAATTGCAGTTTTGTTTCTATCTGGAGTCTGTAGACAACTCCCACCAGAGTCTTCCCTCCTTTGCTGTTCCTTAATTCTACCCATATTGTTTCTGTGGCCTGATCACCTTTACTAAAGTCATTTCTATCTTGTTGTACTTGAATGTTATCCATATTGCTTGCCTCATTTCCCTATCCTTTCTGAAGATCTTACAGCCTGGAATTTTAGCTCCCAGTAAAGCCCAACTTGTAGCCAGGTCTCTGTAATGGCTACTACATCAGACACTTTAAGCTAAATTTGTGTTAACTTGTTTTATTTTTATACTATGTATATTTGTCACGGACACTTATTAGGGTAACTGTCCTCACTTGCACATATGCCCAATAGTGTTTTTCTTGCTTTGTGTTTATTTTCTTAAACTTTCTTTCTCTTTCTGGAGCAACTCAGTTAGTTATCACTTTTGGTTTTCTAGCCTTTGTTCTTCTCTCAGTATTTAGTTCTGTTTCCACTTCAGTCAGAGGTTGTCCTGGAGCCAGTGCAGGTTTGTGTTGCTTTTGAACGCTGGTTTAATGCTTGTTCATACCAGATGGTCACTTGGTATTCATACATCAATGAACTTTGGAGACCTTGTTGCCATCCATCTCGGTTTAATGTGAATGTCTTTTGACCTGTCTGACTTTTCTTTGTATTGTGTAACTCGTCTCTGAGATGGCGATGACAGAATCACTGTATGGAATTATTATTTTGCAGTGTTAGTCTTTAAACCATCATCTAGATTTTGGTCAAAGACATCCAACTAGAAATTGTTTGGAGATGAGATGCAGCTGAAAATTGTGGGAGATGTAAGTGATTAATGGGCTGAGCTCAGTTGTTCGGTGGAGTCCTGTAGCTCAGTGGTTAAAGCACTCGCCTTCCAAGCGAGACACCTGGGTTCAATTTCAGGGAGGGCGAAACCTTGGGCAAGTTTCCTTACTCCACATACCTAATAATAATACCTCCAAAAAACAACAATAATAAATTGATCATTTTCAATCCACGACTGTTTGTGGGACGCTGCTGTGTGCAATTGGCTGCTGTGCTTCGCCCACAAATGTATGGTCAATTCACTTTACGGTCTATTCTGTGAAGCACTTTGCGATGCCGAAGACGTGAAAAGCGCTATATCAAATGCAAGGACTATGATCGTCACCCAAAGCCAAGTCTGTACTAATGGGAACCAAATGCTGACAACTGAAGCTCATGCCCTGTTTCACTCTTTAGCACCTTGGGATTCGTGGAGGATAAGTAAGGTAAGTCTGTACTAGTGGGAACACTATGATGATGGCAAAGGTTGTATATCCTTCTGTGTTGCACCTTTCCACACTCCAGAGGTTTAGCAACACTATGTAGACTTCATGCAGGATGTCTGACATCCCAGCACATATGAGCATTAACTCTGGCTCACACTGGAGGTTGAGATTAGAAGTCATTAGTAATGGAGACTGGGAGGAACAGGATGGAGGAGATGTTGCTGGATTAATGTGTTGAGCTCACAGTTTGGGTCGAGGGTTTAGTTCATCCACCCAGATTGTAGGAATAACAGAGATTGAGGTTGGACACTGTTACATGGTGTAAGATCAATTTGATGGTTTCTGTTATAATCTTCTGAAGAGACAGTAAATTTGCTTGATCTTAGGTAACATAGAGTAGCTGAAGGTTGGTTTTGTTTGCTCAGAGCCAGTGTCTGTCCACGTTAGTTCAGTTACTGGTTGAGTCAGTTTATGAGGGGATGATTTGGAGCAGTTGTCGATCATTAGTTTGTGTCTGAGTTGGTTCAGTGCAGGTTGTGAGGTAGTAAAGGGCTAATCAAAGTAGGGTGAATGTTTGAGATCATAGAGTGGGGTCCCAGGTGCTCAGGATTAATTGGGTAAAAATGTGTCTTGGGCACATTAGAGGTGTAAAAGGGAGGAGGTGGAGATGAACCAGAGTTGTTGAGGTTTGGAGTTTTCACTTGCACTTGACTCTTAACATTACTAATTATACAAACTCTGAATTTCAGGAACTTGTAAGAGATTTGGGGTAAGGTTACTCTATTGGTTACTGCCTCACAACCTGCACAATTGTGAAGAGAAGGATGTCTCCTTCAAGAGTGCACTTAAACAGCATGTAATTCTCAGCCAGCGATAAGATACTGTGACAAGGTGTGTAGTCGGTGTCTGTCAAGGTTGGTTCAGGGCAGTTGTAGAGAGTTAGCGTATGTCAGAGAATCCTCTGTTATTGATGCTTTTTATCCTGAGATTGGTTCAGCATAGAGTTGATTGTGTCGAGGCTGATTCAATGTAGGTAAACAGCCTATTAGTTTAGAGCGGTGTCTGACTTGGACATTTGGACTACATGGTAAATGAAGATTCCTGGAAACCTTAGGGTGACAACTGAAGCTCACACCCCATTTTTCTCTCTAGCACCTTGGGACTCGTGGAGGATAAGACAAGTCTGTACTCGTAGGAATCCTGCAATGACAGCGAAGGTTGTATCTCTTGCACCTTTCCACACATCAGAGATTCGACAACATATGTGGACATCATACAGGATGTCTGACATCCAAGCACATATGAGCCAATCTTTGGTTTACATTGTTGGTTGAGATTAGAAGTTATTAGTAACAGAGACCAGGGTTTGAGAGGGGCAGGATGGGGAGATGTTTCTGGATTAATGTGGTGAGGTGACATTTTGGATCGAGGGTAGAATTAATTGGTACAGATTGTATGAATCACAGAGATTGAAGTCAGACACTGTAGTTAGATGGTGTAAGGTTAGATTTGCTAACATCTATTACAATAGTTTGATCTGAGATCAGAGTGAATTTGTTTGTTGTTGGGTAATATAGAGTAGTTATGTGAAGGTTGGTTTTGTTTGTCCAGCGCCAGTGTCTGTCAAGGTCGGTTGGATTTAGTGGCTGAGAGTCAGTTTGTGTCAGGGCTGGTTGTGGAGCATCAGTTTGTGTGCAAGTTGGTTCAGGGCAGGTGACTGTCTGTTGAGGCCGGTTGAGTGCACTTGTTGAGGGTTAGTCTTTCAGGCCTGGCTCAGTGCAGTTGCCTCGGGTCAGTCACTGCCAGGGCTGGGTCGGAGCAGTTTGCACGGCTGGTTTGCTAGTGACCAGCAATGTGTAGCTGCCGAGAGTCATCGCTGCCGGGTCTGGGTCAATGTAGCTGCCACGAGTCAGGTTCTGTTCAGACTGGTTTAGTGTAGTTGTTGAATCAGTTTCTGCTGAGATTTGTTCAGCGTTGGGTTTGTGAGTGAGTTCAGTCCAGTTGTTGAGAGTTGATTTCTGTCTGTTTCCTTACTGGAGTTGGGTTTGTTGGGGTTTAGTTGAGAGGGTGTTTGAGAGTTGGCTTGTGTCAGGGCAGGTTCAGTGCATTTAGTTTAGTGAGTAGCCAGGGTTGGTTACTAGAGTTGGTCTGTGTCAGGGCCTCAGTGCAGTTATTGAGAATGAATTTCTGTGGATTTGATCTGTGAAGCCCAGGAGAGTTGGTTTGTGTCAGGATAGATTCGGTGTAGATTAGTTTGAGTCAGTGGGTGCCAGCGTTGATGAGGGTGAGTCGGGGCTGGTTTTGTGCTGCTGAGTTGGTTTGTCAGAGAATCCTCTGTACAGTTATCACTGTAATTTATGCTGACTTTGTTTCAATGTATTTGATCAGTGTTGAGGCTGGTTCAGTGTGGGCACGCAACAAATTTATTTATAGCAGAACTTGGCTCGGGCAGGTTGTACTACATTGGACTACAGAGTAAGTTTTTTTTGGAAACATTAAGATATTTGTGTCCTCTTTCCTTCCAGCAAGTTGAGATTTGTGTAAGATAATTGTAATAGTGGAAACACTCTGTCTGCACTGTTATTCTTTCAGATTTTACGAGGCTTCTGTAAGTCTGTTGTTGCTTTGCTGGGATTCCTTCAGCTATTCCAAGGTTGTCCTGGAGCCAATGCCAGTCTGTGACTGACATCAATTCAGGGGTCAACTGAAGCCAAGTCTGTGCTAATGGGAGCCAAACGCTGACGATTGAAGCTCACACCCTGTTTCTCCATCTAGCACCTTGGGACTCGTGGAGGATAAGGTAAGTCTGTACTAGTGGGAAACCAGTGTTGACGGTAAAGGTGGTATCTTTCTCTCTCGCACCTTTCCACATTCCAGAGGTTTGGCAACACAACGTGGACATCATACAGGATGTTTGACAACCGAACGCATATGAGCCAAACTCTGGTTCACACTGGAGGTTGAGATGAGAAGTCCTCAGTAACAAAGACTAGGGTTTGAGCGGTACAGGGAGACGTTGGTGGATTAATGTGTTGAACTCACTGATTGGGTTGAGGGTTTAGTTCATCAAGTTTGTAGGAATTGCAGAGATTGAGGTCAGACACCAGTTATTTGGTGTAAAATCAGATTTGATGGTATCTGTTATAATCTTCTGAAGAGATAGTGATTTGCTTGGTTTTGGTTGTACAGTAGTTGTATGAAGGTTGGTTTAGTTTATTTACCCAGAGCCATTGTCTGTCCAGTTTAGTGGCTGAGAGTCAGTTTGTGCTGGAGATGGTTTAGAGCAGTTGTCGATCATTAGTTTGTGTCTGAGTTGGTTCAGTGCAGGTTGTGAGGTAGTAAAGGGCTAATCGAAATACGGTGAATGTTTGGGATCATAAAGGGGTTCCCGGTGCTCAGGACTGATTGGGTAAAATTGTCTTGGGAACATTTGAGGCATAACAGGGAGACAGTGGAGATGAGCCAGAGTTGTTGAGATTTGGAGTTTTCACTGACACTTGACTCTTGTAGAGTTGTCTTGTGTTGGGAATGCTTCAGTGTAGGTAAAGAGCCTAATAGTTTACAGCAGTGTCTGGCTTGGACATGTTGCACAACATTGGACTATATGGGAAATGAAGATTCCAGGAAACCTTGGGGGACGACTGAAGCTCATGCCCTGTTTCTCTCTCTAGCTCCTTGGGACTCGTAGAGGATAAGGTAAGTCTGTACTTGTGCGAACCAACACAGTGATGATGGCAAAGGTTGCATCTCTTTCTCTCTTGCACCTTTCTACACTCCAGAGGTTTGGCAACACTATGCGGACTTCATGCAGGATGTCTGACATCTGAACGCATATGAGCCAAACTCTGGTTCACACTGGAGGTTGAGATTAGAAGTCGTTAGTAACAGACTGAGGTTTGAGAGGGACTGGATGGAGGAGATGTTGCTGGGTTAATGTGGTGAGGTGACATTTTGGATTGAGGGTAGAATTAATTGGTACAGATTGTATGAATTGCAGAGATTGAAGTCAGACACTGTAGTTAGATGGTGTGCAGTTGTTGAGGTTTAGAGTCTTTCAGGTCTGGCTCAGTGCAGTTTCCTCGGGTCAGTCGCTGCCAGGTCTAGGTCGGAGCAGTTTGCATTGCTGGTTTGCTAGTAACAGGCAATGTATAGCTGCCGAGAGTCAGTTGCTGCCGTGTCTGGGTCAGTGTGGCTGCCACGAGTCAGGTTTTGCTCAGACTGGTTTAGTGTAGTTGTCGAGTCAGTTTATGCTGAGATTGGTTCAGAGGTGGACTGGTCAGAGTGGGTTCAGTCTAGTTGTTGAGAGTTTGTTTCTGTCAGTGGTTCCTTAGTGTAGTTGAGTTGGATTTGTTGGGGTTTAGTTGAGAGGTTGTTTAAGAGTTGGCTTGTGTCAGGGCAGGTTCAATTCAGTTACAGTGTAGTTGAATGAGTGGGGACAAGGTTGGATCAATAGAATTGTTGGGAATGAATTTCTGTGGATTTGATCAGTGAAGCTCAGGAGAGTTGGATTGTGTCAGGACAGGTTTGGTGTAGATTAGTTTGAGTCAGTGGGTGCCAGGGTTGGTGAGGGTGAGACAAGGCTGGCTTTGTGTTGCTGAATTGGTTTGTCAGCGAATCCTCTGTGCAGTTATTGATGTAATTCAGGTTCAGTTTGGTTCAGTGTATTTGATGAGTTGGTCAGTGTCAGGGCTGGTTCAGTGTAGGTACACAGCAAATTTATTTACAATGGAGCTTGGCTTGGGCGGGTTGTATTACATTGGGCTATACGGTAAGTGATTTTTGGAAACCTTAGGATATTTGTGTGCTCTTTCTTTCCAGCAACTTGGGATTTGTGGAAGGTAATGTAAGTGTAATAGCGGAAATATTCTCTGTCTGCAGTGTTATCATTTGAGGTTTTGCGAGGCTCCTGTAAGTGCTGTTGCTTTGCTGGGATTTCTTCAGCTATTCCAAGTTTGTCCCCGAGCCAATGCCGGTCTGTGACCAACATCATCTCAGGTGTCAAGTGAAGCCAAGTTTGTGCTAATGGGAACCAAACGCTGATGTTGAAGCTCACGCCCTGTTTCTCTCTCTAGCACCTTGGGACTCGTGGAAGATAAGGTAAGTCTGTACTAGTGGGAACACTGATGACAGCAAAGGTGGCATCTCTTTTTCTCTCTTGCACCTTTCCACACTCCAGAGGTTTGGCAACACTATAATAATCCTTGCATTTGATATAGCGCTTTTCACGTCGGGAGGACATCCCAAAGCGCTTCACAGAACACACTGTAAAGTGCATTGTTTATATATTTGTGGGCAAACGCGGCAGCCATTTGCGCACAGCAATGTCCCACAAACAGTTATAGATTGAAAATGACCAATTTATTATTGTTTTTAGTTTTGGACGGATTATTATTAGGCTTGTGGAGTAAGGAAACTTGCCCAAGGTTTCGCCCTCTGCCTGGAATTGAACTCTGGTCTCTCGCTTGCAAAGCGAGTGCTCTAATCACTGAGCTACAGGACTCCACAGGATGGAGGAGATGTTGCTGGATTAATGTGTTGAGCTCATAGGTTGGGTCCAGGGTTTAATTCATGGACACAAATTGTAGGAATTGCAGAGATTGAGGTTAGATGGTGAAAGATTTGATGGTATCTATTATAATCTTCTGATTAGACAGTAAATTTGCTTGATCTTGGTTAATCTAGAGTAGCTGTGTGAAGGTTTGTTTGTTTGCCCAGAGCCAGTATCTGTCCAGGTTGGTTCAGTTTACTGGTTGAGTCAGTTTATGCCAGGGATGGTTTAAGGCAGTTGTCAATCACTCGTTTGTGTCTGAGTTGGTTCAGTGCTGGTTGTGAGGTAGTAAAGGGTTAATCAAAATGGGGTGAATGTTTGGAATCGCAGAGAGGGTTCCCAGGTGCTCAAGATTGATTGAGTAAAAAGTTATCTTGAGCACATTTGAGGTATAAAAGGGAGGAGGTGGAGATGTACTAGAGTTGCTGAAGTTTGGAGTTTTCACTGACTTCACTCTAACATTACTAATTATACAAACTATGAATTTCAGGAACTTGTAAGAGGTTTGAGGTTGGTGTAATGTTACTTATTAGTTGCTGCCTCACAACCTGCAAAATTGTGAAGAGAAGGATAGCTCTTTCAGAGTGCACTTAATGTATAATTCTCAATCAGGGATAAGATACTTTGACAAGGTTGTATCGGTGTCTGTCGAGGCTGATTCAGGGCAGTTGTGGAGAGTTAGTGTATGTCAAAGAATCCTGTTATTGATGCATTTTATCATGAAATTGGTTCAATGCAGAGTTGGTTTGTGTTGGGAATGGTTCGATGTAGGTAAACCGCCTAATAGTTCACAGCTGTATCTGGCTTGGACATATTGCACAACGTTGAACTGTATGGTAAATGAAGATTCCTGGAAACCTTAAGGGAACGACTAAAGCTCATGCCCTGTCTCTCTCTCTCTAGTTCCTTGGGACTCATGGAGGATATGGTAAGTCTGTACTAGTGGGAACCCTGTGATGGCAAAGGTTGTATCTCTTTCTCTCACACCTTTCCACACTCCAGAGGTTTGACAACACTATGTGGACATCATGCAGGCTGTATGACATCCAAACGCATGTGAGCCAACTCTGGTTCAAACTGGAGGTTGAGATTAGAAGTTGTGAGTAACAGAGACCAGGGTTTGAGGGACAGGGCAGGGAGTTGTTGTTGGGATAATGTGGTGAGGTGACATTTTGGGTTGAGGGTAGAATTAATTGGCACAGATTGTATGAATCACCAGGATTGACGTCACACTGTAGTTAGAGGGTGTAAGGTTAGATTTGATAACATCTATTACAAGAATTTGATCGGAGTGAATTTGTTTGTTGTTGCGTAATGTAGTCTTTGTGTGAAGGTTGGTTTATTTGCCCAGAGCCAGTGTCTGTCGAGATTGGGTTTAGTGGCTGAGAGACGGTTTGTGTCAGGGTTGGTTGTGGAGCATCAGTTTGTGTGTGAGTTGGTTCAGGGCAGGTGTAGAGTCTGTGCTTGTGTGTCGAGGCCGGTCAAGTGCAATTGTTGAAGGTTAGAGTCTTTCAGGCCTGGCTCAGTGTAGCTGCCGAGAGTCAGTCGCTGCCGGATCTGGGTCAGTGCGGCTGCCACGAGTTAGGTTCTGTTCAGACTGGTTCAGTGTAGTTGTTGAATCAGTTTATGCTGAGATTGGTTGAGAGTTGGGTTTGTTGAGTGAGTTCAGTCCAGTTGTTGAGAGTTGGGTTTAATTGAGAGGCTGATTGAGTTAGTGTGTCAGGGCAGGTTCAGTGTAGTTTGAGTCAGTTGGTGTCAGGATTGGTTACAAGAGTTGGTCTGTGTCAGGGCCTCAGTGTAGTTGCTGAGAATGGATTTCTGTCCATTGGATCAGTGAAGCTCAGGAGAGTTGGTCAGTGTCGGGACTGGTGTAGTGACGTTGAGATGTTGTGAGACAGGACTGGCTTTGTGTTGCTGAGTTGGTTTGTCAGGGAATCCTCTGTGTAGTTATCGATGTAGTTCATGTTGAGATTAGTTCAGTGTATTTGATGGGAGTTGGTCAGTGTCAGGGATGGTTCAGTACAGGTACACAACCAAGTTATTTACAGCAGAGCTTGGATCTGGCTGGTTGTGCATTTGGACTATGCAGTAAGTGTAGTTTTATGGAAACCTTAGTATATTTGTATCCTCTTTCTTTCCAGCAAGTTGGAATTCATGGTAGATAAGATGCATGTAATAGCAGAAAACTATGTTGTGTGGCGGTTGGTTTATATATGCCCAGAGCCAGTGTCTGTCGAGGTTGTTGGGTTTAGTGGCTGAGAGTCACTTTGTGTCGGGGCTGGTTGTGGAGCATCCGTTTGTGTGAGTTGGTTCAGGGCAGGTGTAGAGTCAGTGCCTGTGTGTCGAGGCGGGTCGAGTGTAGTTGTTGAGGGTTAGTCTTTCAGGCCTGGCTCAGTGCAGTTACCTCGGGTCAGTCGCTGCCAGGGCTGGGTCGGAGCAGTTTGCACGGCTGGTTTGCTAGTAACCGGCAATGTGTAGCTGCCGAGAGTCGGTTGCTGCCGGGTCTGGGTCAGTGTGGCTGCCACGAGTTAGGTTCTGTTCAGACTGGTTTAGTGTAATTGTTGAGTCAGTTTATGCTGAGATTGGTTTACAGTTCATTTTGTCAGGGTGTGTCAGTCCAGTTTTTGAGAGTTGGGTTTAGTTGAGAGGCTGTTTGAGAGTTGGCTTGTGCCAGGGCAGGTTCAGTGCAGTTGCGCAGTGTAGTTGAGTGAGTGGGGCCAAGGTTGGATTAGTGGAATTGTTGAGAATGAATTTCTGTGGATTTGATCAGTGAAGCTCAGGGGAGTTGGTCAGTGTCAGAGCTGGTTTAGTGAAGTTGAGGTGTTGTGAGACGGGATTGCCTTTGTGTTGCTGAGTTGGTTTGTCAGAGAATCCTCTGTAGTTATTGATGCAGTTCATGTTGAGATTGGTTCAGTGTATTTGATGGGAGTTGGTCAGTGTCAGGGATGGTTCAGTGCAGGCACACAACCAATTTATTTACAGCAGAGCTTGGATCGGGCTGGTTGTGCATTTGGACTATACGGTAAGTGTGGTTTTGTGGAAACGTTAGTATATTTGTATCCTCTTTCTTTCCAGCAAGTTGGAATTTGTGGTAGATAAGGTAAGTGTAATAGTGGAAAACTAAAGCTATTACTCTTTCTCTCTTGCACCTTTCCACACTCCAGAGGTTTGGTAACACTATGTGGACATGACACTGGATGTTTGACATCCGAACACATGTGTGCCAAACTCTGGTTCACACTGGAGGTTGAGATTAGAAGTCGCTAGTAGCAAAGACTGGGGTTTGAGTGGAACAAGATGGGGAGCTGTTGCTGAGTTAATATGGTGAGGTAATAGTTTGGGTTGAGGGTAGAATTAATTGGTACGGATTGTATGAATTGCAGAGATTAAGTCACACTGTAATTGGATGGTGTAAGGTTTGAATTGACAACACCTGTAACAAGAGTTTGATCTGAGGTCAGATGGAATTTGTGTGTTGCGTAATATAGTCTTTGTGCGAAGGTTGGTTTATTTGCCCAGAGCCAGTGTCCGTCGAGCTTGTTGGGTTAAATGGCTGAGAGTCGGTTTGTGTCGGGGCTGGTTGTGGAGCATCCGTTTGTGTGAGTTGGTTCAGGGCAGGTGTAGAGTCGGTGCCTGTGTGTCGAGGCGGGTCGAGTGCAGTTGTTGAGGGTTAGAGTCTTTCAGGCCTGGCTCAGTGCAGTTGCCTCGGGTCAGTCGCTGCCAGGGCTGGGTCGGAGCAGTTTGCACGGCTGGTTTGCTAGTAATCGGCAATGTGTAGCTGCCGAGAGTCAGTCGCTGCCGGGTCTGGGTCAGTGTGGCTGCCACGAGTCAGGTTCTGTTCAGACTGGTTTAGTGTAATTGTTGAGTCAGTTTATGCTGAGATTGGTTCAGTGTTTGTCAGGGTCAGTCAGTCCAGTTGTTGAGTTGGCTACTGTCAATGTTTCCTTAGTATAGTTGAGAGTTGGGTTTAGTTGAGAGGGTGTTTGAGAGTTGGCTTGTGTCAGGGCAGGTTCAGTGCAGTTACACAGTGTAGTTGAGTGAGTGGGGCCAAGGTTGGATGAGTAGAATTGTTGAGAATGAGTTTCTGTAGATTTGCTCAGGAGAGTTGGTCACATCAGCTGGTTTAGTGTAGTTGAGGTGTTGTGGGACAGGATTGCTTTTGTGTTGCTGAGTTAATTTGTCAGAGAATCCTCTGTAGTTATTGATGTAGTTCATGTTGAGATTGGTTCAGTGTATTTGATGGGAATTGGTCAGTGTCAGGGATGGTTCAGTGTAGGTACACAACCAATTTATTTACAGCAGAGCTTGGATCGGGCTGGTTGTGCATTTGGACTATACGGTAAGTGTGGTTTTGTGGAAACCTTAGTATATTTGTATCGTCTTTCTTTCCAGCAAGTTGGAATTCATGGTAGATCAGGTAAGTGTAATAGCAGAAAACTATGTTGGCAACTAAAGCTATTACACTCTTTCTCTCTTGCACCTTTCCACACTCCAGAGGTTTGGTAACACTATGTGGACATCATGCTGGATGTCTGACATCCGAACACATGTGAGCCAAACTCTGGTTCACACTGGAGGTTGAGATTAGAAGTTGTTAGTAGCAAAGACTGGGGTTTGAGAGGGACAAGATGGGGAGATGTTGCTGAGTTAATATGGTGAGGTGATAGTTTGGGTTGAGGGTAGAATTAATTGGTACAGGTTGTATGAATCGCAGAGAATCAAGTCAGACACTGTAGTTGGATGGTGTAAGGTTTGATAACATCTATTACAAGAGTTTGATCTGAGATCAGATGGATTTTTTGTGTTGCGTAATATAGAGTCTTTGTGTGAAGGTTGGTTTATTTGCCCAGAGCCAGTGTCTGTCGAGGTTGGTTGGGTTGAATGGCTGAGTCAGTTTGTGTTGAACATCAGTTTGTGTGCGAGTTGGTTCAGGGCAGGTGTAGAGTCGGTGCGTGTCTGAGGTCAGTCGAGGGCAGTTGTTGAGGGTTAGAGTCTTTCAGGCCTGGCTCAGTGCAGTTGCCTCGGGTCAGTCGCTGCCAGGGCTGGGTCGGAGCAGTTTGCACGGCTGGTTTGCTAGTAATCGGCAATGTGTAGCTGCCGAGAGTCAGTCGCTGCCGGGTCTGGGTCAGTGTGGCTGCCACGAGTCAGGTTCTGTTCAGACTGGTTTAGTGTAATTGTTGAGTCAGTTTATGCTGAGATTGGTTCAGTTTGGTTTGTCAGGGTGAGTCAGTTGAGTTGTTGAGTTGGCTTCTATCAGTGTTTCCTTAGTATAGTTGAGAGTTGGGTTTAGTTGAGAGGGTGTTTGAGAGTTGGCTTGTGTCAGGGCAGGTTCAGTGCAGTTACAGTGCAGTTGAGTGAGTGGGGCCAAGGTTGGATTAGTAGAATTGTTGAGTGAGTTTTTGTGGATTTGATCAGTGAAGCTCAGGGGAGTTGGTCAGTGTCAGAGCTGGTTTAGTGAAGTTGAGGTGTTGTGAGACGGAATTGCCTTTGTGTTGCTGAGTTGGTTTGTCAGAGAATCCTCTGTAGTTATTGATGCAGTTCATGTTGAGATTGGTTCAGTGTATTTGATGGGAGTTCGTCAGTGTCAGGGATGGTTCAGTGTAGGTACACAACCAATTTATTTACAGCAGAGCTTGGATCGGGCTGGTTGTGCATTTGGACTATACGGTAAGTGTGGTTTTGTGGAAACCTTAGTATATTTGTATCCTCTTTCTTTCCAGCAAGTTGGAATTCGTGGTAGATCAGGTAAGTGTAATAGCGGAAAACTATGTTGGCAACTAAAGCTATTACACTCTTTCTCTCTTGCACCTTTCCACACTCCAGAGGTTTGGTAACACTATGTGGACATCATGCTGGATGTTTGACATGTGAGCCAAACTCTGGTTCACACTGGAGGTTGAGATTAGAAGTCGTTAGTAACAAAGACTGGGGTTTGAGAGGGACAAGATGGGGAGATGTTGCTGAGTTAATATGGTGAGGTGATAGTTTGGGTTGAGGGTAGAATTAATTGGTACAGATTGTATGAATCGCAGAGATTGAGGTCAGACGCTGTAGTTGGATGGTGTAAGGTTTGATTTGGTAACATCTATTACAAGAGTTTGATCTGAGATCAGAGTGAATTTGTGTGTTGGGTAATATAGAGTGTCTGTGTGAAGGTTGGTTTATTTTCCCAGAGCCAGTGTCTGTCGAGGTTGGTTGGGTTGAGTGGTTGTGAGTCGTTTGTGGGGCTGGTTGTGGAACATCAGTTTGTGTGCGAGTTGGTTCAGGGCAGGTGTAGAGTCGGTGCTGTCTGAGGTCGGTCGAGGGCAGTTGTTGAGGGTTAGAGTCTTTCAGGCCTGGCTCAGTGCAGTTGCCTCGGGTCAGTCGCTGCCAGGGCTGGGTCGGAGCAGTTTGCACGGCTGGTTTGCTAGTAACCGGCAATGTGTAGCTGCCGAGAGTCAGTCGCTGCCGGGTCTGGGTCAGTGTGGCTGCCACGAGTCAGGTTCTGTTCAGACTGGTTTAGTGTAATTGTTGAGTCAGTTTATGCTGAGATTGGTTCAGTTTGGTTTGTCAGGGTGAGTCAGTCCAGTTGTTGAGTTGGTTTCTGTCAGTGTTTCCTTAGTATAGTTGAGAGTTGGGTTTAGTTGAGAGGGTGTTTGAGAGTTGGCTTGTGTCAGGGCAGGTTCAGTGCAGTTACAGTGTAGTTGAGTGAGTGGGGCCAAGGTTGGATTAGTAGAATTGTTGAGAATGGATTTCTGTGGATTTGATCAGTGAAGCTCAGGGGAGTTGGTCAGTGTCAGAGCTGGTTTAGTGAAGTTGAGGTGTTGTGAGACGGGATTGCCTTTGTGTTGCTGAGTTGGTTTGTCAGAGAATCCTCTGTAGTTATCGATGTAGTTCATGTTGAGATTGGTTCAGTGTATTTGATGGGAGTTGGTCAGTGTCAGGAATGGTTCAGTGTAGGAACACAACCAATTTATTTACAGCAGAGCTTGGATCGGGCTGGTTGTGCATTTGGACTATACGGTAAGTGGTTTTGTGGAAACCTTAGTATATTTGTATCCTCTTTCTTTCCAGCAAGTTGGAATTCGTGGTAGATCAGGTAAGTGTAATAGCGGAAACCTTACGGTGGCAACTAAAGCTATTACACTCTTTCTCTCTTGCACCTTTCCACACTCCAGAGGTTTGGTAACACTATGTGGACATGATGCTGGATGTTTAACATCTGAACACATGTGAGCCAAACTCTGGTTCACACTGGAGGTTGAGATTAGAAGTCGTTAGTAGCAAAGACTGGGGTTTGAGGGACAAGATGGGGAGATGTTGCTGAGTTAATATGGTGAGGTGATATTTTGGGTTGAGGGTAGAATTAATTGGTACAGATTGTATGAAGCGTGGAGATTCAAGTCGGACACTGTAGTTGGATGGTGTAAGGTTTGATTTGATAGCCTCTATTACAAGAGTTTGATCAGAGTGAGTTTGTGGTTGGGTAATATAGAGTCGCTGTGTGAAGGTTGGTTTATTTGCCCAGAGCCAGTGTCTGTTGAGGTCGGTTGGTGTGAGTGGCTGAGAGTTGGTTTGTATTGGGGCTGGTTGTGGAACATCAGTTTGTGTGCGAGTTGGTTCAGGGCAGGTGTAGAGTCGGTGCCTGTCTGAGGGTTAGAGTCTTTCAGGCCTGGCTCAGTGCAGTTGCCTCGGGTCAGTCGCTGCCAGGGCTGGGTCGGAGCAGTTTGCACGGCTGGTTTGCTAGTAACCGGCAATGTGTAGCTGCCGAGAGTCAGTCGCTGCCGGGTCTGGGTCAGTGTGGCTGCCACGAGTCAGGTTCTGTTCAGACTGGTTTAGTGTAATTGTTGAGTCAGTTTATGCTGAGATTGGTTCACAGTTTGGTTTGTCAGGGTGAGTCAGTCCAGTTGTTGAGTTGGTTTCTGTCAGTGTTTCCTTAGTATAGTTGAGAGTTGGGTTTAGTTGAGAGGGTGTTTGAGAGTTGGCTTGTGTCAGGGCAGGTTCAGTGCAGTTACGCAGTGTATTTGAGTGAGTGGGGCCAAGGTTGGATTAGTAGAAGTGTTGAGAATGAGTTTCTGTGGATTTGATCATTGAAGCTCAGGGGAGTTGGTCAGTGTCAGAGCTGGTTTAGTGAAGTTGAGGTGTTGTGAGATGGGATTGCCTTTGTGTTGCTGAGTTGGTTTGTCAGAGAATCCTCTGAGTAGTTATCGATGTTGAGATTGGTTCAGTGTATTTGATGGGAATTGGTCAGTGTCAGGGATGGTTCAGTGTAGGTACACAACCAATTTATTTACAGCAGAGCTTGGATCGGGCTGGTTGTGCATTTGGACTATACGGTAAGTGTGGTTTTGTGGAAACCTTAGTATATTTGTATCGTCTTTCTTTCCAGCAAGTTGGAATTCATGGTAGATCAGGTAAGTGTAATAGCAGAAAACTATGTTGGCAACTAAAGCTATTACACTCTTTCTCTCTTGCACCTTTCCACACTCCAGAGGTTTGGTAACACTATGTGGACATCATGCTGGATGTTTGACATCTGAACACATGTGAGCCAAACTCTGGTTCACACTGGAGGTTGAGATTAGAAGTTGTTAGTAGCAAAGACTGGGGTTTGAGAGGGACAAGATGGGGAGATGTTGCTGAGTTAATATGGTGAGGTGATAGTTTGGGTTGAGGGTAGAATTAATTGGTACAGGTTGTATGAATCGCAGAGAATCAAGTCAGACACTGTAGTTGGATGGTGTAAGGTTTGATAACATCTATTACAAGAGTTTGGTCTGAGATCAGATGGATTTTTTGTGTTGCGTAATATAGTCTTTGTGTGAAGGTTGGTTTATTTGCCCAGAGCCAGTGTCCGTCGAGCTTGTTGGGTTAAATGGCTGAGAGTCGGTTTGTGTCGGGGCTGGTTGTGGAGCATCAGTTTGTGTGCGAGTTGGTTCAGGGCAGGTGTAGAGTCGGTGCCTGTGTGTCGAGGCCGGTCGAGGCAGTTGTTGAGGGTTAGAGTCTTTCAGGCCTGGCTCAGTGCAGTTGCCTCGGGTCAGTCGCTGCCAGGGCTGGGTCGGAGCAGTTTGCACGGCTGGTTTGCTAGTAACCGGCAATGTGTAGCTGCCGAGAGTCAGTCGCTGCCGGGTCTGGGTCAGTGTGGCTGCCACGAGTCAGGTTCTGTTCAGACTGGTTTAGTGTAGTTGTTGAGTCAGTTTATGCTGAGATTGGTTCACAGTTTGGTTTGTCAGGGTCAGTCAGTCGAGATGTTGAGAGTTGGGTTTAGTTGAGACGGTGATTGAGAGTTGGCTTGTGTCAGGGCAGGTTCAGTGCAGTTACGCAGTGTCGTTGAGTGAGTGGGGCCAAGGTTGGATTAGTAGAATTGTTGAGAATGAATTTCTGTGGATTTGATCAGTGAAGCTCAGGGGAGTTGGTCAGTGTCAGAGCTGGTTTTGTGAAGTTGAGGTGTTGTGAGATGGAATTGCCTTTGTGTTGCTGAGTTGGTTTGTCAGAGAATCCTCTGTGTAGTTATCGATGTAGTTCATGTTGAGATTGGTTCAGTGTATTTGATGCGAGTTGGTCAGTGTCAGGAATGGTTCAGTGTAGGAACACAACCAATTTATTTACAGCAGAGCTTGGATCGGGCTGGTTGTGCTTTTGGACTATACGGTAAGTGTGGTTTTGTGGAAACCTGAGTAAATTTGTATCGTCTTTCTTTCCAGCAAGTTGGAATTCGTGGAAGATAAGGTAAGTGTAATAGTGGAAACCTTACTGTGGCAACTAAAGCTATTACACTCTTTCTCTCTCACACCTTTCTATACTCTAGAAGTTTGGCAACATTATGTGGACTTCATGCAGGATGTCTGACATCTGAACACATATGAGCTTTAACTCTAGTTTACATTGTAGGTTCAAATGAGAAGTTGTCGGTCAGATGGTGTAAGATCAGATGTATATTCAGATTTGATATTATCAGTTTATCTTCTGATTAGAGAAAATATTTTTGCTTGTGGGTGATACAGTGATGTTAAGAGCTGATGTTTGAAGTCTGTTTAAGTGTAGATTTGAGAGTTGGTTTCTGTCAGTGCAGTTTGAGGGTTTAATTAGTAGAGTAGATTCAGGGCCCAGAGTTGGTTTCTGTCAGGGCTGCTTTGAAGCGGGGTCTCAAAGTCCGTTTACTAGCGACTGGCTTTGTGTATCTGCTGAGATTCAGTTCCTGTCAGCGTTGTTTGAGGGTTCAGTTTGTGTTGAGTTGATTCGAGGCTGAGTTTGGTTTGTGTCAGAGTGAGTAGAGTAGATTCAGGGCCAGAGTTGGTTTCTGTCAGGGCTGCTTTGAAGCGGGGTCTCAAAGTCCGTTTACTAGCGACTGGCTTTGTGTATCTGCTGAGATTCAGTTCCTGTCAGCGTTGTTTGAGGGTTCAGTTTGTGTTGAGTTGATTCGAGGCTGGAGTTTGGTTTGTGTCAGAGTGAGTGAGTAGATTCAGGGCCCAGAGTTGGTTTCTGTCAGGGCTGCTTTGAAGCGGGGTCTCAAAGTCCGTTTACTAGCGACTGGCTTTGTGTATCTGCTGAGATTCAGTTCCTGTCAGCGTTGTTTGAGGGTTCAGTTTGTGTTGAGTTGATTCGAGGCTGAGTTTGGTTTGTGTCAGAGTGAGTAGAGTAGATTCAGGGCCAGAGTTGGTTTCTGTCAGGGCTGCTTTGAAGCGGGGTCTCAAAGTCCGTTTACTAGCGACTGGCTTTGTGTATCTGCTGAGATTCAGTTCCTGTCAGCGTTGTTTGAGGGTTCAGTTTGTGTTGAGTTGATTCGAGGCTGAGTTTGGTTTGTGTCAGAGTGAGTAGAGTAGATTCAGGGCCCAGAGTTGGTTTCTGTCAGGGCTGCTTTGAAGCGGGGTCTCAAAGTCCGTTTACTAGCGACTGGCTTTGTGTATCTGCTGAGATTCAGTTCCTGTCAGCGTTGTTTGAGGGTTCAGTTTGTGTTGAGTTGATTCGAGGCTGAGTTTGGTTTGTGTCAGAGTGAGTAGAGTAGATTCAGGGCCCAGAGTTGGTTTCTGTCAGGGCTGCTTTGAAGCGGGGTCTCAAAGTCCGTTTACTAGCGACTGGCTTTGTGTATCTGCTGAGATTCAGTTCCTGTCAGCGTTGTTTGAGGGTTCAGTTTGTGTTGAGTTGATTCGAGGCTGAGTTTGGTTTGTGTCAGAGTGAGTGAGTAGATTCAGGGCCAGAGTTGGTTTCTGTCAGGGCTGCTTTGAAGCGGGGTCTCAAAGTCCGTTTACTAGCGACTGGCTTTGTGTATCTGCTGAGATTCAGTTCCTGTCAGCGTTGTTTGAGGGTTCAGTTTGTGTTGAGTTGATTCGAGGCTGGAGTTTGGTTTGTGTCAGAGTGAGTGAGTAGATTCAGGGCCAGAGTTGGTTTCTGTCAGGGCTGCTTTGAAGCGGGGTCTCAAAGAGATTCAGGGCTGAGTTTGGTTTGTGTCAGAGTGAGTAGAGTAGATTCAGGGCCCAGAGTTGGTTTCTGTCAGGGCTGCTTTGAAGCGGGGTCTCAAAGAGATTCAAGGCTGAGAGTTGGTTTGTGTCAGAGTGAGCTTCAGGGCTAAGAGCTTCAGGGCTAAGAGCTTCAGGGCTAAGAGCTTCAGGGCTAAGAGCTTCAGGGCTAAGAGCTTCAGGGCTAAGAGCTTCAGGGCTAAGAGCTTCAGGGCTAAGAGCTTCAGGGCTAAGAGCTTCAGGGCTAAGAGCTTCAGGGCTAAGAGCTTCGGGGCTAAGAGCTTCAGGGCTAAGAGCTTCAGGGCTAAGAGCTTCAGGGCTAAGAGCTTCAGGGCTAAGAGCTTCAGGGCTAAGAGCTTCAGGGCTAAGAGCTTCAGGGCTAAGAGCTTCAGGGCTAAGAGCTTCAGGGCTAAGAGCTTCAGGGCTAAGAGCTTCAGGGCTAAGAGCTTCAGGGCTAAGAGCTTCAGGGCTAGAGCTTCAGGGCTAGAGCTTCAGGGCTAAGAGCTTCAGGGCTAAGAGCTTCAGGGCTAAGAGCTTCAGGGCTAAGAGCTTCAGGGCTAAGAGCTTCAGGGCTAAGAGCTTCAGGGCTAGAGCTTCAGGGCTGGAGCTTCAGGGCTGAGAGCTTCAGGGCTGAGAGCTTCAGGGCTGAGAGCTTCAGGGCTGAGAGCTTCAGGGCTGAGAGCTTCAGGGCTGAGAGCTTCAGGGCTGAGAGCTTCAGGGCTAAGAGCTTCAGGGCTAAGAGCTTCAGGGCTAAGAGAGGGCTAAGAGCTTCAGGGCTGAGAGCTTCAGGGCTGAGAGCTTCAGGGCTGAGAGCTTCAGGGCTGAGAGCTTCAGGGCTAAGAGCTTCAGGGCTACGAGCTTCAGGGCTAAGAGCTTCAGGGCTGAGAGCTTCAGGGCTGAGAGTCAGGGCTAAGAGCTTCAGGGCTGAGAGCTTCAGGGCTAAGAGCTTAAGGGCTAAGAGCTTCAGGGCTAAGAGCTTCAGGGCTGAGAGCTTCAGGGCTGAGAGCTTCAGGGCTGAGAGCTTCAGGGCTGAGAGCTTCAGGGCTGAGAGCTTCAGGGCTGAGAGCTTCAGGGCTAAGAGCTTCAGGGCTAAGAGCTTCAGGGCTAAGAGCTTCAGGGCTAAGAGCTTCAGGGCTAAGAGCTTCAGGGCTAAGAGCTTCAGGGCTAAGAGCTTCAGGGCTAAGAGCTTCAGGGCTAAGAGCTTCAGGGCTAAGAGCTTCAGGGCTAAGAGCTTCAGGGCTAAGAGCTTCAGGGCTAAGAGCTTCAGGGCTAAGAGCTTCAGGGCTAAGAGCTTCAGGGCTAAGAGCTTCAGGGCTAAGAGCTTCAGGGCTAAGAGCTTCAGGGCTAAGAGCTTCAGGGCTAAGAGCTTCAGGGCTAAGAGCTTCAGGGCTAAGAGCTTCAGGGCTAAGAGCTTCAGGGCTAAGAGCTTCAGGGCTAAGAGCTTCAGGGCTAAGAGCTTCAGGGCTAAGAGCTTCAGGGCTAAGAGCTTCAGGGCTAAGAGCTTCAGGGCTAAGAGCTTCAGGGCTAAGAGCTTCAGGGCTAAGAGCTTCAGGGCTAAGAGCTTCAGGGCTAAGAGCTTCAGGGCTAAGAGCTTCAGGGCTAAGAGCTTCAGGGCTAAGAGCTTCAGGGCTAAGAGCGTCAGGGCTAAGAGCTTCAGGGCTAAGAGCTTCAGGGCTAAGAGCTTCAGGGCTAAGAGCTTCAGGGCTAAGAGCTTCAGGGCTAAGAGCTTCAGGGCTAAGAGCTTCAGGGCTAAGAGCTTCAGGGCTAAGAGCTTCAGGGCTAAGAGCTTCAGGGCTAAGAGCTTCAGGGCTAAGAGCTTCAGGGCTAAGAGCTTCAGGGCTAAGAGCTTCAGGGCTAAGAGCTTCAGGGCTAAGAGCTTCAGGGCTAAGAGCTTCAGGGCTAAGAGCTTCAGGGCTAAGAGCTTCAGGGCTAAGAGCTTCAGGGCTAAGAGCTTCAGGGCTAAGAGCTTCAGGGCTAAGAGCTTCAGGGCTAAGAGCTTCAGGGCTAAGAGCTTCAGGGCTAAGAGCTTCAGGGCTAAGAGCTTCAGGGCTAAGAGCTTCAGGGCTAAGAGCTTCAGGGCTAAGAGCTTCAGGGCTAAGAGCTTCAGGGCTAAGAGCTTCAGGGCTAAGAGCTTCAGGGCTAAGAGCTTCAGGGCTAAGAGCTTCAGGGCTGAGAGCAGGGCTAAGAGCTTCAGGGCTGAGAGCTTCAGGGCTAAGAGCTTCAGGGCTAAGAGCTTCAGGGCTAAGAGCTTCAGGGCTAAGAGCTTCAGGGCTAAGAGCTTCAGGGCTAAGAGCTTCAGGGCTAAGAGCTTCAGGGCTAAGAGCTTCAGGGCTAAGAGCTTCAGGGCTAAGAGCTTCAGGGCTAAGAGCTTCAGGGCTAAGAGCTTCAGGGCTAAGAGCTTCAGGGCTAAGAGCTTCAGGGCTAAGAGCTTCAGGGCTAAGAGCTTCAGGGCTAAGAGCTTCAGGGCTAAGAGCTTCAGGGCTAAGAGCTTCAGGGCTAAGAGCTTCAGGGCTAAGAGCTTCAGGGCTAAGAGCTTCAGGGCTAAGAGCTTCAGGGCTAAGAGCTTCAGGGCTAAGAGCTTACGGGCTAAGAGCTTCAGGGCTAAGAGCTTCAGGGCTAAGAGCTTCAGGGCTAAGAGCTTCAGGGCTAAGAGCTTCAGGGCTAAGAGCTTCAGGGCTAAGAGCTTCAGGGCTAAGAGCTTCAGGGCTAAGAGCTTCAGGGCTAAGAGCTTCAGGCTAAGAGCTTCAGGGCTAAGAGCTTCAGGGCTAAGAGCTTCAGGGCTAAGAGCTTCAGGGCTAAGAGCTTCAGGGCTAAGAGCTTCAGGGCTAAGAGCTTCAGGGCTAAGAGCTTCAGGGCTAAGAGCTTCAGGGCTAAGAGCTTCAGGGCTAAGAGCTTCAGGGCTAAGAGCTTCAGGGCTAAGAGCTTCAGGGCTAAGAGCTTCAGGGCTAAGAGCTTCAGGGCTAAGAGCTTCAGGGCTAAGAGCTTCAGGGCTAAGAGCTTCAGGGCTAAGAGCTTCAGGGCTAAGAGCTTCAGGGCTAAGAGCTTCAGGGCTAAGAGCTTCAGGGCTAAGAGCTTCAGGGCTAAGAGCTTCAGGGCTAAGAGCTTCAGGGCTAAGAGCTTCAGGGCTAAGAGCTTCAGGGCTAAGAGCTTCAGGGCTAAGAGCTTCAGGGCTAAGAGCTTCAGGGCTAAGAGCTTCAGGGCTAAGAGCTTCAGGGCTAAGAGCTTCAGGGCTAAGAGCTTCAGGGCTAAGAGCTTCAGGGCTAAGAGCTTCAGGGCTAAGAGCTTCAGGGCTAAGAGCTTCAGGGCTAAGAGCTTCAGGGCTAAGAGCTTCAGGGCTAAGAGCTTCAGGGCTAAGAGCTTCAGGGCTAAGAGCTTCAGGGCTAAGAGCTTCAGGGCTAAGAGCTTCAGGGCTAAGAGCTTCAGGGCTAAGAGCTTCAGGGCTAAGAGCTTCAGGGCTAAGAGCTTCAGGGCTAAGAGCTTCAGGGCTAAGAGCTTCAGGGCTAAGAGCTTCAGGGCTAAGAGCTTCAGGGCTAAGAGCTTCAGGGCTAAGAGCTTCAGGGCTAAGAGCTTCAGGGCTAAGAGCTTCAGGGCTAAGAGCTTCAGGGCTAAGAGCTTCAGGGCTAAGAGCTTCAGGGCTAAGAGCTTCAGGGCTAAGAGCTTCAGGGCTAAGAGCTTCAGGGCTAAGAGCTTCAGGGCTAAGAGCTTCAGGGCTAAGAGCTTCAGGGCTAAGAGCTTCAGGGCTAAGAGCTTCAGGGCTAAGAGCTTCAGGGCTAAGAGCTTCAGGGCTAAGAGCTTCAGGGCTAAGAGCTTCAGGGCTAAGAGCTTCAGGGCTAAGAGCTTCAGGGCTAAGAGCTTCAGGGCTAAGAGCTTCAGGGCTAAGAGCTTCAGGGCTAAGAGCTTCAGGGCTAAGAGCTTCAGGGCTAAGAGCTTCAGGGCTAAGAGCTTCAGGGCTAAGAGCTTCAGGGCTAAGAGCTTCAGGGCTAAGAGCTTCAGGGCTAAGAGCTTCAGGGCTAAGAGCTTCAGGGCTAAGAGCTTCAGGGCTAAGAGCTTCAGGGCTAAGAGCTTCAGGGCTAAGAGCTTCAGGGCTAAGAGCTTCAGGGCTAAGAGCTTCAGGGCTAAGAGCTTCAGGGCTAAGAGCTTCAGGCTAAGAGCTTCAGGGCTAAGAGCTTCAGGGCTAAGAGCTTCGGCTTCAGGGCTAAGAGCTTCGGGCTAAGAGCTTCGGGCTAAGAGCTTCAGGGCTAAGAGCTTCAGGGCTAAGAGCTTCAGGGCTAAGAGCTTCAGGGCTAAGAGCTTCAGGGCTAAGAGCTTCAGGGCTAAGAGCTTCAGGGCTAAGAGCTTCAGGGCTAAGAGCTTCAGGGCTAAGAGCTTCAGGGCTAAGAGCTTCAGGGCTAAGAGCTTCAGGGCTAAGAGCTTCAGGGCTAAGAGCTTCAGGGCTAAGAGCTTCAGGGCTAAGAGCTTCAGGGCTAAGAGCTTCAGGGCTAAGAGCTTCAGGGCTAAGAGCTTCCGGGCTAAGAGCTTCAGGGCTAAGAGCTTCAGGGCTAAGAGCTTCAGGGCTAAGAGCTTCAGGGCTAAGAGCTTCAGGGCTAAGAGCTTCAGGGCTAAGAGCTTCGGGCTAAGAGCTTCGGGCTAAGAGCTTCGGGCTAAGAGCTTCGGGCTAAGAGCTTCGGGCTAAGAGCTTCGGGCTAAGAGCTTCGGGCTAAGAGCTTCGGGCTAAGAGCTTCGGGCTAAGAGCTTCGGGCTAAGAGCTTCAGGGCTAAGAGCTTCAGGGCTAAGAGCTTCGGGCTAAGAGCTTCAGGGCTAAGAGCTTCAGGGCTAAGAGCTTCAGGGCTAAGAGCTTCAGGGCTAAGAGCTTCAGGGCTAAGAGCTTCAGGGCTAAGAGCTTCAGGGCTAAGAGCTTCAGGGCTAAGAGCTTCGGGCTAAGAGCTTCGGGCTAAGAGCTTCAGGGCTAAGAGCTTCAGGGCTAAGAGCTTCAGGGCTAAGAGCTTCAGGGCTAAGAGCTTCAGGGCTAAGAGCTTCAGGGCTAAGAGCTTCAGGGCTAAGAGCTTCAGGGCTAAGAGCTTCAGGGCTAAGAGCTTCAGGGCTAAGAGCTTCAGGGCTAAGAGCTTCAGGGCTAAGAGCTTCAGGGCTAAGAGCTTCAGGGCTAAGAGCTTCAGGGCTAAGAGCTTCAGGGCTAAGAGCTTCAGGGCTAAGAGCTTCAGGGCTAAGAGCTTCGGGCTAAGAGCTTCAGGGCTAAGAGCTTCAGGGCTAAAGCTTCGGGCTAAGAGCTTCAGGGCTAAGAGCTTCAGGGCTAAGAGCTTCAGGGCTAAGAGCTTCAGGGCTAAGAGCTTCAGGGCTGAGAGCTTCAGGGCTGAGAGCTTCAGGGCTGAGAGCTTCAGGGCTAAGAGCTTCAGGGCTAAGAGCTTCAGGGCTAAGAGCTTCAGGGCTGAGAGCTTCAGGGCTGAGAGCTTCAGGGCTAAGAGCTTCAGGGCTAAGAGCTTCAGGGCTAAGAGCTTCGGGCTAAGAGCTTCAGGGCTAAGAGCTTCAGGGCTAAGAGCTTCAGGGCTAAGAGCTTCAGGGCTGAGAGCTTCAGGGCTAAGAGCTTCAGGGCTAAGAGCTTCAGGGCTAAGAGCTTCAGGGCTAAGAGCTTCAGGGCTGAGAGCTTCAGGGCTAAGAGCTTCAGGGCTAAGAGCTTCAGGGCTAAGAGCTTCAGGGCTAAGAGCTTCAGGGCTGAGAGCTTCAGGGCTAAGAGCTTCAGGGCTAAGAGCTTCAGGGCTAAGAGCTTCAGGGCTAAGAGCTTCAGGGCTAAGAGCTTCAGGGCTGAGAGCTTCAGGGCTAAGAGCTTCAGGGCTAAGAGCTTCAGGGCTAAGAGCTTCAGGGCTAAGAGCTTCAGGGCTAAGAGCTTCAGGGCTGAGAGCTTCAGGGCTAAGAGCTTCAGGGCTAAGAGCTTCAGGGCTGAGAGCTTCAGGGCTAGAGAGCTTCAGGGCTAAGAGCTTCAGGGCTAGAGCTTCAGGGCTAAGAGCTTCAGGGCTAAGAGCTTCAGGGCTAGAGAGCTTCAGGGCTAAGAGCTTCAGGGCTAAGAGCTTCAGGGCTGAGAGCTTCAGGGCTAAGAGCTTCGGGCTAGAGAGCTTCAGGGCTAAGAGCTTCAGGGCTGAGAGCTTCAGGGCTAAGAGCTTCAGGGCTAAGAGCTTCAGGGCTAAGAGCTTCAGGGCTAAGAGCTTCAGGGCTAGAGAGCTTCAGGGCTAGAGAGCTTCAGGGCTGAGAGCTTCAGGGCTAAGAGCTTCAGGGCTAAGAGCTTCAGGGCTAGGAGCTTCAGGGCTAAGAGCTTCAGGGCTAAGAGCTTCAGGGCTGAGAGCTTCAGGGGAGCTTCAAGGCTGAGAGCTTCAGGGCTGAGAGCTTCAGGGCTGAGAGCTTCAGGGCTGAGAGCTTCAGGGCTACTTCAGGGCTGAGAGCTTAGCTTCGGGCTGAGAGCTCAGGGCTGAGAGCTTCGGGCTAGAGCTTCGGGGCTAGGGCTACTAGGGCTGAGAGCTTTAGGGCTGTTAGGGCTAATTAGGGCTGAGCTTAGGGCTGGTCAGGGTGCTCAGGGCTAACTAGGGTGAGGTTAGGGTTAGCTTCAGGGCTGACTAGGGTGGCTCAGGGCTGTTAGGGCTGCTTCAGGGCTGATAGCTTCAGGGCTAGGCTAGGGTGCTTAGGGCTGAGATTAGGGCTGAAGCTTAGGGCTGGAGCTTCAGGGCTAGGGTCAGGGTGAGAGTTAGGGGGAGTTCAGGGCTGAATTCAGGGCTAGGGTTAGGGTGACTTAGGGCTAGGGTTCAGGGCTAGGCTAGGGTGGTTAGGGCTGCTTAGGGCTGAGGTTCGGTGTTAGGGTTAGGGTCAGGGCTGTTAGGGTGAGGGTGAGTTAGGGTGAGTCAGGGTGTAGGGTTAGGGTTAGGGTTAGGGTTAGGGTTAGGGTTAGGGTTAGGGTTAGGGTTAGGGTTAGGTTAGGGTTAGGGTTAGGGTTAGGGTTAGGGTTAGGGTTAGGGTTAGGGTTAGGGTTAGGGTTAGGGTTAGGGTTAGGGTTAGGGTTAGGGTTAGGG